>NC_061108.1:76624713-76777156 GCF_015104395.2 Macrobrachium nipponense
CTTGTGCTATTTCTCTGGTACGATTTCGCGCAGCGACACCGAGCTGAGCCCAGAAAAGGGATTTTGACGTAAGGAAAAATCTATTTCTGGGCGATTGGCTCGTTGTCGCCAGCGAAATCCCACCCTACCCATCCCTGCGCCCAAGATTGTCTGCTAACTTCAGGATGGCCACTAGAGGCGCAGCAGTCGGCAGCATGGGATGGGAGTAGTAGTAGTACGAGCTGCTCACTCTGTGGGTCGGCTCCCCTCTTGGAGGGATTTTGTAGTGGGAGATTTCTATTGGCATTTGGCTCGTGGTAGTGGTCTCACTCGCCTGTGTTCATACCGACACCCTCCTAGAGGGTGAGCGCGTCAGTTATACTGACCTTTTTCTTTATTTTATTTATTCTCTGGTATGTGTTAGTAACATTTACCCTAGAAATAATAGATTAAAGGATATTTCGCTGGCGACACGAGCCAAATCGCCCAGAAATAGATTTTCCTTACGTCAAATCCCTTTATAAGCGCGAGGCTTCCAACAAGGTATTGGCGCCAGTTAGGACGCCAGTTGAGAGCGAAGTGTCTTCCAGGCGCGAGGCGTCATCCAGAGACGTCAGCAGCCAGACAAGCGGGAGGCGTCAGCCAGGACGCTTGGCGGACGAGAAGCGTCATCCAAGCGGGAGGCGTCATCCATTTATGGAGAGAAACCTAGGCTGTTGGCGCCTTCCAAGAATATTAAAGCTGTGAAGAGGAAGGAATATCATTCCCTTAGCCCCTCTCCTATCAGGAGTTTGTCTCCCCCAGAGGAAAGACGTACTGATTTGTCAGCGGAGACTCATCTAGACCCCGAGTTAGAAGTAAACTCGGAGGAGGAGTATCAGGAAGAGAAGGACTGTCGAACTATAAAGTTTTGACAGCCTTGCTTCTAGAAGAGTATGGAGACGACTTGACCCCTGCCGCTCCTCCTTCTCCGCGCTCATCTTTCTCGAGTGCTAAGCGAAGAAGTCTTCGTCTTTTCTTAAAATGAAGCCCGCCATTTCGATGAAGAGGGCTCTTCAGTCATTAGACTCATTGGGGGGGATGAAGTCGAAGAAGGATTTTGGTAAGACGGTCCCTTCTGCATGCCCCCAGCGAGACTGCTGGTAAAAGAGGCATTTGGTATCAGACGGAGAGAATATGGGCATTTCTCTTCCGTCTTCAACAGAAGCGGACTTTTCGACCTTAGTTGACGCTTCTCGTAGACAAGGTTTATTTGAACTCTGCCCGTATAACTTGGGCATTTCAGAACTGGATCATCTCCTCAAGGGACTCTTCCATGTATTGGAAGTTTTCACTTCTTAGATTGGTCCCCTTGGGGTGATGTCCAAGAAAGCCCATGATTCTGAAGGACTCGAACCAGAAGTCCTTCTGTGTATTTTTGTCTTGTATAGACAAAGCGGTTCAGGATGGCTCGGTTGAGATCTCCTCTTTATTTGGAGCAGGTCTCTTAAAAAGAGGACAGTTTATAGTGCCTTTTTGACCAAAGCGGTCTCCCACTCTCAGAGGGCAGTGCTACTGTACTCTCCATTGTCAGACTTTTTTGTTCCCTTCTCAGTTGGTGAAGGACATTTCTCGTTCATTAACTGAGAAGGCGACTCAAGACCTGACGCAGTCAGCAAGGAAGAAGAAACCTGCTACTGCAACGGACAAGAAAGGACGAGTACATCAGGTCAGCCCTTTCGAGGTGGCCCCACCTCCAGAGCTCCCGTCAAGAAGGAAGGCTCCTGAGAAGAGAGGTAGGTCTGCCTCTTTCGTGCCTTTAAAAAGGGAAAGTGATGCTTCTCTCCTCCAAGCACAGTAGGTGCCAGGCTCCTGGGATTTGTGGAGGCCTGGGCACTTTATAAACGCAGACGCTTCATCAATGTCTGTAATAAGGAAGGGATATCGTATCCCTTTCCTGAACACTCCTCCCTAACGTCAACACCGCGGGACTAACAGCCAAGTACAAGGATCCTGTGCTGAGGGATACTCTTCGATCGATGGTGGATCAGATGTGGGACAAGGAGAGCGATAGAACTAGTACTGGATCAAAACTCCCCGGGGTTTTGGGGGTTTTACAATCGCCTTTTTCTGGTTGCGAAAGCCTCGGGAGGCTGGAGACCAGTACTAGACGTCAGCTCTCTGAACAAATTGTTCAGAAGGAGAAGTTCTCGATGGAGACTTCTGCCTCAGTTCTTGTCGTCAATGCGACAAGGAGATTGGATGGTGTCTCTGGATCTCCAGGACGCCTATTTTCACGTCCCGATCCACCCTTCATCGAAGAAAGTAACCTCCGTTTCATGACTGGGGGAAGGATCTTTCAGTTCAGAGCCTTGTGTTTTGGCCTTTCCACAGCTCCTCAGGTCTTCACAAGCCTGATGAAGAATGTGGCGAGGTTTCTTCACCTCAAAGGAGTAAATATCTCTCTGTATCTGGATGACTGGCTCATCAGGGCCAGATCAGAGAGACAGTGCTTCGGAGGACCCTTACAGTTACTTTCTAGAACCTGATCAAGATCGTTGGATTACTCGTGAACCTCGAGAAGTCGCAGCTGACCCCCAGACAGAACTTAGTATATCTGGGGATTCAGATGGATTCTCGGGGTTTTCGAGTATTTCCTTCGCAAGAGAGAATCGCAAAAGGTTTGCAGAAAGTCTCTCTCTTCTTAAGGAAGGAACAGACGTCGGCGAGCGGGAATGGCTGAGCCTTCTAGGGACCCTTTCCTCGCTCGAACAGTTTCTTCCCGCTAGGAAGACTTCATTTACGTCCGCTTCAATTTTTCCTCAAAGAGGTCTTGGAGTTGGAAAACCGGACATCTTTCAGATGCCTTTCCCATTCCAGTGGAGATAAGACCGCACTTGGAATGGTGGTTGCCCCCTCTGAAAGAGAACAAAGGGATCTCTCTAAAAATCCAGCAACCCCAGACCTAGTGTTGTAACTCCGACGCGTCGGAGAAAGGTTGGGGAGGCAACATTATGGCTCGAAGGAGGTGTCAGGCACCTGGGAAACAGCGCAGGTGTCTTGGCACATAAACTGCAAAGAGCTCTTCGCCGTACACCTGGCTTTAAGAAGAGTCTAGAACCTCTTGTTTCGAACAAAGTAGTTCAAGTAAATGTGGACAACACCACAGCACTTGCCTACATTCGAAAAACAAGGAGGGACTCACTCCTCGTTCCTTTACGAACTTACAAAAGATCTTTTACTTTGGACGTCTCAGAGGAACATCTCCCTTCTTACAAGGTTCGTTCAGGGAGAAAGGAATGTGAGGGCAGACAGGCTCAGCAGGAGGAACCAGGTCCTTCACACAGAGTGGACCCTACACGAAGAGGTGTGTCAAGATCTCTGTCCTCTTGTGGGGGACCTCCTCATGTGGATCTCTTCGCCACTTTCATCTCCAAAAGGCTGCAGTCTTTTGCTCGGTCGTGGAAGACCCCAGAGCTCTTATGGTAGACTGCTTCCTTGCTGACTGGTCTCACGTAGAACGTCTACGCTTTTCCTCCATTCAAAATCCTGGGACTAGTGCTGAAAAAGTTTTGTGGCTTCAAAGGAGACGCAGGATGACATTGATAGCCCCCTTTTGCCGGCTCAAGACTGGTTCCACGGATGTGGTGGAGTGGATCGTAGACTTTTCCCCAGATCCCTACCAAGAAGGATGGATCTTCTCAAACAGCCACACTTCAAGAGGTATCATCAAAACCTCCCCGCTCTCGCTCTGACTGCCTTTCGACTATCGAAAGACTCGTCAGAGCGAGAGGGTTTTCTCGCGAAGTTGCAAGCGCAATCGCGAGAGCCCGCAGAACCTCCACTAGACAAGTATATCAGTCCAAGTGGGAGGTTTTTAGAAGGTGGTGTAGAACTAAGAAGTTGTCCTCCTCCACTACCTCTGTAGCGGAAATTGCGGATTTCCTTCTATTCCTGAGAGAGGAATCTCATCTAGCTGTATCCACAATAAAGGGATACAGAAGTATGCTCTCGGCAGTCTTCAGGAATAGAGGATTAGATCTGGCAGATAACAAGGATCTCCACGATCTCATAAGGTCCTTTGAGACTTCAAAGTCTAAGGAACCGGTCCCTCCTAACTGGAACCTAGACGTGGTTCTCAAGTTCCTTTCATCCGAAAGGTTCGAACCTCCTCATCTGGCATCGTTTAGAGACATCACCAGAAAATGCCTATTCCTATTATCTTTAGCTACGGCAAAGAGAATTAGTGAATTACATGCTCTGCAGGATAAAGTAGGATTCAAGGGAGACTCAGCTATTTGCTCGTTTAAGACCCTGTTTTTAGCTAAAAACGAGAATCCCACGAATCCCTGGCCTAAGTCATTCGAAGTCAAAGGCATATCGAGTCTCGTAGGCAGAGAAGCAGAGAGGTCTCTATGTCCTGTAAGAGCTCTGAAATTCTACCTTCAGAGAAAGCATCAGATGGGAGGCTCTAGGCAAGGTCTTTGGTGCGCGGTAAAAGACCCCACAAGACTAGACTGATGTCCAAGAATGCTCTGGCATTCTTTGTGAGAAACGTCATTACAGACGCGCATAAGATCTGTCCTGACGAAGAGTTCCGACTGTTAAAAGTGAAAGCTCATGAAGTGAGAGCAGTAGCAACGTCTCTCTCGTTTCATAAGAATATGTCGCTTAAAAACATCATAGATATGACATTTTGGAGATGCAACTCAGTATTTGCATCTCATTACTTGAAAGACGTTCGTGTGACCTATGAGAAATGTTTTTCTCTGGTCCTTTCGTATCGGCGGATACGATCCTGGGTATGGGAGCCGACACCAATCCTTAAGTATATACTTTCCTTCTTTTTAGATATGGTCTGGAGTCTCTTCTAACAAAAAGGACTTGGTTTAGCATGGGCGGCCGTCTCTGTTGTTCAGTAAGAGACTCTTGTCATATCTAATTAGATGAATATAAAATTTTTTTTTTTTGAAAATTATGTATGTGTGCGTAGTGTGCTTTTTGAGTTATGGTTGTTGTGAAGAGTTCGGGGATAACTCGGAACAATCTTTATTTCTAACATGTGGTTAGGATCAGGTGGTCGGGATTGGTTGTGTGCTCCTTCATAAGGTGTATTGTCATATAAGTGGATCAGCACCCATTGACAAAGTCCTTTCAGGCTCTGCCGAGTAAGCAGATAAGACCCCTTCGGCAGACCCACAAGAACTCTTGGCCATAGATCATATATCTCGCTAAAGTTTCTTGAGGTGATGCAGACTACTGGGCAAACACCCACGAAGTCTACCACCTATCAGGTAGGAACCAAGGTTTTATTTATACCTACAACATATGTTGTTTACCTGTCTATTCCATAAGTAGCTGTCTCTTACCCTCCACCAAAGGGTGCCAATCAGCTATGTATATATCTGACAGGTAAGTTGATTGTATGAAAATGATATTGTTATGTTACAATAAAGTTTCATACATACTTACCTGGCAGATATATACAATTAAAGGCCCACCCAGCCTCCCCGCAGGAGACAGGTGGAAGAGAGAAAATATGATAGAAAACGGGAATGGTTCCTAGTCCTGCCGCCGAGGGCAGGCCGGTAGATCACCTGACCTACCTGTAGCGAGTGGCGCGAAATTTGAATTTCTGTTGGGGACGACGGAGTCTTAGCTATGTATACGTATATCTGCCAGGTAAGTATGTATGAAACTTTATTGTAACATAACAATATCATTTTTCGACCATTTCGGTCGAGTTAAAGTTGACTGAAGGTCAATTTTTTCTATTTATCGTTATTTATATGAAAATATTTCAAAACTGATAAAAGCTACAACCATGGCTTGTTTTTAGTTGTATTCTACATGAAATTGCGCACATTTTCATATATAAAACTTTATGTAACGGCTAATTTAAAATGGTGCAAACATTACGACAATCGGACGAAAAAATTTATGATTTTTTCGGAAGAGTTACCGCTTATGAGATCTTACCAAACAGGTGGATTGGATGAAGGGGTTTCGTTGAATATCCTCCCCATTCACCAGACCTCACACCACTAGATTTTCTCTTATGGGGATACTTAAAAGACAAGGTCTACTCTATGAAACCTGCAACAGTCACTAAATTGAGAGAAGCCATTGAATATGAATGCACCCAAATACCAAGGGAATTGTTTCATGATGTGTGCGATTCCATTACTTCGAGTTGGCAGCAGTGTCTGGATCAAAATGGACGTCAGTTTGAGAACAGGCAGTGAAAAAAAAAAACAATAAAATGATGCTTGTGAATATTTTTACATTTTTGAATTAATAAAATTATAATAAACACCAAGTTTACAATTATTTAAAATGTGTTTAAATTTTTTGGGACACCTGTATATATATATATATATATCTATATATAGTATATATATATATATATATATATAATTATATAATTATATAATTAAATATAATAATATATATTATATATTATATATATATATATATATATATATATATATATATATATATAGAATATTATATATAATATAGATATTTATATATATATATATCTATATATATAATCTATATATATATATATTATATATATACTATATATATATATATATATATATATATAATATATATATCCTATATATATATATGTGTGTGTTGTGTGTGTGTGTGTGTGTGTGTGTGTGTGTGTCCATAAAACACTATTTGAACATTGCAACCATATATTTCAACACTTCCTTCTGTGCTCCTGATCACTGTGGCAGTAAGTCTCTATTGGTGACCCAGGAAGGATGGAAATAGAATATTCGTTGGTGATTTCTTGCCTCATTAACTCTCATCTGGCGACTCGTCTGGTGGTCGCATGTTCTTGGACACCAGCTTGAGAAGTGGCCTAGGATTAGTACATCAATGTCATCTGATTTCCAATGTCCTCGTGATGGGTTCATATTGTTGGTTTGATTGATGATTGCAGATTTCAGCATCTTCCTTTTGTATGGAAAGCTACTTTGGAAAACCAGCTCTGTCCTTCTCCAGTTAATAGTAGGGCCTTTGTCCCTAATATGTAGGAAAATCTCCTCATGCATATCGCACTGATCTTTTGTGTACTGCCAATCTTTGTGAGATGGATCTACCAGTTTCCCCTGTGTAAATCTCATAACAATTGCCACAGGGTATCTTGTAAAACCCGGCTTCTTCTCCTCTTTTATTTAAGTATACGTTAATGAGCGAACTCCCGATGGATTTGGGATAATGGAAAATGAAAGGATTATTAGACCTGAGGTGTTCTGTGGCTTTTTGGATGTTTTTATCATACAGAAGTTTTATTTTATTGTTGAAATCTATTTGTCTATTATAAGTGGGACCTCTATAGTATGTGTAAATGTATTTGCTTTATTTATAGCCTTCTCGATAATGTATGGTGGATAGAGCAATTGCTTTAGATGTTGGCAGATCATATTGAATTCTTTATCTATGTACCCATTTGAACATATTCTAACCCCCCTGAAGAATAGGTTGCACCCAACCATGATCTTTATGGATACATCATGGTAACTTGAAAAATGAATATATGAAACAGTGAAAGTTGGTTTCCTGTATACTGTGAAAGCATATCTATTCCGTTCTCTTATGATTAGTTTGTCTAGGAACGGCAGTTTTCTGTCCTTTTCCCATTCTGTTTTGAATTTTATGGTCGGAACTAGCAAATTTAGTTGACTGAGAAATTCACTGAAATCCCCCCAGCTATCATCCCAGTAAGTAAAAAATCATCTACTTATCTAAGCCAGATCATATTGTGTGGTTTGATAAATGAAAAAATTTCTGTTTTGAAATATTCCATGTATAGGTTTGCTGGAAGGGGGGGATAGGGGGCTGCCCATGCTACAACCAAATTTTTGTTTGTAAAAACTACCATAGAAAGAAAACACACCGTTAGTTACACAAAGGTTGATTGATTTTATTGTTTTGTCAATACCAAGAGGAAGATGTTCTTCATATGGTTGTAACCAAGTCCTATGATAACCGAGGACTGCCTGTTATATATATATATATATATATATATATATATATATATATATATATATATATATATATATATATATATACGTATATGTGTGTGTGTATGCATGTATGTATTATATATGCTCTTTAAATATACAGTATTGTATTTTTTCAGATTACAATTGCTGGGAAGGATTACAGCGTGGACCATATGACAAATGTTACACCAAAAATTTTATCTCATATTGGACAAAATCTTCACCTTAAAAAATATCACCCACTGAATCATATACAAACCATGATAGTGAAGTATTTATATAGTCGTTATATTACTGCCAGAGGAAATCCACTGTTCTCTCTTCATAATCAGTTTCATCCTGTTGTGACCACCCAAGCTAATTTTGATTCTTTGTTGATTGCAAAGGACCACATAAGTCGACGAAAAAGTGACAATTATTATGTTAATGAAAATTACTTGTTGCGTGCTCACACCAGTGCACACCAGGTAAGTTTTTAGTGTAAATATTTTACCGTTCAGTACAATACATTCAATTCAGCTTTTTTATTATCTTAATATGACTGTGGTTTTATATCAGGCAGGTTTCCTAAATGATAGCATGCTAATTTTTGCACTTCATTGTTCTCGTAGTGTTTTTTATATGGTGCTCTATTGCAAGAACTATGGAAGCAAGATACTCTATGATGCCTGATTGAGCTAAGTGATAGGAAGAACTCTATGATGCCTGATTGAGCTAAGTGATAGGAAGAGCATTTCAGTTTTTTTTTAAATCTGTCCATTTAGGGGGAATATCTTTCATAATGCAACAGCGAATGTCATTTTTTCAGTTCTATTTGGTTCTTTTAATTTTGTTTCACTACTTTGCTTTTTGTGTAAATATTGTAGGTATGTTGTACCACAAATTTATTACTTTTATATAGCCTGATCATGCATCACACATGATTCTCAGACACATCATCCACCAGAAGCAGCAGTAATTCAGGTAGTTCAGGTGCATGTACATAGGTCCCTAGTAGTTTATTGTAATTCATTCTGTGTGTTTGCTATGTGGCGAACACTATGAGAGGTTCAAACAAGCAGTCTAGTCCTGCAAAATGGTCAAAGCCCTGTGATGACCCCCTCTCTGTGATGAAATTCTTTTGGTCATGCTAGTTTGTTTTGGGTGGGTACCTTACCCCACCCACATAGGAAAGAGCTTTAATTTGTTTCTGATGGCTGTATTCCAGTTGTTAGCAGCAGCTTTAAGATTTGGAATTCATTACTTTTGCAGTTGTTTTCATCATCAGTTAGTGAAGTACTATTCATTTATTGGTACCCTTCCATCATATTTAGATAATGGCAGGTTTTCTTTACTGAGACCTTTGTTAGCTAAGTACAACGTTACTGGACAAGAAGAGGAAGGCGGCTGCTAGGGCAGCGAGGAGTAAGTCTTTAGTTAGCTAGGAATTTTCTATTACCAATTATGATTCTAATGTTCTTGCGATTTCATTGACAACCATTCCCACACCTCTGACTATTCTCTCGTCTCTTTATCCCAGGTCCCACGCTTCCGAACCCAATCCCATTGCCAGCCTCGAAACGAAGGGTGATAAAGGTTCGAATTAATGTTGGAGACCATGGCCCAATTGGGGTCATCATTATGGACAAAATGAGCGTTTGTGAGTACCCGGTAGTGCATAGTGTTAGTGAAGTGTTAGTGGAGGAGGTAGCTGCTTGTCCCTCCAATTCTCCTAGGTAAAGGTCCCTGGCATACACCCAAAAACCTGGGAAAAGTCAAACTGGTAGTTGCATCCATCCCGCCCCCCCCCCCCCCCCCCCCCCCCCCAAACCCCCCCTTGGTTCAGCCTGTTGAAGTATCCCAGGTTGCAACCAAGAGCCATTGGAATGGTCTCGCTAAGGATGTGCATTGTATGTTGTTGAGTTTGGAGGAGTCATGCCCCAGGCGTCGATGGCGTTTCACGAAGAAATCATTCCCACTGAAAAGGTGTGTGGTAGATGTGTTGTACCCTCCTCCAGTACCTTGTAAGAAGATCCTCCTGAGCACCCTTCATGTAGTTACTAGACAGTTTTTCTTCAGACCCCTCTTGGCACAGAATCTGCTTTCAGTGCCCAAGTGCTTTCTTTCCGTAAGTGCTCCTCATCCTCCTAGATTGTTTCTTCTCCAGAGCCTCAACAAGTGTCCAAACTCTCAGCAGTATATGAATTTCCTTTGAAAGTCAAGCATCCAGTAGCACCAGAATACCCAGTAGCACCTGAGCGCCCAGTGGCTCATGAGCACCCAGTAGTAGTGCCTGATTGTCCAGAAGTGCCCTTTAGTACCTGAGCACCCAGGTGTATCTTTGTTTTCAATAGTGCCCATTAGTGCCAGAGCATCCTTGGATGACTGAGCACCCATTGGCGCCTGCACTTCCAGCTTTGGCTGATCATCGTGCTTCATCAATTGTCGTCTCAGCATCTCCTTTGGTTGGAGTTTCTTCAATGCAGCAATCAGAGCCTTCTTCTGCACAGATGACTCCTGTTATCCAGGCTCCTGTTACTGTTTTTCAGTCGCCCTCAGCTATTGGTCAACCTTCAGACCCTATTCAGAGTAAGCTGGATAGCATTTTAAGCCATCACAGGAAGGCTTTGTCGACCCCTCAGAATCCAGTAGACTTGTCTTTGCTGCCAATATCCTCTGACAAGGAAGAAATGATGGACCAGGACACTCCCACTTAACCTCATGCCTCATTATTGATATTTCTGCTTGCTACCTTCCAGGTTTATTTTCTCCAGCAACACTGCCTTTGTCTGCATCTGCTTTTTTAATGGGGTCTCAAGTTTCTGGGTCTTCAAGATTACCTAAGATGGTACTTTCTTCTTCGAAGAAGGCTTTAAATTAGGTGTAAGGATGTATCACAGAGAAGAGGGACCAAGGGAGAGCTGCCTTCAGTTTTCCTCCTTCCAGGTTATCTCAGTGGAGTTTCTGCCTCCTCCCAGGTGGACTTCTCTGAAAATCAGCGTTTACTTCAGCAAAGATCATGTTATTTGCATCAGAGTTGGCTAATCTCTTGAAAAACTTGTTTAAAGTGTTCAAGGCTATGAGCTGCTTGGATTGGTCAGTGGGTGCTCTGGCACTTAAGATTAGAGACTGCGCTGTTTTGCCGCAGGATTGGGCCACAGAATGCCTTGGAGTTCTTTCTTGTATAAACAATGGTTTCCCTTTATGCTATGGGAATAATGGAGAAAAGAGAGTTTTGGAGCTCATTTACTTCTAAGGGAGTTACTCCCTTAGAAGTAATTTATCCCTCTCATCTATCTTGTGATCGACTTTTTGGAAGTGCAAGTTGGTAGTATTTGCTTCCCATTACTTGCATGATGTTGAAACAGTTTCTGATAACTGCAGTACCTTGGGTCCACTTTCCACAGCTGGTGTGGTGTTGGGGGAGGAAATGTGGGAAGCATCCCTTCCTTCTTATTATCTCTTCGCTTTGCTTAGGGTGCTGAGTCTTTGTTTAGCCTGGGGGTACTGTGTATGTACCTGAAGTACCCTCCAATTGTTAATGGTTGGCTGGTGGTTTTATTATTTTTTGTGGTGTATGTGACTGTCTCTATTCTGGTTGCATTTTGTGGTACTGCAACCTGGACGGGCAACATGTATTCTTTGCTAGCCATTGGGATTGTCTTTCACTGCAAGGTACCCACTGAAGTAATAGGCTGTTCACAGCTATACTGCCACGCCTCTGTATGATAAAATGAGCGCTGACCAGAGGTATTATCTACCTGCAGCAGTTCTCTTATCACGTAAGGAAACTACAAAGATTGTATCAATTTTAGGAACTTTTCTATTCTCAAATTCATCGCCATTCCTAATGTTTTGGCATAGGTGTGTCCATACATCCTGCCTCCTATCAATGTTGGAATCAGCTATGTAAATTACTTGGTAAGTTACTTATATAAAAATAAAATTTTTATATTAAAGTAAAGTTTTAATTGCATGATTAGAGCTCTCCCTCCTCCACTCGTATGGACACGAGGCCATAAATAAATTGAAGCTCTTTGCTAAGTTGTTCCTCTCTTCCCTAAAAAGGGGGTGGTGTAAGTCACCTACCCAAAACAAACTAGAGTGACCACGAATTTCAAAATTTTAGCCGCCAAGCGTGTGAAACTCTTAGCTATTTAATTACTGGGTAAGTATATATAAAACTTTATTTTATTTTAAAGATGTCAAATTTTTATTTTTTTGTACTAAGTGTAGTTTCTCTTTGTTTGTGTGAACAAATAAATCTTTCAATTTATATCAGAATATCCTTTGGCAACAAGTTCAGTCACTGAAGCTCATTAACAATGTGGTTAATGTCTGCGAACTGTTAGGGGATGAGAGTTAAGATCAACCAATCAAAAAAAAAAAATTTTCTCCATATGCAGCCACTCACAAATGAAGACATCTCTTTTGATGGCCTTTGTCAATTTTAGTGTTGAAGCTCTAGTTTCCTATCTTTAATGTCTGTTTCTGTATGTGTATGTGATTGTTCTGTGTATGCCAGGGACACTGGAACAACAGTAGATTTCTTCTCCCCATATGTGTCTGTTAGCACCTATGAACAGTCCTTGTATATATACATAAAACCTTGATATAATAAATCCTTATAGTATAGCATGATTTTACATATATCAACCTGTCTGCACTAGTCCAGCTAGATCTTACTAGTATAGTACATGTTTTACTGCACTAGTGTTTTTTTGCATTGTTGTATCGTTTCTCTTACAAAGCAGTAAATATGTAATAGAAATATTGGTATTTTTTTTATATGGTAGTTGATATCATGCTCATCTCTACTAATGTATTTTATGTCGTATAAGACCTTCTCCCCCACCTCCAACAATTTCAGAAGGGAATGTAAAGAAAAAACTTTGTGGTACATTTAAGCATGTAATGTTAACGGAATATCTAGCTACTTTACAAGAGAAAGCAAAAGCAGCTTAGGTATTGTAGAAAGAGTCTTAATAACACCCTCCTCTGTCTTCTCCAATACATAACTCCAACAGTGACAGTGAATTTACTTGTTCCTAAATATGCATACAAAATAAAATAAAAAATTGTATGTAAAATATGGAATAGTTTCAAAGTTTTTTGCATATTAGAACATGATTTTCAGTAAGCTTGATTTAATTATGTACAGAAAACTGCAAAACTTTGGAATCTGTTTTTGGAATCTGTTTTTGGAATCTGTTTTCCAAATGTTTAGTATGCTCATTAAAAATCAAGTAAAATCTGGCAACTCTAAGAGTCTTTTCATTTTCATATTGGCATTAAAAACTACTACATCTTGTAAGGTTATAGCTCATGGTAATAAGAGCAGTCGCGACTTCGTTGGTGCTCAAACGTAATTTATCCTTCTCATCTGACTTGCAATTGACATTTTGGAAGTGCTAGTCAGTATTCACTTCCCATTATTTGCATGATGTTGAAACAGTTTATGATAACTGCAGTGCCTTGGGTTCATTTTCCATGGCTGGCATGGTGTTGTGGAAGGAAACATAGGAAGCAACCCTTGCTTAATAATATCTGTTCGCCTTGCATAGGGTTTGAGTCTTAGTGTAGCCTGGGGGTACTGTGTATGCCTGGAGTACCCTTCAGTTGTTAATGGTTAGATTTTGGTGTAATTATTTTTTGTGGTGTATGTGACTGTCTATTCTGGTTGTCTTTTGTGGTACTGCTACCTGGCCAGGGGAAACTTGTATTATTTGCTAGCCATTGGAATTGCCCTTAGCTGCAAAATACCCACTGAAGTATGTAGTAGGTGCTTCGCAGCTGTAATACCATGCCTCTATGCGATAAAGATGATCGCCAAACAGAGGCACTATCTATCTGCAGCAGCTCTCTTTATCACGTAAGGAAACAACAAACATCGAATCAATGTTTAGCAACTTTTCTATTTTCAAATTCATTACCATTCCTAATGTTTTGGGATAGATGTGTCCACACATCCCACCTCCTGTCAATGTGGGAATCAGCTATGTAATTACTGAGTAAGTTACTTATGTAAAAATGACACCTTTATAATAAAATAAAGTTTTATATAGCATACTTACCCAGTAATTACGTGATTGGAGCCCTCCCTCCTCCCTTCGCATGGACACAAGGCCATAAATAAATTAAACCTCTTTGCTAAGTTCCTCTCTTTCCCCCAAAAGTGTGCAGCACAAGTCACGTACTCAAAACACACTAGAGTGACCCGTGAATTTCAAAATTTTAGCTGCTGAGTGCATGAAACTCTTATCTATATAATTACTGGGTAAGTATGCTATATAAAACTATTTTATTATAAAAATGTCATATTTTCATTTTCTAATCCTGAGCTTAGTTTCTCTTTGTGAAAAAACAAATCTTTATATTGTAATTTCCTTTGGCAGCAATTAGTTGTCACTGAAGCTCATTAACCCTCTTACGCCGAAGGGGTATAATAAATATCATCACCCGTATGCTGAGGCGGTCTCGGAGTGAGCGCCGAAGAGGAAAAAATATATATTTTTTTAAATCACAGCACGCTTAGTTTTCAAGATTAAGAGTTCATTTTTGGCTCCTTTTTTTTTTCATTGCCTGAAGTTTAGTATGCAACCATCAGAAATGAAAAAAAATATCATTATCATATATAAATAATGCGATATATGATGGCGCAAAAACAAAATTTCATATATAATTGTATTCAAATCGCGCTGTGAGCAAAACGATTAAAGCTAACGAGTTCATTTTTTTTCGTTGTATTGTACACTAAATTGCAATCATTTTGGTATATAACACATTGTAAAACGATCAAAGCAACACAGAGAAAATATTATCACAAAATGATGCATGAATTCGTAACGCGCAGACGTAAAAATTTTTTTTTTTTCAAAAATTCACCATAAATTTAAATATTGTTCTAAAGACTTCCAATTTGTTTCAAAATGAAGAAAAATGATTGAATATTACTATACTGTAAGAGTTTTAGCTTACAATTGCAGTTTTCGACCATTTCAGACGAGTTAAAGTTGACCGAATGTAGAATTTTTTTTATATATTTTTTTTATATGCAAATATTTCGAAAATGAGAAAAGCTACAACCTTCAATTATTTTTTGTTGTATTCTACATGAAATTGCGCACATTTTCATATATAAAACTCTATGAAACACCTAATATGAAACGGAGCAAATGTAACGATAATGCGACGTACGTATTTCGGAGATTTGCGGCGGAGAATCCGCGCGCGTAGAGAAGGAAAGTTTTTTTTTAAATTCACCATAAATCTAAATATTGTGCTAGAGACTTCGAATTTATTTCAAAATGAAGATAAATGACTGAATATTACTCGACTGTAAGAGTTTTAGCTTAGAATTACATTTTTCGACTATTTCGGTAGAGTCTAATGTTGACCGAACGTGGTTTTTTTCTATTTATCGTGATTTATATGCAAATATTTCGAAAATGAGAAAAGCTAAACCTTCAATCATTTTTTTTTATTCTACATGAAATTGCGCACATTTTCATACATCAAACTTTATGTAACGGCTAATTTAAAATGGTGTAAACATTACGACAATCGCACAAAAAAATTTCTGATATTTTCGGAAGTTACTGCGCGGAGGTAAGGAAAATGTTTTTTTTTTTTTTTTCATAAATTCACCATAAATCGAAATATTGTGCTAGAGACTTCCAATTTGTTGCAAAATGAATGTAAATGATTGAATATTACTAGAATTTAAGCTTACAATTGCGTTTTTCGACCATTTCGGTAGAGTCAAAGTTGACCAAAGGTTGAAATTTTGGCACTTATCGTTATATATATGAAAATATTTCAAAACTGATAAAAGCTATAACCATGGGTTGTTTTTAGTTGTATTGTGCATGAAATTGCGCACATTTCCATATATAAAACTTTATGTAACGGCAAATTTAAAATGGTGCAAACCTTTACGACAATCACACGAAAAAATTTATCGGAAGAGTTACCGCGCAGATGTAAGGAAAAAGTTTTTTTCATAAATTCACCATAAATCGAAATATTGTGCTAGAGATGTCCAATTTGTTGCAAAATGAAGTTAAATGATTGAATATTACTAGAATATAAGAGTTTTAGCTTACAATTGCGTTTTTCGACCATTTCGGTAGAGTCAAAGTTGACCAAAGGTTGAAATTTTGGCACTTATCGTTATTTATATGAAAATATTTCAAAATTGATAAAAGCTACAATCATGAGTATTTTTTTTTTTTTTGTATTCTACATGAAATTGCGCACATTTTCATATATAATACTCCATGTAACGGCTAATTTAAAATGGTGTAAAAATTATGTCAAAGTGACAAAATAATTTCTGAGATATGTCACTAATACTTTTTAGTGCCTGCGTAACGATTGTAAACAAAACAACGCCTTGATCCATGAGCTCCCAGCATCCCCCAAGGCGCGTGATTCAAAAGTTTTCGGCTGGTAGGCCTATAAGTATTTTTCCGCGAATTTTTAAAAAAAACTTTTATGTCGACGTTTAATACGTCCAATCGGCACCCGGGAGACAATTTATCTCGACATTTAATACGTCCAATCGGCGTAAGAGGGTTAACAAGGTGGTTAATGTCTGTGAATTATGAGGGAATGAGAGGTAAGATCAACCAATCACCAGGTTGAGTGGTTATCTGTTCTCCCCGTCTCGTTTGTCTAAGAGTAGGTATGGTTATTATGTGACTGGAGAAGTGCCATCCTTGGGAGTCTCTGCCTCCTTCCAAAGGGACTCCTCCATTCTCATCAATCTGACTCGGAGACCAGTGTTTGACTGTCCATGGAGTTGGACCATTTTGCAAATGACATTTTTAAATTGCAAGAGATTTTCAGTTTTTTAGACTGCATCATGGGAGTACTAACCAAAATGATAAAGCATTGTCCTTACTGCAAGACAAGTTTGCAGTGGACTGACTTGAGGTACTTTCTTTCATGTGCTGATAAAGCAATCCGAGACCAATCATAGGAATGAGCAGCGCTTTTTTCAGCTGGTATCCTGAAAAATAGGGAGCTGTGGTGTTCATTCACCACAAGGGAATTACCCTTTTGCAAAGATCATCTCTCCTATTCGCTTCCTTGGATAAGGACAGTCTGTTTCCGAGAGCTACTGTGGAACATGTAGCTATGGAGCTTCAGAAGAAAGCAACACACGATCTTCTAGCACAATCAACCAAACAGCCTAATGATTCCAATCGTGCTCTTACAGTATCTTTCACTGCAAGATCTTCATTGCCTCTTCAACCACGGTCCTTTTGAGGTGGCAGAGTAAGAACCCAGTCTCTGCCATGTTCAAACTTTCGTTCGATTAGACCGTCCAGCAAGAAGTCTTCTACTTGGCCAACCTCCAGCAAGTGAGGACCCAATCCTCCATACATCTGTTGGCACAAGACTCTTACCAGTTTGGAAAAAATGGGAAGTACCATGGGTGAAGAACATTTTCAGAGAAGGGTACTCAATCCCATTCAGAGAAAAACCCCCTTTAACATCTTTTCCCATTGCCTTCAAGGCATATCCAGAAGGCTCAGAGAAGTTTTCAGCTCTGTCAAGGGAGATATCAGCTCTTCTCATGAAACAAGCGATAGAAGTGTCAGAGGACACATCGTCGGAGGGATTCTACAATAGGCTTTATGTTGTTTCCAAGTCATCAGGAGGTTGGAGGCTGGTCCTGGACGCAAGCACCCTGAATTTCTTTGTACTACAGACAACGAAGTTTATGCAGACAAACAAGTCAGTTCTCGGCTATTATTCAGGGAGACTGGATGGTATCCATCGATATGAAAGATGCTTACTTCGATATTCCAATAAACCCAGAATCCAGGAAGTACCTGAGATTTAAGTTCCAGGACCAAGTCTTTCAATTTCAGGCTCTGCGCTTCAGACTGTCCATAGCCCTGCAAGTCTTCACTTGAGTACTTGCCCCTCTGTCACAATGGCTTCACCTGATGGGTATCAAGGTAGGTTATACCTAGATGACTGGCTTCTTAGGTCTCCATCCAAGAAGTGTACGGAGGACCTCATGAAGACTATTCAGTTGGCCCGGGACCTAGGTATTATAACCAGTCAAGATAAATCTCAATTAGCCCCAACTCCAATGCACAGTCTATTTATTGATGAAGATAGACTTTCAAGTTTTTCGTGTTTTTCCGTCAGACAACAGGATTCATTCCTGCATCCAGAAAGTTTGCCACTTCCTCGATCTCCAGTTTTGCTCGGCCAACAACCAGATGAGCTTCTTTGGAACCCTCTCTTCCACTGAGATGTTTGTTCCCTTGGGGAGGCTGCATGCAAGACCTTTGCAGTTCTTCCTAAAGCCAAGTGATCAGGAAGACTCTTCCAGATTTGTTCGTCTTCCCCATTACATTGAAGATAAAAGAAAACCTGCAATTGTAGATAGAAGAAGGGAGATTTCTAGTAGGGAAGTTGTTCCTTCAATTAAACCCAAACCTAACACTGTTTTCAGACACATCGGATCTGGGTCGAGAAGCGATTTTAGGAGACTTGGAAGTTTCGGGGACTTGGTCTCCAGAAGAGAAAGATATCCACATAAATGTAAAAGAACTGAAGGCAATTCATCTGGCACTTCAAAACTTTGCTTCAGTGACATGCAATGCAGTAGTAGCAGTTCACATCCGCACTCGCGTACATTTGCAATCAGGGAGGAACTCACTCTTTTTCCCTGTGCAAGGCAGCCAGCGATTGTTTCCTCTGGGCCCAAAACAACCAGATCCAGATTTTCTCCCAATTCATTCAGGGCAAGCTGAATGTTCTTGCAGATGAGTTGAGCTGTCGCAAAGAGGTTCTACCCACGGAATGGTTACTGAATCCAGAGGTGTGCACCGACCTGTGGAAATGGTGGGGAAAACCATTGGTAGACCTGTTTGCAATGTCAAGAAACCATTGCCTGCCCCTGTATTTTGCGCTCCTGCCTCAGACCCTTGACCATCTCAGAATCTGTTTCATCTTTACAAAGAAACCCAAAAGGAAGGAAGATTTTGTATTTCCCAGCATTAAGCAGCAAGTAAGAACTACTCACTTATTGAAATAAATTCATTAAGCCATAAAAATTTCCTTTTTTGGGCTCAGTTCGTGTCGCTTCGTGAAACAATCCCTGAAGTGCATTATTTCTAGGTAAATAATACTAACATTACCAGAGAAAAAATAAAAATAGGGGGATGTCAGAATAACTGACTCGCTCACCCTAAATAATAAGAGGGTGTCGGTATGTAGCTGGGGCGAGTGAGACCACTACCACGAACCTCTTGCCATTTAGAACTTTCCCACATCGAAATCCCCCTCCTGAGAGAGCTGATACACGGCCGGCGCCGTCAACTACTACTACTCTACCTACGACGCCGACCGCAGCGCTCCTGGTGGCCATCCTTTTCGTTAGCGAACTTCTGGCCGCACGTGCTTATCTTTGCTCTGTGATTTTGTGCTTTTTCCTTTGGATTTATGCCCAAGATGGAACTGCAAGCTATCGCCGCAGCTAAGTTAAGTACCCCGAAAGGTTTTACACTAGTTTTTTGTCAGCCAGGAACTATTTTTTCCGTTTTTTAGGTCCGATAATAGTCTCCTGGTCTGGCGCATGGCTCGCCTTGCCGGCTCGCCTCATGTTCGGTTAGCTACTTCGGTCTCCCATACCGTGGTATCTATTCCGTGTGTATTTACTCTTATATGAGTTATTTTTCACGTGGTACAGAAGTTCCCGCTTATTCTATTGCTTTACATCGTACTATTCGGAAATCCTTTGCCTGTGCCTTAGATTAGTGTTCATGCATGCATGTCCCTTTGTCTAGGTGTTTAGGCGTGTGGGTGATTATGAATACACTGCTATGTTATTCTTTAGTCCAGCCATCCTGGCTGTCGCCCTCCTTTCCACATCGGCAGAGGCCAACTCTTGAGTAGTTCGCTTGTTTTCTTTCGGGGAAACTAGCCTACTTCTCCTGGACGTCCTTCTTTCTCTCCCACTAGTGATTTCCTTTCTCTTTCTTTATTACAATGTATTTATTTATGGATTGCATGTTAGGGCGATCAGTTTGGCCTAGGCTAGTTTTGTTGCATTATCGCCTTGTGGTCCACTCGCGCTCACGTGGTCAGCTCGACCTAGGCTATGTTTTGTTGCATTATCGCCTCGTAGTCCACCTGTGCTCGCGTCTAGTTGTATAGCTGACTCCGCCAGCTATGTAAGGGAAGGGAGGAATTCGGTTGGTCCTACATGCTTTCCCCATATCTGTAACAGTAGTCCCTTTCGTTTTCTGACGGAGCGCCCGCTTGCTATCCGAGCATTCCGGCGGTTGACGTAGGGGTTCTACAGCGGAGCTACACGCTCCAGTTTTTATTTATTTTGTTTAGTCTAAATTTATTAGGGTAATCCTCTCTCGTTCTCCGGTGTGTCGTACTCCTCCTGAAACCCCGGTGTATTATAGGTGTATGATAGGTATCTGATTTATCAGAAATATTCGCTCCGGCGTATACCGGAGTTTTTCAACCAGTTTACCGAGTCCCATGGACTCTCCCACAGATTACAGGAGAGGAATATGCCCAAAAAATTTATGCTACTCCGGCATGCAGCGGAGCATCATACCTGAGTAGTCCTGCTAGCGTATAACGGTGATACTTATGTATCTATTCACTTACAGGCTACCAACTGTCAGGAGGCGGGCTGTAACGCCGTCCTCCAGGACCCCTGCGGGCACGAGGTCTGCAGAACTCACTCTCCCTGCGCCGTCCGCCACAAGGATTTGATTGTGTGGCACCACGAAGCCTGCTCCATCTGCTACGAGCTGGTGGAACAGTTTTCGGATGGAGTAAGTATATACCGGCGTAGGTATAAGCTTTTCTGGTATATACTATCACATAAGTCTTCTGCAATACTGCTATATGATTGACTGACCAGTTTTAATTGTTAATGATATATCCTTGGGGCTTCGTTGTAAGGACTATAATGACCCTTTGTTTCCGGCTGCCGCCGTTAAGGACGCCACGTCGGCCACCCTGAAAGCCTGGGTAGGTGGCTTCGGCAAGAACGCGCCGAAGGGACAGCCATACATCCTTGACAAGAATATGGCTGTCTGGATCTTCCCAGGCGGCAAGTCGACCGGGTACGTTGACCCCACTGCGGCAGCTCCGGCTATCGCTGCTATCCAACTCCAGGTGGAGCAGGCCCTGATGGAAGGGGGAGCCTCGGATATCACAGCAGACATCTCTACGTTAGACCTGAACATTGAGCCAATGACGGTAGGTGGAGCTGAGTTGTTGGTTGAGGTGGGTTTGTTGGGCGCCCAAGGGCTTCCCTTGGACGCTTCTGGATCTTCTTCCCCTATACCTTCCTCTTCATCTTTCCAAGGCTTTACGGAATCAGAGATTCCGGCTAAGATGCCTGCTGCCTCAGTCATCCCCAAGGTGAAGGGACAGAGAGAGCAGAAGACCCTGGAGAAGACGTCGTCTAAGAAGACTTCGTCCTCTTCCTCTTCTTGTAAGTCTCCGGCTCACCATCCCGGAGCAGAGAAAGCGAAGACTTCTTCCTCATTTTCGCAGGGTCTAGAGGTAAGTCCTCTAAGGAGAAGGTCCGTGCTCCCGCCATGCCAGTACCTTCCTCTTCTACCGGAGCTCCTCCGGTGACCCCTGTTGAGGCCAGTTTTTCTGGTCCCTTCGACCCTGTCTCCTTCACAGCAGGGGTCATGCAACAGGTGGGGAATATGGTAGGCACAATGATGAACACCAGGTTCGATCAAGTGCTCGCCCAAATCTCCACCTCGTTTGCGCAGTCCGGTCAGTCGATTCAGAACATCTCGGATCGGCTGACGGACCAGGAGAACCGGCTGGCAGGTCTGAGTCAAGCTCCTCCAGCTGTTCTTCCTCTAGCAGGCGCCGGAGTTACTCCGATGCCTGACTATAACTCCCTTCCCGCTTTCACCATGAGTAATCCTTGGAGGGTAGCAGCCTTTGCTCCCTTCAAGGATGGAATGATTTCCATCCCGGACTGCGGAACTCATCGTATCGAGGACTTCGAGTTCCACCCCGCCCGGCCTGCAACCACCTTTCATGGGATATGCTAGGTTGACGGAGGCAGCTCTGAATAGGGAAGACAAGATCCCTAAAGTGACTGTCATCTACAGTCGTGAACAGGCTCAGAGGGAATGGGTAAGATGCCTGGAAGACTGGGATTGCACTAATACCAGGCTCCAGGCATTCAAGAGCCCCTTCACAATCTTTGCGAAGGAGGATGAGGCACCACTCCCCTTCACAACAAAGATTGCGGAGGTGACCATACAGGCCGCCATGAAGGATGAGCCTCTCCCTCAGCTCAGGGAGTCAGATCCAACGTCTCCACTCTTCCCAGCCTTTGGGGACCTTTGGGCAGACCTTCTGGCAACCTTCACGGTAGGGAAACTTAAACCGGACTGTGCTATTGATCAGTTCGGGGAGAGGCTACCTAGGCTGCCGGATAACCTAATCCAAGCCGAATTTGAGGCAATGACTAGGTTAGGGAGGACGCTGAATGCTTTGGTAATGACAGAGGTTGCGGCCATAACTTATGGTTTGGAGCCTCTGTTTAAGCTCTTAGCAAAGGCGCAAACACAAACCATTCAGTCGGATCTGTACGAGTTTGTGGTAGCAAGGCGGAACTGCAGGAAACATGTCCTGCAGGAAGCTGCAATTCAGCATGAACCGAATAAGTTGCTGGTTTCTACTATCTGGGGGGCTGACCTCTTCCCAGAAGCCGCTGTAAAGGAGGTACAGCATGAGGCGACTAGGCTCAACCAAAGTCTTAGGGTTCGCTGGGGTCTTTCTAATAAAAGGAAGACAGAAAGTACTCCTTCTGGCTCTAAAAAGCTAAAGAAGGCCAAGAAATTCCCGCCCTTCCAGACTCAACAACAGCAACAATTTGTTCAGGCAGTCCCGGTCTCACAATCTGTGCAACCAACGACTGCCAAAGGTCAGAATCAGCCCATCCTCCTGTTGACTCCCCAAAGCCAGCCCTTGACCTCCTACGCTGTTTCCCCGGCTTTCAACCCTGTTTTTGAAAGTCAAACATTCCAAGCCATCAAAAGGTTTGGAAGGGGAAGCCCGGCTAGGCGTGCATTTCGCCAAAGGGGTGGCGGAAGGGCAACCAACAGGGGGAAACACTTCCGTGGAGGACGCGGAGCACGTCCTGCACAGCAACAGTGAGAACCCGCAGGTAGGAGGGAGGCTGTTCCTCTTCCGTCACAGGTGGGGATTCAGCAATTGGGCACAGAGCATTGTGTCCAAAGGGCTGGGGTGGAGTTGGATCAAAGGTCCCCCTCCATCCAAATCATTCCTTCAACTACCAACAAAGGGATTGACAGAGTATGCGCAAGAGCTCCTTCAGAAAGGGTTAGTATCAAGAGTCAAACATTTAAAGTTTCAAGGACGCTTATTCAGCGTGCCAAAGAAAGGCTCAACAAAATGAAGAATAATCTTAGACTTGTCCCGTCTAAAGTTATTCATTCGTTGCGACAAGTTCAAAATGCTGACTATCTCGCAGGTGCAGACCTTACTTCCCCGTGGGGCCGTCACCACCTCTATCGATCTTATAGACGCATACTATCATATCCCAGTCGCGAGACACTTCCGCCCATACCTAGGCTTCAGGTTGGGAGACCAGGCATTCTCTTTCAAAGTGATGCCCTTCGGGCTGAATGTAGCCCCCAGGGTCTTCACGAAAATAGCGGAAGTAGTAGTACAACAACTGAGATCGCAAGGGATAATGGTAGTAGTGTACCTCGACGATTGGCTCATTTGGGCAACAACCGTCAAGGAATGCCTCAAAGCCACAGACATAGTAATTCAATTTCTGGAACATCTGGGGTTCCAAATAAACAAGACCAAATCCAGGCTTACACCGGAGTCTCGTTTTCAGTGGCTCGGCATTCAATGGGACCTGAACTCCCACACTCTGTCAATTCCATTGGTCAAAAGGAAAGAAATAGCCAAGTCGATAAGGCAATTCTCAAGTGCAAACGAACGTCAAGGAGAAACCAGGAAAGGATCCTAGGTTCCCTCCAATTTGCTTCAGTAACAGACATTCTGTTGAAAATGAAACTGAAAGATATAAATCGAGTTTGGCGCTCAAGAGCAAATGTCAAATATAGAGACAAGTTGTCAGTAATCCTGCCGATTCTTCGCAAACATCTCCGTCCCTGGGCGGAGACCAAGAACCTGTCCAAATCAGTTCCTCTCCAGTTCCCTCCTCCGGCATTGGTTATCCATACAGATGCCTCTCTAAGTGGGTGGGGAGGATATTCCCAATTCAAGAAGGTTCAAGGGACTTGGTCATCTCAGTTCCGCCAGCTTCACATAAATGTATTGGAAGCTATGGCAGTATTCCTCACTCTGAAGAGGCTTCTACCAGCCAAGAATTCTCATATAAAGCTGGTTTTGGACAGCGCAGTAGTAGTACACTGCATCAACAGGAGAGGATCCAAATCAAAACATGTGAACCATGTCGTGATAGCCATTTTCTCTAGCAACCAAGTACAAATGGCACCTATTCTCCACCCATCTGGCGGGAGTAAGGAACGTGATAGCGGACGCCCTGTCTCGATCAGTTCCTGTAGAATCAGAGTGGTCCCTGGACAAGAGCTCATTCCAGTGGATACGTCGGAGTGTCCCAGGTCTCCAGGTAGATCTTTTTGCATCTCAAGCGAACCACAAGCTCCCTAGCTATGTGGCCCCCAACCTGGACCCTCTGGCTTATGCCATAGACACCATGTCCATAGATTGGAATCAGTGGAAGAAGATATACATCTTTCCTCGAGTGAATCTTCTATTGAAAGTCCTGAACAAACTCAGGACTTTCAAGGGACAAGTAGCTCTAGTAGCCCCGGATTGGCCCAAGAGCAACTGGTATCCTCTGCTTCTGGAGTTGGGTCTCCAACCTCGACGGGATCCCCAATCCCAGGCTATCTCAGTCAGTACAAATGAGGACTGTGTCCGCTTCCTCAGGAATTCTCAAAGCCCTAACTTTATGGACTTCATGAAGTTTGCGGCCAAGAGAGATGCAAATATTGATCCCCAGAATATTCTTTTCTTAGAATCAGATAAGAGGGAATCAACTCTAAGGCAGTATGATGCTGCTGTAAAGAAATTAGCAAATTTCCTGAAGGAAACAAACACCCGAACCATGACAGTCAATCTAGCTATATCCTTTTTCAGGTCTCTATTCGAAAAAGGTTTAGCAGCTAGTACTATTACCACTAATAAGTCAGCTTTAAAGAAAATCTTCCAGTTTGGCTTTAAGATAGACTTGACAGACTCCTACTTTACGTCTATTCCTAAAGCCTGTGCTTGGCTCAGACCTTCAGAAAGGCCTAGTTTAGTTTCATGGTTCTTGAATGACGTTCTCAAACTGGCTTCAGATACTGACAACGATTCATGTACTTATCTAATGCTACTGAGGAAAACTTTATTCTTACTAAGCTTGGCCTCAGGAGCCAGAATATCAGAACTGTCGGCCATTTCCAGAGATGCTGGACATGTAGAATTCCTCCCTACAGGAGAAGTCTTACTATCTCCAGATCGTACTTTTTTGGCAAATAATGAGGACCCCTTAATGAGATGGGCCCCTTGCAAGGTCCTCCCTCTTCCACAAGACCCTTCTCTTTGTCCAGTGACGACCTTACAAGCCTATCTGTCCAGGACATCCTCTAGATCCTCAGGCCCCCTCTTTATGAGGGAAAAAGGTGGTACTATTTCAATAAAAGGGATTAGACAACAAATCCTTTATTTTATCAAACAGGCAAATCCTGATTCATTCCCTAAAGCCCATGATATCAGGGCAGTAGCCACCTCTATTAATTATTTCCAGCATATGAACTTTGATGACTTAAAGAAATATACTGGCTGGAAATCGCCGACAGTTTTTAAGCGTCATTATTTAAAGTCCTTGGAATCTTTAAAATTTCCGGCAGTGGCAGCGGGAAACATAGTTTCCCCTGACCTGCTCAGTAGTCGTAGTCGAAGATCCAGATCTCCTTTCTACCTGCCTCAACTAACAATGCACCTAACCTTACTGTCATGCTCATTGGGTTCTTCAGCCTTAGCTGCCTGAAAGGCTACATGTGGTGATGTGCCCCTTATTTTTTTGCTAGGGGCACTCACAACTATATATATATATATATATTGATTACTAATTGTAACTAATCGGTGTTGCTCCCCTTATTTTTATGCTAGGGAAGCACACCAACATATAATTATGATGATTTATATGTGTCTTAAATCTATAAGTTTTAGTGAGTGTTCCTTCCTTATGTATTTTGTTCTATAAACCTCACTTATAATGAAATTTTGCATAATTCTAGTAATAAGTTATCATAAGTTAGTTTAAGTCTAATTGTATATAATTGGATTTATTAGTCTAAGTTAACTTTATTTTATGATAACTTGTAAGCTCTCAATCAGATTATATTTACTCCTTTTTGTTTCTCTTGTTTTATTGAGACCCTTTTTTCTTTTTCCTTACCCAATCTTGTGCTAATTCTCTGGTACTATTTCACGAAGCGACACGAACTGAGCCCAGAAAAGGGATTTTGACGAAGGAAAAATCTATTTCTGGGCAAGGGTACGTGTCGCCCAGTGAAATCCACCCTATTTTCCCACCCTTGCGCCCAAGATTGGCATCTAACTTCAAGGATGGCCACCAGGAGCGCTGTGGTCGGCGTCGTAGGTAGAGTAGTAGTAGTTGACGGCGCCGGCCGTGTATCAGCTCTCTCAGGAGGGGGATTTCGATGTGGGAAAGTTCTAAATGGCAAGAGGTTCGTGGTAGTGGTCTCACTCGCCCCAGCTACATACCAACACCCTCTTTTTATTTAGGGTGAGCGAGTCAGTTATTCTGACATCCCCCTATTTTTATTTTTTCTCTGGTAATGTTAGTATTATTTACTCAGAAATAATGAACTTCAGGGATTATTTCACTGGGCGACACGAACCCTTGCCCAGAAATAGATTTTTCCTTCGTCAAAATCCCTTTTTTGTGCATGTTGAATGGCCTACTAGTATTACAAATATCATTTCCCAAGATGACCGACATCAGTTACCAGGTCCTTGACCTATTACCTTCATTGGGTGGATCAGGTGCTGGTAGCTGTAGGGCAATGTCCAGTGATTTATTGGTAGACATCAAGGCCTTGGAAGCCCTACCCCTCTGCTGCTGATTTAACAAATTGTAGTCTGGTCTTTTTTGTTCTCTTGATAACATTTCATTTTTCTTCTCTTTTATCTAAACAAACTTTATGATGATCATAAAATAATCTTGATTATTGGGTATTCTGTTCTTTGAAACTTTGACAGAGGGTGGATTTGGGTGGAAGGCCTCTCATCCATAAAACTGGAGTACCTGAAGTGGCCAAGTGATGGGACACTGCACTATCAAATCTTGCCTTCGGTGCTACGTCTGATCTAAACTGACTGATAACCCTTAAGGGACTGGAGGTGGGTCTCCCAAGGCAGCTACCATTTTAAAGGTAGAAATAGTGCTCCACCCCTTGTGTTGCTCCCCTGTACAGAGGGAACCCATCCATTGACCTCTGGTTGCTATCAATGCTACCTTTTGATTATTTCAGTCAAATAAAAGATAAAAAACGTAAAATAAAACATTTGGAATAATGAAAACTTAATTAATCTGATGTACTATTTTTTACAGAAGTTAAGATTGATATATAATTTTTTCCAAAACAATTAGCAAGATGGATTGCATCCAGTCTTATAATCTATAAAACAGTCATTTTTATAATGAAGCAGCTATGGAAGAGGTAAAGTAGATGAAAAAATATGGAGGATATATTATATAGTAGTGTATGTTGAGAAGTTTTTTGAGAAAGTATAGAGACAATATGGATACCTAGTGTTAAAAACAAAATTCAAGAAAATGTCTTAGAAATGTTTAACAAATGGAAGACTATTGGAGAGGAGAAAACTGAAAATCAGCATAAGCAAAAGTAAGTCTACAGTGACCAGAAAGGATGAAAAGAAAATGTCTTGTAAAAAAATAGCCAATGCTGGATGCTTTGGAGGTATGAATGAAATGTAATACTAGATGATGTCACAAGAGTAGCTCAGTCAGTAAAATAAAATAAGACTAGGCTTCACAAAGAACAGAATGAAGGTATATACAGGCAGTCCCCGGTTTTTATGGATGGGTTCCGTTCCAACAGTTTGATGATAAGCGGAAATCAATGATAACCGAAAATTGGTGATTTATGGGGCTTATCTGCGCCAATAACTGGTTAATGGCTCCTCTTTTAGGTATATATTGGCACCAATCAATACTCTATTATCGGTGCTGATAACTGGAAATTAGCCCATTTCGGTGCTAGACAAGCCTCATAAAACCATATCACCGATAGATAACCAAGGCCACCAATAACCAGGGACTGCCTTATCTACTACATATGTATAAAACATGGTTTTATTTTGTTGTCCAAAGTCCTGAATTAAAACTTTGAATAGTTGTTTATAGTATCTTTTTGACATAAAAATGTGGGGATTGTGTAGTTACAGGTGAGATGTAACTCCCATTTCTGAATGCTTAAACCACTGGTTTATGAGGCTTAATTTAATATGAGAAATACATACACTTATTTTTAGTATTAAAGTGTGTGTATGCTGGTGATGGCAGGGATAAGTCTTGGGATCCTGAAAAGTTTTTGAACCACTCTCATAGATTAAGACCTGGACCAGATATGTAGTACTGATTTTGGCTTGAATTGCTGAAGATAGGAAGTACAGAAATCTCAGTTTTTCAGTACTCCCTAGTACTACCACAAAGTTAAAACTTGTAAAAATTTCAATGAAAATTAAATTTGATTTTATTTATATCATGTTTATTTGCAGTGTGAAATGATAAAAATGGGATTTGACAACTTCCTTGTGGTTGGTGATGTGTTCAGGCGTGATGAGATTGATTCCTCACACTATCCTGTTTTTCATCAGATGGAAGGAGTTAGATTATGTGATGTCAAAGAGGTAAGTTATTCCTTTGCATAAACAGCATGACAGATACTGTATATGTGTACATTGGTCCCCCCGTATTCGCATGAGATGCATACCAGACACTCCCCCCCCGTGAATAGTTGGAACCCCCTATAAAAATGCTAAAAACAGCCTATTTTGTTCATTAAAACTCAAGAAAAACCCACTAAACATTTTTATACATGGTTTTTTTAATAGTTTTATCACAAAAAGTGCATTTTATAATGAAATTGATAAAAAAACCAGGAATTTGTGGATATTTTTCATAGGAAATTACTGCGAATGTGCGAATTTTCCACGAATAATGGGGGGAAACGTTCTTGAGAGAAATCCGCGAATGTGAGAGTCCGCGAATCCGGAGAATGCAAATACGGGGGGTCCACTGTATATATATATATATGTGTGTGTGTATATATATATATATGTGTGTGTGTGTATATATATATATATATATATATATATATATATATATATATATATATATATATATATATATATATATATAGATAGATATATAAAGGTTTATTTGCCACGAAGGAAAAAAATTAAAAAACGAGTTGGCCGAGTACTCGGCCAACTCGTTTTTTCATTTTTTTCCTTCGTGGCAAATAAACCTTTATTTATATATAGCATCACGTTTTATATACTTCGTGATCAAGTTATTCATATATATATAATATATATATATATATATATATATAATATATATATATATATATATATATATATATATATATATATATATATATATATAGTGGTCCCCTATATTCGCGAGGGATGCATACCAGACCCCCCCATGAATAGTAAGAACCCGCAAATGTTTGGAACCCCTATTAAAATGCTAAAAACAGCCTATTTTGTTAGTTAAAACTCAAGAAAAACCACTAAAAATGTTCATACTTGGTTTTTTTAATAGTTTTATCACAAAAAGTGCATTTTATGATGAAATTGATAAAAAAACCAGGAACTACTGGATATTTCTTATAGAAAAATACCGCGAATGCGTGAATTTTCTGCTAATAATGTGGGGAAACGTTCCCGAGAGAAATCCACGAATGTGTGAGTCCGCGAATCCGGAGAACGTGAATAGAGGGGCCCCACTGTATATATAATGTATCAGTCTTGGATGTCTTAGTATTGAGTTTGAACTGTACCACACCCTACATGTTTAGAATTATATGAAGAATTTAGTTGTGAACACATACTTGAAACTATTATAGTAATTATATTTACAGTGAACCTCTCTAAAAATGCTTATAACTGTTTGTCTTGAAAGTTCAAATACCAAATGTATACCTTTTGATATTGTAAGGAGTTATTCTCTCTCTCTCTCTAAAGTCCAGCAAAATACGAGTAGGGATACTAGAGTATTTTGCTCAACATGTCTCTCATGGATAGACAATGTTATTAAATCAAGACTTAATGTGCAAATAGTAGAGGATGAAGAAGACGAGGAAGAGGAAGAAGAGGAAAACAGAAAAGAAGAAAACAAAACTTGAATGACAGAAAAAATAATGAAAACAAAGAGCAGGACAAGAGTATGGATGCAGAGATACTCATAGATACTACATATGAGGCAGTCAAGCAGCATACATACAAAGAAATAAGTTAAAATATGACAACACAAAATAAAATCCCGAAGCAGCTTTACCCAGATCTGCATGCTGATGGGAAAGAGCAAGAAAACATAGAAAAGAAAGACAAAGTCTGCACCCTTTTGAAAAGAGGGAATTGCAGATTCGGTGAAAGATGTTACTACAAACATCCCAAGGTATGTCACAATTATGAAATCTATGGTAAATGCGCATACCTAGATGGCTATGAGGATGAATGCGAGATCTACATCCAAAATTATGCAAAAACCTAAAAGAAGGAAAAGGATGTAAGTTTAAAAAAAAATGTAAAATATGCACCCAGTAGTCATGAATCAAAATCAAATAAATAATCAATTAAATAATAAAATCTAAAATAGAAAAGAAAGAAGTAAATAAAGGAACAAAGACCATGAGGTGAAGGAAAAAACCACCCATCACCACAATATGGAGTGTCAGCAAAGAATTTGCAAGCATCAGCTCCAAGATACAGTGCAAGAGAAAAGTACTGTATATACGATGCTAGGGTATAGTGCAGATACGGAGAAAATTGCAGATTTATACACAAAATGAATAATTATGATGAAGGAAGATCAAATATACGTATTGGAAAAGTTGGATTTTTTTAATGTCAGAATTTCTGGAAATGAATAAAAGATCAACATACCAGAACAAGAAAGAGACATGGGAAAATCCTTATTATTACCTATATTAAATGAAGGAGATAACACGCAAACCATCATAGTGATGAATGCGCAGAGTTTAGTTACGAGTAACTCAAAAATAAATATAGAGTTCTTAGTAGAACTAACCCAAATAGAAAAGAAAATAGATATAATAAATAGAAGTGAAACCTGGTATTCCCAAGAGACTGGTAATGATGATCAAATAAAAGGGTTCCAAACTTATAGATCAGATAGAAAAAATAGGAATCAAGGGGGAACCACAATATATGGGAAATACAAAAAACAAGGTAAAATATATGAGAAATATAGTAACTCAGAATGTGAACTAATAGCGGTAGAATTTGAATCTGAAAAATTAATGAACATAGTAATGTATAGACCCCCTAATACTAAAGAGTTTGACACAATAGAAAAATTGGATGATATAAGTAGAAATCACAAGGACTGGACTATTCTCCTATCCGGAGACTTTAACTTTTCTTTCGTAGATTGGAAAGAACGAATAGGAGATTGTGGTTGTATTTATACATATTAAAAGAGAGTACTAGTAGTGCAGAAGATAAGGGGCAATTCAAAAAGCTATTAGATATGCTACTAGAATGCAACATTCAACAAATAATTCACCTGCCAACACGAAAGGAAAATACTTTAGACCTAGTATTTGTAAACAAGGTGAATTATGTTAAAGAAATAATAGTTTATAATGCGAGTATTTCAGACCATAATGTCATAGAATTAACAGTCCATTCTAAAGCAAGTGAAAACAGAGATACACAAGAGAGGAATAAGTGGGAAGGATATGGAAAATACAATTTCTACAGTAAAAATATAAAGTGGTCAGAAATAAATGAAGAATTAAACAAAAATTGGGATAACATATTCGTAAGTGATGATATATGTACAGGTAAATACAGATATATTGTATAAAATATTAGAGAAAATAGTGGATAAATATATACCGAAGAAGAAAAGTAAACATCAGTCATGCATACCAAGAGACAGAGGGATCTTGTTCCAGAAAAGGGATTTTGACGAAGGAAAAATCTATTTCTGGGCAAGGGTCCGTGTCGCTTCGTGAAATAATCCCTTAAGTTCATTATTTCTAGGTAAATGATACTAACATTACCAGAGAAAAAACAAAAATAGGTGGATGTCAGAATAACTGACTCGCTCACCCTAAATAAAAAGAGGGTGTCGGTATGGTACTGGGGCGAGTGAGACCACTACCACGGACCTCTTGCAATTTAGAATTCTCCTACATCAAAATCCCCCTCCCTGAGAGAGCTGATACACAGCCAGCGCCAGCAACTACTACTACACATCCTCCCACGCCGACCGCAGCGCCTCTCGTGGCCATCCTTTACGTTAGCGCCCTTCCACACGCATGTGTTTTTTCTTTGCTCTGTGTTTTGTGTGCTATTTGGATTTATTTCTTCAGCATGGAGTTCCAAGCTATCGCCGCAGCTAAGTTAAGTATTGCCGAAAGGTTACATGTATTTTTAGCCAGTCAGGATCCGTTTTAACCGTTTTTTAGGTTCAATAACGGCCTTCCTTGTCTGGCGCCAGGCTCGCCATACCGGCTCGCCTCGTGTTTTCGTACTATTCGGAAATCCTTTGCCTCATGTCTTAGATCAGTGTTCATGCATGCATGTACCTTTGTCTAGGTCTGTTAGGCACGTGGGTTTTTATACAATATTTTAGATTACCCACTGATCTTTAGTCCAGCCATCCTGGCCGTCGCCCTTCGTTTTACGTATCGGCAAAGACCAGCTACCGAGTTGTTAGTCCGTCTTCCTTCGGGGAGGCTAGCCTAACTTCTCCTGGACGACCCCTCTATTTCTCTCACTCGTGATTTCCTTCCTTTCATTTTTATTACGATGTATTTATTATGGGTTGTATGTCTGAGGCGGTTGGTTACAGCCTAGGCTATGCCTTGTATGTCTCGTTCGCCTCGTGGTCCACCTACGATCGCGAAGGGCCAGCTGATCGCCTCAGCCCTTCACTCGGGACCCCCCCCCTTCTCTCTTCCCTCCCCACGTGGGAGGGAGATGGTCCTCGCTTGCTCACGGTCGCTATGGCAACCATCTGAGCACCCCTCCCCTTCTCCTCCCTTCCCAGGGAGGATACGGGAGTCTCGGACTAAAGGGGGTTCTGAGTTGGGCTGGTTCCATTTTCTTTGAGTTCGGGGGGGTTCCTCGTGTGTTCAGGTTGGGTTGGCCACCCCGCCAGCTCGCATCGGGTCCTCCGCGGTGCTCTCCGTATAGCTCTCCTCTACCCTCCCCACCGTTACAGCGGACCGCTGGCTCCACCAGCTCCTTGGGGGTGGTAACGGAGCAGCCTTAACATACTTCTCTCTTTTGTCTCTTTCGCTTGTCTGGCGGAGCACCCGCTCACCATCCGGGTTCTCCGCTGGCTGGCGGAAGAGTTGTACGGCAGAACTACACACCGCTTACCTTATTTATCAATTTATTTTATTTTATGTTATGTTAAGTTTTTATGGATATCTTCTCATGTTCTCCGGTGTGATCGTACCCTCACCTTGGTGTACTATCTGTGTCTGAGCAGGTATCTGGTTTGACGGAAATCTTCGCTCCGGTGTACTGGAGTTTTCAGACCAGTTTACCATATCCTATGGAAATTTCTCACGGAGTACAGGAGAGGATTATGTCCAAAAATATTTTCACTCCGGCATGCAGCGGAGCTTCATATCACTTAACAGGTTAGCCCTGTTAGTAACTGCTGATACTTATGTATCTGTTTACTTACAGGCTACGAACTGTCAGGAAGCAGGATGCAACGCCATCCTGCAGGACCCTTGTGGTCATGAGGTCTGCCGGACCCACGCTCCCTGCGCCGTCCGCCACAACGATCTGATTGTGTGGCATCACGAAGCCTGCTCCATCTGTTATGATCTGGTGGAACAGTTTTCTGCCGGAGTAAGTATGCACTGGCGTAAGGTTTTGTTTCTGTTCTTGATATATATTGCAGATAGCCTGTGCCAAGTATATAAGTGTGACATAGTCATAAGTGTTAATGATATATCTTCGGGGTTTCATTGTAAGGATTACAATGACCCTTTATTTCAGGCTGCCGCCGTGAAGGACGCCGCGTTGGCTACCCTGAAAGCCTGGGTAGGAGGCTTTGGTAAGAACGTATCCAAGGGGCAGCCATACGTTTTAGACAAGAGTATGGCTGTTCGCATCTTCCCAGGCAGCAAGTCGACCGGGTACGTCGACCCTACAGCGGCAGCTCCGTGTATCGCTGCCATCCAGCAACAGGTGGCGCAGGCTATGGCGGAGGAGGGAGCCCCGGGGATCGCCGAGGATGTTGTGACACTGGACCTCAATGTTGAACCCATGACGGTAGGGGAAGGTGAGTTGTTGGTAGAGGTAGGTTTGTTGGGCGCTCAAGGGCTTCCCTTGGGTGCATCTGGATCTTCGTCACCTCTTCCTTCTTCCTCCTCTTTTCAAGGATTTACAGAGTCGGATATTCTGGCCAGGTCGTCGTCAGCTTCAGTTGTCCCTAAAGTTAAAGGAAAACGGGAGCAGAAGACCCTTGAGAGGACGTCTTCTAAGAAGACTTCGTCCTCATCTACTCATAAGTCTCCGGCTCACCATCTCGGAGCAGAGAAATCGAAGTCATCTTCGACTTCACACTCCAAAGGGTCAAGAGGCAAGTCCTCTAAGGAGAAGGCCCGGACTCCCTCTGAGCCGGTACCTTCGACGTCCACCGGAGCACATCCGAAGACCCCTGCTTCGACCGGGGACTCTGGTCCCTTCGATCCTGAAACCTTTACTGCAACAGGTGGGCAACATGGTAGGAGCCATGATGAACGACAGGCTAGATCAGATGCATGCTCGGATCTCCACCTCGTTTGCAGAATCCGGTCAGTCGATCCAAAATATATCGGAGCAACTGACAAACCAGGAAAACTTGCTGGCGGGCCTTAGGGATAATCCCCCAGCAGGTCTTCCTCTGGCAACCGCCGAAATGACTCCGATGCCAGACTATAATACTCTCCCCGCCTTTACTATGAGCAATCCTTGGAGGGTCGCAGCCTTTGCACCCTTCAAGGATGGAATGATTTCCATTCCGGACTGTGGAACTCGTCGTATTGAGGACTTCGAGTTCCACCCCGCCAATCTTCAACTACCTTTCATGGGTTACGCCAGGTTGACGGAGTCAGCTCTAAGGAGAGAGGATAAGATTCCGAAAGAGACTGTAATATACAGTCGGGAACAAGCCCAGAGAGAATGGGTTCGATGCCTTGAAGAATGGGACTGCGTGAATATCAAACTTCAGGCTTTCAAAAGCCCATTCACCATCTTTTCTGTGTGTCGGAGGAGGAGACACCACTCCCCTTTACCACAAAGTTGGCAGAAGTGACGATCCAGGCCGCTAAGAAAGACGAGCCTCTTCCCTAGCTGAGAGAGTCGGATCCAACATCTCCGCTCTTCCCAGGCTCTGAGGATCTCTGGGCTGATCTTCCAGCTTCCTTCACAAACCGGACTGCGCTATAGAGCAGTTCGGGGAGAGACTCCCAAGGCTACCGGATAACCTGATCCAAGCGGAGTTCGACGCTAGGACCAGGCTAGGGAGGACACTGAACGCCTTGGTGATGACAGAGGTTGCCGCCATCACCTATGGTACGGAGCCTCTGTTTAAACTTTTGGCAAAGGCTCAAACACAGACCGTACAGTCTGATCTGTACGACTTTGTCGTAGCTAGGCGTAACTGCAGGAAGCATGTCCTGCAGGAAGCCACTATTCGGCATGAGACGAACAAACTGCTCTCGTCTTCTATCTGGGGAGCTGACCTCTTTCCCGAATCGGCGGTAAACGAGGTTCACCACGAAGCGACCAGGTTCAATCAGAGCCTTAGGGTCCGCTGGGGACTTGCTGGTAAGAGGAAGCCAGAAAGTACCCCCTCAGCTTCCAAGAAATCAAAGAAGCCTAGAAAGTTTACTCCTTACCAGGCTCCAAAAACAGCAGTTCAGAAAGTGGAAAAAAAGTCTTGCAAAAGAAAAGAATGCATGGAAAGTGATCGAACTAAAAAGTAAGATAGAAAATGCAGAACAAAAGATTATACAATCAAAAGCAAATGAAAAATGGGACTCGAAAGAAAAAAAACCCAAGTAAATATCAAGCAAAACCCCAAACTTTTGTACTCATATGCGAAAAAGATGAATAAAAGAAGAATAGATATAGGCCTTCTAAGAATTAAAGGGAGATTAACGAATGAAAAAAAGGAAATATGCAACATATTGGCAGAAAGATATAAGAGAGAATTTACCCCTAGAATTGATAATGAAGATAATGATACAGGAATAAGGGATGAAAATAGTTAATATTTATCAGACATAGATATTAATGAAGCCAATATTGTGCAGGCTATTAACCCTTAAACGCCTATTAGACATATTTTATGTCGACAAAAATTGTCTGTCGGGTGCTTATTGGACTTAAAATACGTCGACGCTAACAAGTTTTTTTAAATATTTGCGGAAAAATAGTTATAGGTCTACTTGGCAAAAAAAATTTTGAGGGATGCTGGAGCTCACGGAACCAGCTGTTGTTTTGTTTACAAGCGTTACCCAGGTGCGCATGCGCGAATTTCTTTATTCTCACACTAAAAAGCATCAGCGACACATCTCAGAAATTATTTCGTCACTTTGTTGTAATTTTTGCACCATTTTGTATTAGCCGTTACATAGAGTTTTATATATGAAAATGTGTGCAATTTCATGTAGAATACAACAAAAAACAACCCATGGTTGTAGCTTTTATCAGTTTTGAAATATTTTTTGTATAAATCATAAGTGCCAAATATTCAACCTTTGATCAACTTTGACTCAACCGAAATGGTCGAAAAACGCAATTATAAGCTAAAACTCTTACATTCTAGTAATAGTCAATCATTTCCCTTCATTTTGCAACAAATTGGAAGTCTCTAGCATGATATTTTGATTTATGGTGAATTTTTGAAAAAAACATTTTCCTCATGTCCGCGCGGTAACTGCTGGAAAAAATAAGAAATTCTTTCGTCAGATTGTCGTAATGTTTGCACCATTTTAAATTAGCCGTTACATGGAGCACTATATATGAAAATGTGTGCAATTTCATGTAGAATACAACGAAAAACAACTCATGGTTGTAGCTTTTATCAGTTTTGAAATATTTTCAAATAAATAACGATAAGTGCCAAAATTTCAACCTTCGGTCAACTTTGATTCTACCGAAATGGTCGAAAAATGCAATTGTAAGCTAAAACTCTTATATTCTAGTAATATTCAAGCATTTACCTTCATTTTGCAACAAATTGGAAGTCTCTAGCACAATATTTTGATTTATGGTGAATTTTTGAAAAAAAACTTTTTCCTTACGTCCGCGTGGTAACTCTGCCGAAAAAATCAGAAATTCTTTCGTCCAATTGTCGTAATGTTTGCACCGTTTTATATTATCCGTTACATAAAATTTTGCATATGAAAATGTGTGTAATTTCATGTAGAATACAACCAAAAACAACCCATGATTGTAGCTTTTATTAGTTTTGAAATATTTTCATATAAATCATAATGTGTCAAAATTTCAACCTTCGGTCAACTTTGACTCGAGCGAAATGGTTGAAAAACGCAATTGTGAACTAAAACTCTTACATTCTAGTAATATTCAATCATTTACCTTCATTATGCAACAAATTAAAAGTCTCTAGCACAATATTTCGATTTATGGTGAAATTTTGAAAAAAACTTTTTCCTTATGTCCGCGAGGTAACTGCCGAAAAAATCAGAAATTATTTTGTCTGATTGTCGTAATGTTTGCACCGTTTTATATTATCCGTTACATAAAGTTTTATATATGAAAATGTGCGCAATTTTATGTAGAATACAACGGAAAACAACCCATGGTTGTAGCTTTTATTAGTTTTGAAATATTTTCATATAAATCATTTTCAGTGCCAAAATTTCAACCTTCGGTCAACTTTGACTCGACCGAAATGGTCGAAAAACGCAATTGTAAGCTAAAACTCTTACACTCTAGTAATAGGTAATCATTTACCTTCATTTTGCGACAAATTGGAAGTCTCTAGCACAATATTTCGATTTATGGTGAATTTTTGAAAACAAACTTTTTCCTTACGTCCGCGTGGTAACTCTGCCGAAAAAATCAGAAATTCTTTCGTCCAATTGTCGTAATGTTTGCAACGTTTTATATTATCCGTTACATAAAGTTTTATATATGAAAATTTGCGCAATTTTATGTAGAATACAATGGAAAACAACCCATGGTTGTAGCTTTTATCAGTTTTGAAATATTTTCATATAAATCATGATCAGTGCCAAAATTTCAACCTTCGGTCAACTTTGACTCAGCCGAAATGGTCAAAAAGCGCAATTGTAAGCTAAAACTCTTGACATTCTAGCAATACATATTCAATCATTTACCTTCATTTTGCAACAAATTGGAAGTCTCTAGCACAATAGTTCGATTTATGGTTAATTTATGAAAAAAAAATTTTTCCTTACGTCCGTGTGGTAACTCTTCTGAAAAAATCAGAAATTCTTTCATCAGATTGTTGTAATGTTTGCACCGTTTTATATTAGCCGTTACATAAAGTTTAATATATGAAAATGTGCGCAATTTCATGTAGAATACAACAAAAAATAACTCATGGTTTTAGCTTCTATCAGTTTTGATAAAAGCTATAGTATCCATAAAATAAATAGATAAATAGAAAAAATTCAATCATTACCTTAATTTTGCAACAAACTGGAAGTCTCTAGCACAATATTTTGATTTATGGTGAATTTTTGAAAAAACATTTTATGTCCGCACGTTACGAATTCATGCATTATATTGTGATAATATTTTCTCTATGTTGCTTTGATCATTTTACAATTTGTTATATACAAAATTCATCGCAATTTAATGTACAGTACAACGAAAAAATATTAACATTAGCTTTAACTGTTTTGCTCACAGAGCAATTTGTTTACAGTTATGTATGAAATATTTTTTCGTGCTGTCATATATTCCAATATTTATACTATATGATAATGATATTTTTTTCATTTCTGATGGTTGCATACTAAACTTCAGGCAATGACAAAAAAAGGAGCCAAAAATTAACTCTTAATCTTGAAAACTAAGCGTGCTGTGATTTCTTGAAATAAAACTTTTTTTCCGCTTCAGCGCTCACTCCCGAATCTTGCCGGCATGTGGGAGACACTTTCGGAAATACCGGCTTGGCGTTTAAGGGTTAATGAAATTAAAAATGGAGCAGTAGCTGGGCCTGATGGAGTGCCTGCTATTTTGTTAAAGAAAGTAGTTCATTCTATCGCAAAGCCCCTTGCAACATTATTAAGGCAAAGTGTAGATACAGGCAAGATTTATGATGAGCACAAACTACCATATGTTACCCCTACTTTCAAAAGTGGATCAAGACTAGAGGCAAGTAATTATAGGCCTGTGAGTCTAACATCACATATTATGAAAGTGTATGAAAGGGTAATGAAGAAAAATATTATGAAACATTTAATAAAAAATAATTTGTTTAATATAGGACAACATGGTTTTGTACCCGGAAAAAGTACACAAACCCAACTATTAGTGCACCGTGAGAACATATATAAAAATATGAAAAACGGATAAGAAACATGTGGTTTATCTAGACTTTGCAGAAGCTTTTGACAAGGTAGATCATAATATATTAGTGAAGAAAATTAGAAAACATAATATAGTGGACAAAGTAGGAAGATGGATAAAAGAATTTTTACACAACAGAAAACAGATAGTTATTGCAAACGATGAGAAATCGGATGAAGTTAAGGTAATATCCGGTGTGCCACAAGGTACGGTGCTAGCTCATTGCTGTTTGTTATTATGATTGCAGACATAGACAGTAATGTTTAGGACTCGGTAGTGAGTAGTTTTGCCGATGACAGAAGAATAAGTAGAGAAATTACTTGTGATGAAGATAGGAACGTGCTACAAAGAGACCGTAACAAAGTATATGAATGGGCAGAGGTAAATAGGATGGTATTTAACTCTGATAAATTTGAATCAATAAATTATGGAGATAGAGAAGGAAAGCTATATGCGTATAGGGGACCTAATAACGAGACAAGCACAAATAAGGAAGCAGTTAAAGACCTTGGTGTGATGTTGAATAAGAACATGTTATGCAATGATCACAGCAATTATATTGGCAAAATGTAAAGCAAAAATGGGAATATTGTTACGGCACTTCAAAACAAGAAAAGCTGAACACATGATTATGCTTTATAAAACGTATGTTCGTAGTCCACTTGAATATTGCAATATGATATGGTACCTACACTATCAAAAGGATATTGCACAAATAGAGAGTGTACAAAGGTTCTTTACAGCTAGAATAAAAGAAGTTAAGGATCTTGACTACTGGGAAAGACTACAATTTTTAAAATTATATATTCTAGAAAGGAGAAGAGAACGCTACATGATAATTCAGGCATGGAAACAGATAGAAGGAATTGCCGAAAACATCATGGAGCTAAAATTATCAGAAAGAGCAAGCAGAGGTAGATTAATAGTGCCCAAAACTATACCAGGAAAAATAAGGAAAGCACACAGGACATTAATCCACTACGCACCAGCATTGACAATGCAGCATCTATTCAATGCGTTGCCAGCTCATCTGAGGAATATATCAGGAGTGAGCGTAGATGTGTTTAAGAATAAGCTCGACAAATATCTAAACTGCATCCCAGACCATCCAAGATGGGAAGATGCAAAATATACCGGAAGATACATTAGCAACTCTCTGGTAGACATTAGAGGTGCCTCACACTGAGGGACCTGGGGCATCCCGAACAAGATGTAAGGTCTGTAAGGTAAGGTAAGGTCTCTTTCATTATTATTTTTTATGACTCTGAAGTAATTCATAATTTCACTCTTGATGGCTAGACATATGATGTTGCCTATTCAGTGCTCTCTCTCTCTCTCTCTCTCTCTCTCTCTCTCTCTCTCTCTCTCTCTCTCTCTCTCTCTCTCTCTCTCTCTCTCTCTCTCTCTCTCTGTGTTAGTGGCTGTACATACATATATACTTTTAATGGTAAAATGTTTAAGATGACTTTGAAATTATATTAATAATATAATTTCAAAGATTAATACAGTAATAATTTGAATTAGGATGTTATTTAAAGCATACGTTTTGTATTTGAACTTTCAAGATGGCCAGTTATAAGTGTTTTTAGAGGGGGTTCTAATTATACGCAGATTTTACTTATTCGCAGGTGGATCTGGTACTTGTCCCCACAAATAAGGGGGTCCACTGTACCTTAACTTTTTGACACAAATAGCAGTTACTCATGTACATCCCCATGGTTGTACTTAAATTTGGTATTTTATTGTAAAGCTATGTTTTTCCAGGTCTTTGGGATACAGCAGGATATGGAGAAATTCACTTTGTTTAAGAATGGTGAGAGAACAGATAAGAGACAAGGTGTTCATAAGCAAGAAGTTGTAGATATCCTTATAAGCGATCTTAAAGGTTGTTTAGAAGGATTAGCAACAACACTTTTTGGTCAAGGTATGTTGTATTATATAGCATGAAGTCATTAAAATAGTATAGCTTTTCAATCATGATTATCAACCTAACATAAATTTCTAATTCTACTAAAAATATAATGCCTCAGAAAATTAAATGGTGTGACCTTAAACTGGTATGAGGAGGAAAGTATGTGTTCTGATACTGTATAAACTATGAAATCTGAAGAATTGTAAACAGAGAACCTATGATTATAGTGATTGCTTTATCTCTTTGGTAAGTTGGCTTGTTGTAATGTGACATCACACAGAACTCACCACTGAACCTACTGAGCATATTTATTCTATACAGTAATAGTAAAGCTGTTAAGAGATTAACCCTTAAACGCCGAAGCGGTAAAAAAAAAATTGCCTTCCGTGTGCCGGAGGTGTTTCAGAGTGAGCGCGGAAGCGGAAAAAATATTTTCTTCAAAAAATCACAGCGCGCTTAGTTTTCAAGATTAAGAGTTCCTTTTTGGCTCCTTTTTTGTCATTGGCTGAAGTTTAGTATGCAACCATCAGAAATGGAAAAAAAATTATCATTATCATTTACAAATAATGCGATATATGATAGCGCAAAAACAAAATTTCATATATAATTGTATTCAAATCGCGCTGTGCGCAAAACGGTTAAAGGTAACAAGTTACTTTTTTTTTCGTTGTAATGTACACTAAATTGCGATAATTTTGTTATATAACACATTGTAAAACGATAAAAGCAACACAGAGAAAATATTATCACAAAATAATGCATGAATTCGTAACGAGCGGACGTAAACAAATATTTTTTTCAAAAATTCACCATAAATCTAAATATTGTCCTAGAGACTTCCAATTTCTTTCAAAATGAAGACAAATGATTGAATATTACTATACTGTAAGAGTATTAGCTTACAATTGCAGTTTTCAACCATATCTGATGAGTTAAAGTTGACCGAATGTCTAATTTTTTTATATATATATTTTTTATATGCAATTATTTCGGAAATAAGAAAAGCTACAACCTTTAAATATTTTTCGTTTTATTCTACATGAAATTGTGCACATTTTCATATATAAAACTCTATGAAATGCCTAATATGAAACGGAGCAAATATTCCGAGAATGGGACGAACGCATTTCGGAGATTTGTGGCGGAGAATCCGCGTGCGGAGGGAAGGAAAGATTTTTTTAAAATTCACCATAAATCTAAATATTGTGCTAGAGACTTCGAATTTGTTTCAAGATGAAGATAAATGACTGAATATTACTAGACTGTAAGAGTTTTAGCTTACAATTGCGTTTTTCGACCATTTCGGTAGAGTCAAAGTTGACCGAACGTGGTTTTTTTTCTATTTATCGTGATTTATATGCAAATATTTCAAAAATGAGAAAAGCTACAACCTTCAATTATTTTTTGTTGTATTCTACATAAAATTGCACACATTTTCATATATAAAACTTTATGTAACGGCTAATTTAAAATGGTGCAAACATTACCACAATCGCACGTATGATTTTTTCGGAAGAGTTACCGCGCGGACGTAAAGAAAATTTTATTTTTTTCATAAATTCACCATAAATCGAAATATTGTGCTAGAGACTTCCAATTTGTTGCAAAATGAAGGTAAATGCTTGAATATTACTAGAATATAAGCATTTTAGCTTACAATTATGTTTTTCGACCATTTTGGTAGAGTCAAAGTTGACCAAAGGTTGAAATTTTGGCAATTATCGTTATTTATATGAAAATATCTCAAAACTGATAAAAGCTACAATCATGAGTATTTATTTGTTGTATTTTACATAAAAATGCACACATTTTTATATATAATACTTCATGTAAAGGCTAATTTACAATGGTACAAAAATTATGTCAAAGTGACGAAATAATTTCCGAGATGTGTCACAGATACTTTTTAGTGCGGCAAGAAAGAAATTCGCGCTTGCGTGCCTGCGTAACGATTGTAAACAAAACAACACCTTGATCCGTGAACTCCCAGCATCCCCCAAGGCGCGTGATTCAAAAGTTTTAGGCTGGTAGGCCTATAAGTATTTTTCCGCGAATTTTAAAAAAAACTTTTGTATGTCGACGTAAAATACGTCCAGTCGGCACACGAGAGACAAAAAATGTCGACGTAAAATACGTCCAGTCGGCAGTAAAGGGTTAACCTGTTTATTTTGTACTGGACCCTGATTCAGAGTCATGTTGATACTACCCAATAAAGAAAAATCTTGTTTGCCCCTAGCCCAATAATTGCTTCACTTTTACCATATGTTATAATAATATATTTATGACCCTAGTGGCTGTTCTAGAAGCCAGTCGTAATTGACCAGTGTGGTCATTTTTAATATTAAAAATCCTGTTGGATGAATTTTATAGATTTATTGCTACTTAAGCAGCTTTTAGAGATTGTCTTTTCTTTTAAAGAAGCCTTCCAGATATGTCATGGATTTATTGCATGACTAAGAGTCAACTCATTCAGGATCTGGCAGCTCTTGATCATATATTTATTTTATTCTCATTATTTATAGGTGCATAAAAGCAAATAAGGAAGAAATGTCAGAAAGCAATAAGCATGAACATATACCTAGTCATTGCAAAGCAGAACAGCTATTAAATTAGTACATATAAATATATTTTATGAGCTGAACGTAACCATAGTTTCCTTAGCACTTTGTTAATATTATAATTATTACCACATTGTGGAATTAACTTTTAAAAGAAATTTTCTTTTATAAAGTAAGAGTAAAAGAATGACATTTTCAATGGGAAAATATGGGAATCAGTCCTTAACAGAGGGTTAACAGTCCTATCCATAACTTTGGGGAAAAAAATGGAAGATTAGATAGATTGTTGTATTTAAGTAATATTACAGCTATAAATAATAATCTCCCAATGTATAAAAGCTAATAAAAAATAGTCATATCAGATTATGGTAAAATGTTCCACTTGATAGAGTTTTCACAGTAAAATATAACAAGATACACAATAAATAAATGTAAAACAAAGTTCAGTAATTATATGCAGACTTATAATTGTGAGATGACGGTCAAATTTGGATGAGAGTTATTCATGTACAAGGCACAATTATCACTTCAAAATTGTAACAGGAATAAAATGACTGAACTTCTCAGGATAAGTTACTCAAAAGTAGACCATTTAAAACTATGGTTGCTTTAATAGTGCTTAGATCAGTTGTGATTTGTGCAAGAGACTTCAGGCCTAGTTTGAACTGCTGGTATTAAGATAATGAGAATACAAATGCAAAGATGAGTTATTTATTGTAGGGAGAGACCCCATACAGATGCAAAGATGAATTATTTATTGTAGGGGTAGACCCCGTAGAGATTGCAGGGAGACCGTATGTAGTTGGGTTTTTAATACTTTGCTACTTGTGAGACCAATGACAAAGGCTTTATTGTAAAAGTCTGAAGATAGTTTTGTGTGACATCTTCTAGAGTAGGATGAGGAAAAATAAGCTGAAATTAAAACAATGGTTTTGTTTAAATATTAAAGTGGTCATCTTGCTTGGTGAGACGTTCCTGCGCGAAGTCAGATTAATCAACAGATATCACAAGTTTAACACATCTAGAATTTGAGAAATATCTACAAGTGTTCGTGAACTATCGGTGATAAGATTAGTGTGAAAATAGTAGGATAAAGCGTCTTCTAAGTTAGTTTATCAAGTGAAATACTGTAAATCAGAACAAGATGGCAGTAAGTTCCAACTGCGGAAAAAAATGGCGAGATTTAGCTTGCTTGGCAGATTCGCAATACGATGAGGTAGCAGGAAGGGAACTGGCATTTCTGATCTATGAAATCAGCAACAGTCCTAACCAAAATGATACAAAAGCATTCATAGATATATTAGAAGGATACAATCCTTCAAACTGGAACAAATCAACTGAAAACATCTTGAAAATAATTGAAGAAGTTCCAAATAAAATCCAAGTGGTCAAGAGACTCATAAAGAAAATATACATAAACCAACATATTCCGACAAAGAAAATGAATAAAGTGAACCTTGTGAATATCCTAATTGATGCATTAGGAAAAAGAATGCCAAAAGCATGCAAACTGTGTAAGGTGTGGTATAGCATAGTTAATCCACAAAACCTAATCAGAAAATGTGCTGCATGCAACATTCCGACCCATCCACAGTGTGCTGAGGTAATGCAAGATATGAGAAAAGACACAAGAATTTTTTGCTCAACATCTCTACCATGGATAGACAATGTTATTAAATCAAGATTGAATGTACAAATAGTTGAGGATGAAGAAGAAGAAGAAGAGGAAGAGGAAGAAGAAGAAGAAGAAGAAGAGAGGAAAAGTAAGAGAAGGTAAACAAAACTGAAATGACAGAAAAAGATAAGGAAAACAAAGAACAAGATAAAAGTATGGATGCAGAGATACTCATTGATACTACATATGAGGCTATAAAGCAGCATACCTACGAAGAAATAAATTACGATATGACAACACAAAAGAAAATGCCGAAGAGGCTCTACCCAGATCTACACAATGACGGGAAAGAGGAAAAAATATACAAAAAAGACAAAGTCTGCAACCTTTTGAAAAGAGGGAATTGCAGATTTGGAGAAAAATGTTACTACAAACATCCTAAGGTATGTCACAACTATGAAATATATGGTAAATGTGCATACCTAGATGGATATGAGGATGATGCAGAGATCTACATCCAAAAATATGCAAAAACCTAAAAGAAGGAAAAGGATGTAAGTTCGACAAAAAATGTAAATATATGCACCCTGTAGCCATGAAAAATAATCAAATAAATAACCAATCAAGCAATAAAATCCAAAATAAGAAAGAAACAAATAAAGAGAGGAATGAAGAATATCAGGTAAAAGAAAAAAGCAAGCCATCAATGAGATATGCAGAGGTGTCAGCAAAAAATTTCAATGCATCAGCTCCAAGATTCTACTCAAGAGATAATAACTGTTTTTATTATGCAAGAGGATATTGCAGATATGGAGAAAATTGCAGATTCAGACACAAAATGAATAATTATGATGAAGGAAGAACAAATATTATGGAAAAGTTGGATTTTTTAATGTCAGAATTTCTGGAAATGAAAAAAAGAACAACATACCAGAACAGGAAAAGAGACATGGGAAAATCCTATTATTACCAATATTAAATGAAGGAGAAAACACGCAAACCATCATAGTGATGAATGCGCAGGGTTTAGTTACGAGTAACTCAAAAAGAAAAATAGAGTACTTAGAAGAACTAACCCAAATTGAAAAGAAAATAGATATAATGAATATAAGTGAAACCTGGTATTCCCAAGAGACTGGGAATGATGATCAAATAAAAGGGTTCCAAACTTATAGATCAGATAGAAAAAATAGGAATCAAGGGGGAACCGCAATATATGGGAAAGACAAAAAACAAGGAAAAATATATGAGAAATATAGTAACTCAGAATGTGAACTAATAGCGGTAGAATTTGAATCTGAAAAATTAATGAACATAGTAATATATAGACCTCCTAATACTAAAGAGTTTGACTTAATAATAGAAAAATTGGATGATATATGTAGAAATCACAAGGACTGGACTATTCTCCTATCTGGAGACTTCAACTTTCCTTTCGTAGACTGGAAAGAACGAATAGGAGATTGTGGATGTACTTATACATATAAAAAAGAGAGTAATAGTAGTGCAGAAGATAAGAGGCAATTCGAAAAGCTATTAGATATGCTACTAGAATACAACATTCAACAAATAAATCACCTGCCAACAAGAAAGGAAAATACTTTAGACCTAGTATTTGTGAACGAGATGAATTATGTTAAAGAAATAATAGTTTATAATGCGAGTATTTCAGACCATAATGTCATAGAATTAACAGTCCATTCCAAAGCAAGTGAAAACAGATAAGCAAGAAATGAAAAAGTGGGAAGGATATGGAAAATACAACTTCTACAGTAAAAATATAAAATGGTCAGAAATAAATGAAGAATTAAACAAAGATTGGGATAACATTTTCGTAAGTGATGACATAAAGGTAAATACGGAGATATTATATAAAATATTAGAGAAAATAGTGGATAAATATATACCGAAGAAGAAAAGTAAACATCAGTCATGCATACCAAGAGACAGAAGGATCTTGTTCCAGAAAATCAGAAAGTGGAAAAAAGGTCTTGCAAAAGAAAAAAATGCATGGAAAGTTATAGAACTAAAAAGTATGATAGAAAATGCAGAACAAAAGATTATACAATCAAAAGAAAATGAAAAACGGGACTTGGAAGAAAAAACCCTATTAAATATCAAGCAAAATCCCAAACTATTATACTACTCATATGCGAAGAAGATGAATAAAAGAAGAATAGAAATAGGCCCTCTAAGAATTGAAGGGAGATTAACGAATGAAAAAAAGGAAATTTGCAACATATTGGCAGAACGATATAAGAGAGAATTCACCCCTAGAATAGATAATGAAGATAATGATATAGAAGTAAGGGATGAAAATAGTGAATATTTAGCTGACATAGATATTAATGAAGCTGATATTGTGCAGGCTATTAATGAAATTAAAAATGGAGCTGCTGCAGGGCCTGATGGAGTGCCTGCTATTTTGTTAAAGAAAGTAGTTCATTCTATCGCAAAGCCACTTGCAATATTATTAAGACAAAGCGTAGATACAGGCAAGATTTATGATGAGCACAAATTAGCATATATTACCCCTACTTTCAAAAGTGGATCAAGACTAGAGGCAAGTAATTATAGGCCTGTGAGTCTAACATCACATATTATGAAAGTGTATGAAAGGGTAATGAAGAAAAATATTATGAAACATTTAATAAAAAATAATTTGTTTAATAAAGGACAACATGGTTTCGTACCCGGAAAAAGTACACAAACCCAACTGTTAGTCCACCGTGAGAACATATTCAAAAATATGAAAAGCGGAAATGAAACAGATGTGGTTTATTTAGACTTTGCAAAAGCTTTTGACAAAGTAGACCATAATATATTAGCGAAGAAAATTAGAAAACACAATATCGTGGATAAAGTAGGAAGATGGTTAAAAGAATTTTTACACAACAGAAAACAGATAGTTATTGCAAATGACGAGAAATCGGATGAAGCCAAGGTAATATCCGGTGTGCCGCAAGGTACGGTATTAGCTGCAATACTGTTTGTTATTATGATTGAAGACATAGACAGTAATGTTAAGGATTCGGTAGTGAGTAGTTTCGCAGATGACACAAGAATAAGTAGAGAAATTACTTGTGATGAAGATAGGAACGCTCTACAAAGAGACCTTAACAAAGTATATGATTGGGCAGAGGTAAATAGGATGGTATTTAACTCTGATAAATTTGAATCAATAAATTATGGAGACAGAGAAAGGAAGCTATATGCATATAGGGGACCTAATAATGAGACAATCACAAATAAGGAAGCAGTTAAAGCCCTTGGTGTGATGATGAATAGGAACATGTTATGCAATGATCAAATAGCAATTCTGTTGGCAAAATGTAAAGCAAAAATGGGAATGTTGTTACGGCACTTCAAAACAAGAAAAGCTGAACACATGATTATGCTTTATAAAACATATGTTCGTAGTCCACTTGAATATTGCAATATGATATGGTACCCACACTATCAAAAGGATATTGCACAAATAGAGAGTGTACAAAGGTCCTTTACAGCTAGAATAGAAGAAGTTAAAGACCTTGACTACTGGGAAAGACTACAATCCTTAAAATTATATAGTCTAGAAAGGAGAAGAGAACGTTACATGATAATTCAGGCATGGAAACAGATAGAAGGAATAGCAGAAAATATCATGGAACTAAAAATATCAGAAAGAGCAAGCAGAGGTAGATTAATAGTGCCCAAAACTATACCAGGAAAAATAAGGAAAGCACACAGGACATTAATCCACTACGCACCAGCATCGATAATGCAGCGTCTATACAATGCGTTGCCAGCTCATCTGAGGAATATATCAGGAGTGAGCGTAGATGTGTTTAAGAATAAGCTCGACAAATATCTAAACTGCATCCCAGACCATCCAAGATTGGAAGATGCAAAATATACCGGAAGATGTACTAGCAACTCTCTGGTAGACATTAGAGGTGCCTCACACTGAGGGACCTGGGGCAACCCGAACAAGATGTAAGGTCTGTAAGGTAAGGTAAGGTCTCCTTACCCCTATCACCACTTGTGCCTACACTATGCCAACCTTCATTCTTTACATTAGGATAAGCTGCAAACACAAGCTGGAATGGCCATTAAAAACTTACTGATAAGGCTTTTAACAATTAACAGGTAGAGGGGAAGCCCCACTTACCTATCTGTTTGTATTCCACTTTACTTTCAGCCACCATTGGATACAGATGTCCTTTTTTCAGCTTTCTGCACCTGCCTTTGCTGTTACTAACTTTATGCTATTTAGTTTTGAGTGTTTTGGTTTTTTCTTTCTTTTTCCATGTTAAAATCTGTTGTTTTTTATTTGAAATGTATCAAACCCATAAATCAAACAAGCCATCTCCTTCCTCTACACTAAGGAAACTTCTTGCTATCGGGTACTGTCTTGGGATTGAAGATCTTCTAAGCAATTCCTTTCAAATATTAAAGTTGACCTGCATGCACTGTGTACATTGCAGAAAACATTTCTGTAATCAGGACCCATGTTCTGAGTGCTGGGAATGACTATCAGAACAGCGGGTGAAGTTAGCGGCCAAGAAGATGGCTAGGAAGATCTCAACTGTGTCATTGAAGGGAATTACTCTGCTGGGGAAACCAAAGGAGGTCTTCAGTACCTTCCTTCCACCTGCTGTTTCAACTCCCAAGGGAGTCGTCTCACCTTTATTGTCTCAGACCGATTGTTTGGTGGATAGGCAGAAAGAGGGAGGGATGTTTATTCTGGTAACTTGTTTGAGGCTTCATTGCACTTGGAGGGAGACTCTTCCTCTGGCAGACACTCTCTCTGGGTACAAGGACGACTTCATTCCAATCTCATTGTTCTTATTGGGTCACCTGTCTGCTTTGTTGACTCCTGTGACTATGGCCTCTGTGACTGCCATGACTTCGATAGTCACTGTATCTACTAGCACCTACACTGCTCCTACGTAACTCTTCACATATCTTCTGTGACGTGTCCTGAAAAATTAAGAGTTGGTCCTTCTTTGTTGCTTCAATACTGCTTTTACCTCAGTGAGTGTCAAGATTTTAGTCTTATGAGATCTTAATAAGTTTCCCTTGACTCTTGATGGGCCATTTACATTGGTTCAATCGGGTGTCAATTACAATGCAAAGTATATTTTAACAATTATATTTCAGTAAATATATTTGTATATCATTGTATACAAGATATGTCATAAATTAAATATTAACAAAACAATGATCACAGCATTACAGTGGTACCTCGACATACGAAAGGCTCAACTTACAAAAAACTCAAGATACGAAAGCAAATACGAAGATTTTTTTGGCTCTACATACAAAAATAGTTCAAGTTACGAAAGGTTGTTGCTGTAAAGTCCCGAGATTCGCCCGGACCACCGAGAACAATTTTAAAACTCGCACGCCGCCAACTCAGTAAACTCGCCACCATCCTCCCGCTCTCCCATTGGTTCCTGATGCTAGTCACCCCATAAGATCCTGCTCTCCTATTGGTCAGCATCTACCCCTTGTGCTCTATGTATTCTATTGGTAAAAGGATGCTGTAAATTGAAAAACTTATTCATGCAATATATTTAATAAAAAAAAACATTAGGTAAAGATAGAATAAAGAATAGAAATGAATGGTTATCATACTGTTTGGTAGTTTCAGTAGTTGAAGAGAGACAAGGAAAATTTGATTATTGTACGTAATGTGTGCTAGGTGAAAGTGGTTGCTTGGCAATCGTTTGGTACTTGTAAGTGCTGAACGTAAACAGAAGTTTGGAAGCTTTTTTTTTTTTTTTTTTTTTTTGATTGTTTATTATAGTTAATGGTTACTTAATAATTATTTGAAATGAGTACATGCAATACATTTAATTAAAAAAATTGTGAATTAGATATAAAATATAAAATAAATCAGATTGCTATCATCGAAGCTAACAAATACGTATTTTCTAGAATTCTTCTTCTTTTTTAATATTACGTAAGTTTCATTATAGCTGTCCGTAACTTGGTATCTCCATTTGGTAAAGATAAAATAAAGAATAGAAATGAATGGTTATTATACTGTTTGGTAGTTTCATTAGTTGAAGAGAGATAATGAAAATTTATGGCTTACTGTGTGCTAGGAAAAGTGATTGCTTGGGGATCGTTTGGTACTCGTAAGTGCTGAATGTAAATAAACGGTTGGAAGGTTTTTTGTTTGTTTGTTTGTGTATTATAGTTAATGATTAATTAATAATTATTTGAAATAAGTACATACTGATTATTTATACATTTTATTGGCATATTCTAAGCTTTTAGCTTCTTAGGTTTAGATGTCAGAATCATAGACTAGGCTACAGTAGCAGCTGCTAACATAGGCTAGACTTATTGCTAAGGGACATATGCTAAAGTCCTAATATATGCAGTAAAAATGGGGTTGAACATTACATGCAGTTGAATATTACTCAAGTATGTACAGTATTTTGCCGTTTTGGAGTCATATTTCTTCCCGTCGGATTGGCGTCGTAACCCTAGAACATGTGATGTAAGCCTGGAAATATAATTTACTGGGGTGTTTTTGTAGGGCTTGGAATGAATTAGGCATTTTACATGTAAAATGCAGTTCAGGATACAAAAAGCTCATGATACGAAGGCCGCCTCGGAACGGATTAATTTCGTATGTCGAGGTACCACTCTAAAAGAAATAGATGATTAGCGACACACTGCTTTGGAGCCAACATCAAACAAGGCAGTACAAGTCAGATGTAGGGGACCAATATCCTTACAGTAATTAGGCAAGAGAGAGGGATTCTGTAAATACATTAACCCTTTAACGCCGATTGGACGTATTAAACGTTGATATAAATTGTCTGTTGGGTGCCGATTGGACGTATGGTACATGGATATACAAAAATTTTTTTTTCTAAATTCACAGAAAAATAGTTATAGGCCTACCAGGCGAAAACTTTTGAATCTCGCGCCTTGGGGGATGCTGGGAGCTCACGGATCAAGGCATTGTTTTGTTTACAATCGTTACGCAGGCGCGCAAGCGCGAATTTCTTTCTTATCGCACTAAAAAGTATCAGCGACACATCTCAGAAATTATTTTGTCACTTTGACATAATTTTTGCACCATTTTAAATTAGCCGTTACATGGAGCACTATATATGAAAATGTGTGCAATTTCATGTAGAATACAACGAAAAACAACTCATGGTTGTAGCTTTTATCAGTTTTGAAATATTTTCAAATAAATAACGATAAGTGCCAAAATTTCAACCTTCGGTCAACTTTGATTCTACCGAAATGGTCGAAAAACGCAATTGTAAGCTAAAACTCTTATATTATAGTAATAATCAATCATTTACCTTCATTTTGCAACAAATTGGAAGTCTCTAGCACAATATTTCGATTTATGATGAATTTATGAAAAAAACTTTTTCCTTACGTCCACGCGGTAACTCTTCCCAAAAAATAATAAATTTTTTCGTCCGATTGTCGTAATGTTTGCACCATTTTAAATTAGCTGTTACATAAAGTTTTATATATGGAAATGTGCACAATTTCATGTATAATACAATGAAAAACAACCCATGGTTGTAGCTTTTATCAGTTTTGAAATATTTTCATATAAATAACGATAAGTGCCAAAATATCAACCTTTAGTCAACTTTGACTTGACCGAAATGGTCGAAAAACGCAATTGTAAGCTAAAACTCTTATATTCTAGTAATATTCAATCATTTACCTTCATTTTGCAACAAATTGGAAGTCTCTAGCACAATATTTTGATTTATGGTGAATTTATGAAAAAAAAAAATTTTTCCTTACGACCGTGCGGTAACTTCCGAAAAAGATCAGAAATTTTTTCGTCCGATTGTCATAATGTTTGCACCATTTTAAATTAGCCGTTACATAAAGTTTTATATATGAAAATGTGCGCAATGTCATGTAGAGTACAACTAAAAACAACCCATGGTTGTAGCTTTTATCAGTTTTGAAATATTTTCATATAAATAACGATAAGTGCCAAAATTTCAACCTTCAGTCAACTTTGACTCAACCAAAATGGTAAAAAAACGCAATTATAAGCTAAAACTCTTATATTCTAGTAATATTCACTCATTTACCTTCATTTTGCAACAAATTGGAAGTCTCTAGCACAATATTTCGATTTATGGTGAATTTATGAAAAAAAACATTTTCCTTACGTCCAAGCGGTAACTCTTCCGAAACAAATCAGAAATTTTTTCGTCCGATTGTTGTAATGTTTGCACCATTTTAAATTAGCTGTTACATAAAGTTTTATGTATTAAAATGTGCGCAATTTCATGTAGAATAAAAAAAAAAAACCATTGTTGTAGCTTTTATCAATTTTGAAATATTTTCATAAAAATAACGATAAATAGAAAAAATTCGTCCTTTGGTCAACTTTAACTCAACCGAAATGGTCAAAAACTGCAATTGTAAGCTACAACACTTACAGTCTAGTAATATTCAATCAATTACCTTCATTTTGCAACAAACGGGAAGTCTCTAGCACAATATTTCGATTTATGGTGAATTTTTGAAAACAACTTTTTTTACGTCCGAGCGTTACGAATTCATGCATCATTTTGTGATAATATTTTCTCTGTGTTGCCTTGATCGTTTTACAATGTGTTATATACCAAAATGATCACAATTTAGTGTACAGTACAACGGAAAAAAATTAACATTAGCTCTTAACTGTTTTGCTCACAGCGCGATTTGAATACAATTATATATGAAATTTTGTTTTCGTGCTATCATATATCCCATTATTTATATATGATAATGATATTTTTTTCATTTCTGATGGTTGCATAATAAACTTCAGGCAATGACAAAAAAAGGAGCCAAAAATAAACTTTTAATCTTGAAAACTAAGTGTGCTGTGATTTTTTGAAAAAAAAATTTCTGCTTTGGTGCTCACTCCCAGACCCCGCCGGCATACGGAAGACGATTTTTATTATACCCCTTTGGCATTAAAGGGTTAACACTGCATCAGAACCCCATAACATTAAAGCATATAGATTTATATAAATATATAAAAATAGATTAAATACAATAAACAAATGAAATAATAACAAAGCACAATAGAATCTTACACATCGGTCAGTGGAGGGCTGCTTTGGTAGTTCTGTCAAGATTTTACAGCTTCACTCTATACCTCGGATGCTAGAACACCAACTACTCAAGGATACAAAACTGGAAGTTAAACTGACACATTATGACAACTCCATCTATTGACAAGTTTGTTCAAGGCTTCTTAAGACCGTACTTTGTCAGTGAGCCTGAAGAAGAGGAAAATGCAAGAGGAAGTCATCTTTGTTGCTGTCTGCTTTGTCTTTGTCATTGTCAGACTCTTCTGCTTCCTCCCCTTTAGCTTTTTCTGCTAATAAGCAGAAAGCAAGTAGGAAAGAAGATGCTTTGGCTCCCTGTGGGAAGTCGCAAGATTTCCAGCAGTCAGCCCTTCTCTGCAGAGAGGACTGGCAGGGCTCTCCCCAGCAGTATGTCTCATGCTGCTGCAAGAATGCAACTACAACACTTATGTCCTCCAGACCTATGGGTATTGGTACCAGACTGGTAAACAATGCTAACCAGTCCAGCCAGGGCTCATGGTCCTCTGCCAGTACAGTCCAGCGAGAGAAGGTGAAGAAGGAGCATGCAGGTTCTCTCTCACCCTCCTTGCATTCTGAAGCACAGTCCTGGGGTTCTGGGAATATGTTTCTGCTTGGTCTGATGGTACACACAGATGAGACGAGGAGGTCCCCTGCTTCACCTCCCTAGTAGCGCCTCAGTGGCATGGTTGGTATGGTTGTTTACGTCCCACCTCGGTGGTCGCGGGTTCGATTCTCAGCCATTCCATTGAGGAGTGAGAGATGTGTATTTCTGGTGATAAATCCCTTGGTCCCGTTGCTGAATAACTACTGGTTCCATGTAACGTAAAAACACCATACAAACAAACACCTCCCTAGTCGGTAGGTGCTTTGGCCTCTTAGAAGGCTTTGGCACTCTCAAGAGACAACCCTTGCTCACATTCCTGTGAGAACTTCTCTCCTTGACCCTTGAGGACATCACCACCATGGGTTGGTGATTGCCCGAAGCCTTGCTCCCCCAAGAAGGCCATAGTTTTCTTTCAGTTGGGCAAGGGTGCCAGGGACCATTCACATGTTCCCTCCACCTATTCAGGCTTCTGCAAGAGAAGGGGAACAAACAGGTCCATAGGCCATGATAGGAACTGTTCATGCTCCCTACTCTGTCCATCCATGTAGCCATATGAACCTTGCACGATCTTAAGACTGGACAGCTTTTGTGTGTTGAGTGGTTGAACAATCCTCAGGAGCTTATTGGGAGTTTCCCTCTTCTGCAGAGATATCTGAGAAGTGGGAGGCCCAAAGGGTTCTCTGCCCCTGAATTCTGATATTTCTGAGTTACAGAGATAGTTTCGACAGGTCCTTCATCTGGTCTAGCAGTATAATGCCCAGAGGAAGGAACCGTGGTAGCTTATGCAGATCGCTTCTGTGCCATCAAGGCCAAAAGGGTTCTGCAAAAAAACCCTCAGCCCTTGATTGGTTTGTCTTAATCCAAGCTTGCTAGCAGGGTCCTGGACCAGGGGAATTGTTTTGTTTCGGGACAAGACAATTCACTTCAGTCTAGCTGTTGCAGTTAACTACTTCCTCCACCTCTAACTCTTCCGAAGAAATGTTACATCCTGGATTTGAGTGCAGTATTGACATTACTGGTGGACCTGGACCTGAAGCACTTGCTGCCGAGTGTCTTGCTAGGTTGTCTCTGCTCTGATAGTATCTCTCTCACTCTCAATTGGAAGTGATGATTTTGGAGTTGACAACCTTTGCCACTCTTCAAGCAGTCTTTAGCTGGACCTATGGTCCTTTGCTGTAGCCCATGTTTTCCACAACAGGGGGTGTTGTGCCCCTGACAAGGATGGTTCTTTCAAGAGGTTCAAAGGTTTCTGGTTTCCCAAAACAGACTCTCCCTCTTCTTTCCAGTTCCCATCTCTCAGTTAGGGAGAGAGGACTTTGATTTGTGGCTGAAAAGCAAGAACCTCACAATAAGGGTGCCGCTTGGCACTCCCCCTCCAAAGACACTCATGTTCTGAGATGGATCTCACGAGGGGTGGGGTGTACACCTAGAGGAGTTTTGGTGTCAGATGTGTGGAACCAGGATGACTAGTTCTACATACTTATATTTTAGGAATTCCAGGATCAAGTAATGGGACTCTCCATAGTATTGATGAGTGACAACACAACGGTAATAGTATACGTCAACAAGCAGGGAGGGCTGGTCTCTCATCCACTGAGTCAGTTGACAATGCAGGTGCATGAATGGACAGTGGTCCACTTGGTGGAGCTGTCAGCCAGGTACATTCTGGGTTCTTGGAACATACTTGCAGAGAAACTCGGCCACCAGAAACAGGCAATTGGGACCGAGTGGCCCCTATACATACACCAGTGTAGTGGAAAAGCTGTTTGAAGTATGGGGGACTCTGAGCTTAGACCTGTTTGCCACCAGACAGAGCAGAAAGTTGCTGGTATTCTGCTCAATAGTTCCCAACCCATGGGGAGCCATAGAAGATACATTCCCCATGGGACAACCTTGATGCATACTCTTTCCCACCATTTTGCCTGATTCAGGAAGTCATCACCAGTGTGCTGATTACATCAAATCTTAAGCTAACACTGATGGCATCAAAATAGCCTCAAACTGAGTGGTATCCAGACCTGCTAGGTCTAATTTATGAGGTCCCTAGAGAGCTGTCCCCATGGCACAATCTGTTAAGCCAGCTGCACATATATAGAGGTATCACCAGGCCTTGAAAATGGAAGCTTATTTCTCATTTGTTGTAGTTTGCCCAACCCATGACAATACCTTCAGAGGTGCCATCAGATTGTGCAGCAGTGTCTCAGCCAATCATTCCCTTCTGCTCAGTTATGACTGAAAGTGATAGGCCATCTCTCATTACTAGAATAGTTTTTGTTCCATAATCACTTACAGCTAGGGTATATGCAGCTCCAACTGAAAGCTTGCTATACAGTAACCATGTATTCAAAAGATTTTCCATTCAAGATCTTCCAGAAACTCTTGTTAGACCTCAAGGTGACATGATGTAACCAACCTTCAAATAGAAGGTCTTCTAGTTCCGCAGGCTCGAGTTTCACATGCTCCAGAGTTTTTATTGTTCTCTAACTCTTCAAAGAATAACTGGGGAATCCATATGTATGGGTGCATCAGATCCTTGCTCAATGGGTAAATCCAAGAGCCACATCAATTATTGGAGCTAGTGGCAGTTTTTCTTGGTGTTGCCAGACAGACAAAAGGTTTGTAAGCTTATCAACTGACAATTCTACTTTGGTGCTAGAAGCAGTTTTTCTTGGTGTTTGCCACAGGTAGAGGGTTGTATGATAAGTATACTTCTCTGTATCTGTCTGGCAATACAATGATTGAATCTAAATTATAGTTTTCTTCAGAATTAGATAAATCTTATTCAGTCTATGTTGGAAGCTTCTGAGATGCTACTCTGAGTCTTGTAGTTATCATGATGTTCCAATTGAGTTGTGATAATATCTCTTCAGACTAAAGATTTTTATTTCACTTTGAAACAGTCATTATGGGAGATAAAAGGGATAAAAACAAAAAGAAATGAATCATTTATCACTGAATGCCTGAAGCATAGCAGGAAGTGAGAGGTAGATGTCCTCTGTCAGATCAACTTTCCATTACAAAAAAAGTTGCCATTGTTACCAAATGTTCCTACAATTTGTGTAAGAGTCAAGTATATTTCTGAGCTTGATCAGTGTAACACCAGCCTTGAAAGAGGGATAGTGTGTTCCTCCGCTGGAGGGGGTGTGATATGGGATGCGGGCGACTGAGATATGCTGATGGTGATACTTAACAGGGTAAGCAAGAAGTGGAATACACTCACCATCCTCTTAATGCATTCTGTGACCAGTAGTTGGTACTATGCTGTAATAGAATGGTAAGATTTTTTTAATAAATGTTTGTACCTTCACCTTAACATGAAATACCAACAGGTCCCAGCATAACGCATCATTTTCTATTTAGATTGATTGATTGATTATGAAATTTAGGTTGTAAGGACCAAGCACCGGAACCCATCAAGATTATGAACGTAAAAAATTAAGAATGATGGTAGATAAAACCAATAAAAAAATTATGTATATAGAAATTTTTTATTTGAAAATTATACTTTAAAGAATAAAAATTACTAAAATCTTTACTAAATATACTGAAATCACATTTTATTAAAATAGCCAGATTCTTTCAGATAACCCAGAAGGTTATCTACCTCAACACCATTTAAAATTTCTAAAATAGTCTTCCCAACTATTAAGTACTTCACCCTAAGGTGATTAAATCTAGGACAGTGCACCAGCAAGTGCTCAATGGATAGCTCACCATCACTGTGAGCACAAACTGGGGCACTGGCTCTCTCTAAAATATAACTATTTGTAGATGAAATAAGGGCAGTCCATCTCTGCTGCCATTTGTTGTGGATGTATACTCTAACAACTGGATGCATATCCAAATATGGCACCTTACTAGTTAAGAAATCATATTTCGCAGCATCCTTTGCTTTATTATAATCCAGTTCGTTCCTTTCTATACCAGTGTGCCCTGGAACCCAACAAAACTTAACTGATTTGTGGTGAATAGAGAGATAAAAACCCAATCCTGGGCCTTTTGAATTAAGGGATGGGTGGGGTCAAACTTCTTTAAGGCTTCTAAAACACTCCTTGAGTCACTATATATTACTTTGGTTTTCAATTTCTTATCAGATGCAAGATTTAAAGCATCAGCTATGGCTGTTGCTTCAGCAGTGATTATGGATGAAGAGTCTGGTAACTTCTTCATATATGACTCCCCCTCACACACTACTGCACAGCCCACTCCATCTTCTGATTTTGATCCATCAGTATAGATTTTCCTGTCATTTATATGCCTTTCATCATGCTCCAAAAACTTGTTTCGGACTTCTTTTCCCAGACGACCTTTCTTCTCTATCTCTTTTGTGCATACATCTATTGCTGGAATAAACCAAGGAGGGATAGCAGGATTTTTCACTTGTAGGATCATCTGCATTTTTATATTTTCATCCTCCAGTTCACCCAGCTGTCTGATTTGAAATGGTGTTGAAGATCTACTAAATGTAAAAAGACTTGAATCACAGTGTTTCAAGATCTCAAAAGAAGGATTCTCCCTTGTGCTTTTCAGCTGCATGGTGTATCTCAGACCTAGCTTATGTTTCCTTATGTCCAGTGGTAGCTGATGGGAGTCTATATAAATACTTTCAATGGGTTAAGTTCTAAAAGCTCCAGTGCATATCCTTAGCCCCCATATTATGCACAATGTCAAATTCCTCAAGTTTAGTCTTTGAAGCAGATGAATATACTTGGCAGCCATTGTCTAACTTAGATGAACATACTGCATTGTAAAGCTTTAACAAAGACTTCTTATCAGCACCCCAATTAAAATTAGATACTTACTATGTACTTTTAAAATATTTAGTGATCTCTTCACTTTCACTTTTAACTGGTCAATATGATTATTCCAAGTGAGCTTTTCATCAAAGACCATTCCTAAAAATTTTACTTCAGTGGACTAAGGTAAAATAGCTCCATTTAAGTAAGAGTTGGAATGGTTTCTTTAGTTCGGCACCTGCAGAACTCGACAGTGACAGATTGTGATTCGGAGAATCAAAATCCTTGCTCAATAACCCACTTGCTTACTTTATTGATGGCTCTTTGCATGAGCCTGCTGGTATAAAATGCATCATATCCTGTGCAGTACAGAGCCAGATCATCTACAAATAAAGAGCCTTTTACTGGTGATGGTATATTTTCTAATACATCATTATAATGGCAATAACAAAGAGGGTGACACTAAGGATGCTACCCTGAGGAACTCCCTCTTCTTGTAGGAAAGGTTGTGATACACTATTTCCAACTCTTGCCTTAATATATCTTTCTGATGAAAATGAATTTACATATCTGATAATTTTTCCTTTAATGCCCATCTTATGCAACTTTTTATGATACCAAAGTGCCATGTGGTCTCATATGCCTTTTCCAAATCAAAGAAAACTCCTATTGTTTAGCTCTGTTTAGCAAAACTTTGTTGTATTTGGTTTGGGAGCCTGAGCAAGGGATCCAAATCAGATCTACTTCTCCTAGAGCCAAACTGGAATGGAGAAAGCAATTTATTTGTTTCTAAGTGCCATACAAGTCTGGTGTTAATAATCTTTTCCATCAGCTTACAAACACAATGGGTGAGAGCTATTGGTCTGTAGCTGCTGGGTAAAGAAGGATTTGGTTTCTTCATAGGGGTGATTAAAGATAATTTTTGTACATTCAACTTCCCTGTCACATATATACTTAGCTTTAGACTCCGTCGTTCCCGACAGAAATTCAAATTTCGCGGCACATGCTACAGGTAGGTCAGGTGATCTACCGCCCTGCCGCTGGATGGCAGGACTAGGAACCATTCCCGTTTTCTAATCAGATTTTCTCTGTCGCTGGTTCCAGCAACATTGTTGTTGGTTCCTCCTGACCTGATTTTCGTTTTTCGTTCGCCTTTGATCATCTGGACTGTCTTTTTGGTGACATATTTGGATCTTTGGTTTGGCATACGCTTTTGTGGACTGTTTATTGGATTTCGCTTTGGATTTTTCTCAGGATGTCTGACTCTAGTTATGTAATTAGAGTGTGTGTGAATGAGGGGTGTAATGTGAGACTACCGAAGGGCTCGGTAGATCCTCACACAGTATGTAAGCGGTGTAGGCCCATTCTCAAGAGATGTTTGGGATGTTAGCCTGGGTCAAGGCCCAGCAGTCTTCTGGAACTTCTTCTCGTTGAGCTGTCATTTATGTGATGGCTGTTCTGGTTTTCTTGAGAGTTGCCAATCCCCTCTTGTCGCTCTGATATCCTGAGCTGATGGTCAATGGGATTCACCCTTGTGGTAAGGGTGTGGTCACCAAAAGTCTGTTGGGCAGGAAACCTAATCTCCAGGTCAGCAGGGTCAATCTTAGCTTCTTTTAATATCAAAGCTCGGTTTATAGGAAACAAATCACTTCAAAAATGAAAGAAAGTCAATATAAATTTGTATATACCTTTGATAATACCGTAAAAAACAAAGTATGTAAAAATAAATTGGAGGGAGAAGACAGTAATACAGATGATGTAGCGGGGGTATACATAATCAATTGCAAAAATTGTGGAGACAGATATGTGGGGGAATCAGGTAGGGGAATAAGGACTAGAGTCCAAGAACATAGAAGGGCAGTACAGCTTAACTCTCAGGGGAGTGCTATAGCTAGACATTGTTGGGAAAATGACCATAGGATGGATTTCAAAAACAGATGGCTTATATACAAAAGCAACAAAATTAGTCACAGGAGGGTAGTAGAAGGTGCACTTATCAGAGAGATTAAAGTAATTGAAGGAAACAAAGGTTTTACCTCAGAAGATCCCATAAGCCGAGCTTTGATATTAAAAGAAGCTAAGATTGACCCTGCTGACCTGGAGATTAGGTTTCCTGCCCAACAGACTTTTGGTGACCACACCCTTACCACAAGGGTGAATCCCATTGACCATCAGCTCAGGATATCAGAGCGACAAGAGGGGATTGGCAACTCTCAAGAAAACCAGAACAGCCATCACATAAATGACAGCTCAACGAGAAGAAGTTCCAGAAGACTGCTGGGTCTTGACCCAGGCTAACATCCCAAACATCTCTTGAGAATGGGCCACAGACAGGGCCTGAAAGTACTCGAGTGTGGAGTAAAACTAAATGTAAATACTTAGAAGTAAACAAGTTACAAAGTGATTTTGTGGGTTTCTTTTTCAATCTTCAGAAGAAAACTGAAAGAAGTTTTTGTTTGAGCCAGTTAGTGCTATGATAGTTCCTATCCATGAAGTAGTTGTTGCATCCTCTCCCAAAGTATCAGCTCTTTCACCCTTCACCGAACCTGCAGATTCGTCTGTGGAGTTAGCGGATATGAAGGGTGCCCTCAAAAGGATGGAGCTCCAAATGAGAGCTTTGGAAGGTAAGCAAAGTGCAGTGATAAGTGATTGCAGTGTACCCAGTGCAGTGGAGGGGGCGTCTGATCAGCTCTGCAACGCTCCCAGGCCTAGACCTCTTCCAAACTCCCAGGCCCAGAGGAGGAGGAATGTCGAAAGCCTTACGGAGGTTGTGGAGAATCCCCACTGGTCTGGCGTCCCTTCATGAGGTTCTGTAGTATCGTCTCAGACTGCCAGGGATCGCCGTTGCAAAGGCATCCTTAGAGAGTGCTTCTCTTCGTCCGATTACGCTTCACCCAGGCGCGGTTGGAGTTCGGCTGAGCAGTCATGCCCACTGAAGAGGAGTTGGAAGGCACCCACCTTGGATTCAAGCCCTGAGCGCTTCCCGGAAAATTCTCCTGCAGACAGGAAGAGAGCCAGGAGAGCCCTGTTTTCGCCAGCTCCTTGTTTGGAGTCTCCTTCTACCTCCAGACCTCCTTCCCCTCCATCAGACACGGATCAGGAGGATGCTACAAAGAAGATTCTCCGTAATCTGCAGGAGCAGATTTCGTCGCTGGTGGGAGTCCTTACGAAGGATCCTCCTCGCAGGAAGGACGTTTCTCTCCCTGTTAAGAGATCCTCACGTCCCCTGGACTTGCCAAGCTCCAGGCTCCTCTCCCCGGTTCGCCGCCCTCAGCGGGGGTCTTACGATCCTCCCGCTTCTCGCTCGTCTCCTCGGAAGTACGAGGCTCGGGAACGCTTAGCGACCGAGCTCTCGGCTCCTTCCAACCATGGAGTGCCACACACCCGCGAGGCGCCAGCCAAACACGAGGCTCTTCCCAGGCGCGAGGCGCCAGCTAGGTGCGAGTCGCCAGCCAAGCGCCAGTCTCCAGTCAGGCGCAAGACGCCAGCGAGGCGCGAGTCTCCAGTGAGGCGCGAGTCCCCAACCAGGCGCGAGTCACCTTCCGGGCACGAGCCGCCAACCAGGCGCGAGGCGCCAGCCAGGCGTGAGTCCCCAGCCAGGCGCGAGTCTCCAGCCAGGCGCGAGCTGCCGGTCAGGCGCGAGCTGCTTTCCAGCCGCACAGCGCCAGCCAGGCGCGAGTCCCCGACCAGGTGCGAGTCGCCTTCCGGGCGCGAGCCGTCAACCAAGCGCGAGGCGCCAGCCAGGTGTGAGGCACCAGCCAGGCACCTCGAAGATCCAAGAGCCATAGCAGTCGATGCCCTCCTCCTAAGCTGGTCGGGCATAGACGCTTATGCCTTTCCCCCATTCAAACTGGTGGGGGAAGTGATAAGAAAGTTCGTGGCATCGATGGGAATGAGACTGACTCTAATCGCTCCCTTTTGGCCTGCTCAAGATTGGTTCACAGAGGTACTGGAATGGACGGTGGACTTCCCCAGATCTCTTCCACTAAGGACAGAACTGCTCAAACAACCCCACTTTGAGAGGTTTCACAAAAACCTCCCCGGTCTCTCCCTGACTGCCTTTCGACTATCGAAAGACTCGTCAGAGCGAGAGGCTTTTCGCGAAAGGCTGCTAGCGCGATCGCCAGAGCCCACAGGTCCTCAACCTTACGGGTGTACCAATCAAAGTGGGAAGTCTTTCGACGATGGTGCAGGTCGAAGAAGCTGTCCTCTTCCAATACCTCTGTGACCAACATTGCTGATTTTCTTCTCTTTCTGAGGGAAGAATCTCAACTAGCGGTATCTACAATCAAAGGATATAGAAGCATGCTCTCCGCTGTCTTTAGAAACAGGGGCCTAAAGATAGTGGAGGACAAGGATCTTCATGATCTCATTCGGTCCTTCGAGACCTCCAAGAAAAAGTCATCACTTTCACCTAGTTGGAATCTGGACGTGGTTCTTAAATTCCTCACATCCAACAAGTTCGAGCCTCCCCATCAGGCTTCATTTAGGGACCTGACGAGGAAATGTATTTTTCTCTTGGCCCTCGCAACTGCTAAGAGGACAAGTGAACTTCATGCCCTGGACCCGAATGTCGGATTTAAATGAGACTCGGCAGTATGTTCTTTTAAGCCATTATTCCTGGCAAAGAACGAAAACCCCTCAAAACCCTGGCCTAGAAGCTTTGAGGTTAAGGAACTCTCCCCCTTGGTAGGGACGGAGATTGAGAGGTCTCTTTGCCCAGTCAGGACCCTTAAGTTCTATCTTCAAAGGAAGAATCAGATTAAGGGTAGCCTAGAGAGTCTCTGGTGTGCGGTGAGGGACCCAAGAAGAACCATGTCTAAGAACGCCCTGGCTTTGTGAGAAGTGTCATCTCTGAAGCACATGAGGCGTGCGATGACGACTCCTTCAAGCAGCTTAGAGTAAAAGCACATGAGGTGCGAGCCATTGCAACTTCTTTATCCTTTCATAGGAATATGTCTATGAAGGACATTCTAGCTGCCACGTACTGGAGATGCAACTCTGTCTTTGCATCACACTACCCGAAGGATGTAAGAGTGACTTACGAGAAATGCTTCTCGCTGGGTCCATACGTATCTGCGGATTCGGTGCTGGGACAGGGAGTTGATGCTGATCCTTAATTAGTTTAGTTAGTTTTTAAATTTTGGTGTTGTGTTTTTAGGGTTGTTTAAAAGAATGTTTGGGGTAACTTCTTTCAATCTTACTAAGCCGGGTTATAGGATCAGGTGGTCGGGATTGGTGTTGTGCTCCTTGATTTTGCCATTGGCAAGAGGTTTTTTCATATAAGTGGATTAGCACCCATTGACAAAGATCCTCAAGGTTCTGTCGAGTAAGCGGATAAGACCCCATTGACAGATCCCCAAGAACTCTCAGCATAGGTCACTACCTCGCTGAGGCTCTTGAGGCGAAGCAGGCTCTTAGACAGTAGCCATGAAGTCTTCTGCCTAACCAGGTAGGAACCAAGGTTTTTATTTTTACCTACAACATATGTTGTTTTTCCTGTTTGTTTCAGTAGTTAGCTGTCTCTTACCCTCCACCAAGGGTGCCAATCAGCTAAGTATATATCTGACAGGGAAGTTGAATGTACAAAAATGATATTGTTATGTTACAATAAAGTTTTGTACATACTTACCTGGCAGATATGTACAATTAAATGGCCCGCCCAGCCTCCCCTCAGGAGACAGGTGGAAGGGAAAATCTGATTAGAAAACGGGAATGGTTCCTAGTCCTGCCACCCAGCGGCAGGGCGGTAGATCACCTGACCTACCTGTAGCGTGTGCCGCGAAATTTTAATTTCTGTCGGGAATGACGGAGTCTAAAGCTAAGTATATATCTGCCAGGTAAGTATGTACAAAACTTTATTATAACATAACAATATCATTTCCAGCTCTTAGGAATAATACCAGTTTCCCAGATTTCATTTATTATATCTATAAGAAATTTATGGGCTTGGCCGTGTCGCTCCGTGAAATAGGTTCCTTTAGCACTATTTCTAAGGTAAAATATTGTTATAATACCAGAGAACCGCTAAATTGGAAATGCCAGAATATTCTGGCTCGCTCAGCTTTATTAAAAGGCGTTGGTATGGTTTCTGGGGCGAGTGAAACCACTACCACGGGTCATTCTCCAATTAGCCTCTCCTACATCAAAAACCTCAAGAATAGGGGAGCCGACCTACAGCTCACTACCTGCTACCGTGTAGCTAGCGCCTGTGACGTCATTTCTTTGAGAGCACTACTACACTGCACACGCGTTTTCTTTTGCTGTGTTGTGTTCTCGCTTTTTTGGAATTTTATTTCACCATGGATCGTCAATCTGCTTCTGCATCCAAGTTAAGTACTGCTATTATGGTTGACACTATTTAGGGTATGCCTTTGGCCCTTTTTACCGAATTATTTAGGTTTTTCTGAATCGTCGCCCCACGCGGCTTCGGCCCTGAGCCGCCATTACAGCGTGCCCCTTTGTGTCTCCTCATTTCGGGTTTCACGTGGTCTTCCATACCTAGTGAATACAAAATTTTATAGCAGTATTATAATACAGTTGTGTTTTTATTTTTATTGGTGATGCTTTTTTGACGATCATGTGCTTGCACGGGGGTTTCCTTCGAGCACGTGTTCATGTTTCGTAGCTCTGTTGGAACCTACCGTTACAGTTTCATGCATGCTGTTCCTTTTGGTTAGGTTACCTTGTTAGTTCTTTAAGTCTATGGTAGTCTTTCTTTTAGTCCTAGCCTACCCTGGCTGCCTATCTTACGAATCTTCGTAACGGCACTAAGCCAGCTGCTCGGAGTTTCCAAGTTTTGATCACCCTTACCGGTTGGTCGTACTTGGTACTTCCAGGACATTCCTCTCTCTTTTCATCTCATTCTCGTTTTTCCCCCCGTGTTTAGTACATAACTTATTCCATTTATTGCATTTATTCTGTTTGTTATGAGTCGGCTTCGGTCGGCCTATAGGCCTTCCTTTCACCTGATCTTCTTCACCTCGTGGGTCCACCCAACCGTGAGGGATCCAGGCGATCGCGTAGTCGCCACCCGCTACCGCTCCTCCCTCACCCCCCCCCCCCCCCCCCCCCCCCCCCCCCCCCCCCCCCCCCCCCCCCCCCCCCCCCCCCCCCCAGAGCTCCCACCCAGGTGGGTTGATATCTCGCTCACGTTGTCCCTGACAACCGATCCGAGTTTTCTCTTGGGGGTGAAGGGGGACCCCACGGGGACCCACGGTGTGCGGGTGGCGTTACTCAGCCGGTCTCAGCCCAGAGTAGGGGAGGGGCTTCGCTCCACCCAGCCTCGGTCGGCCAACAGGCTCGGGTGAGCTCGGCTCTCCTCGGCTCTCTGGGCTCTATCAACTACCTCGCCCTTAGTCACACCCTCCCCTCCTCATGGCGGGAATAGGAATCCGGCTTAGCCGGAGCCCTTGAGGGTAATGACTTTACGGTGGCTCCGGCCTCCGACGGGCTTACATTATTTCATATTATTATTATAAATCTTAATATGTATAGTATTAATTTATTGAAGCCTACGCTTCCAAGGGAGCTACCCTCCCTTGTTAATTTAAGTTTTTACGGAACCACAGTGCTCCGCCGCCTCACCACACCCGGACTATCCAATCTCGCCCGGTACCTGCTTGGACTACTCCTCTCCGGTGTATAGAATAGTAGCTACCCCGATTCGGTAGTTGTCTGTTCTCCGGTATCACCGGAAACACAGCTAACTACCCGCTACTTTTCTTCCGGAGTCCTCAGCACGGTGCATGGCAAGAGCAGCCGAGTCGGGCATAACCCTACAAATCCGGAACACTCCGGTGTTATGAAATAACAACCACGGACTTTGTCCAGTTGGTTAACAATGGTACTCATGTATCATTCTTTTTACAGGCCACCCATTGTTTGGTTACCAGCTACAACGCCGTCCTTCAGGATCCCTGTGGGCACGACGTCTGCCGGACCCACACCACCTGCGCAGTCCAACTAGAGGGCTCGATAGTGTGGCATCATGAGAACTGCTTCTCCTGCTATGATCTCGTGGAACGTGTCTCCTCTGATGTAAGTGCCTCTCTGGCGTTCACATGGAGGTACAGGGTGGATCATTGTAATATATATATCAAACATATATCTTATAAGTTAAGTTATAGTATTATAAGATAGTTCTAAGTTTAACACTAGCCTTCTCTTACAGGCGGCGCAGTCTGTGCGGGATGCTGCTCTCTCCACCCTCAAGGTATGGGTGGGCGGCTTCTGGTGTAACGTAGGCAAGGCAAAGCCATACATACTCTCTCAAGAGATGGCTACTTTGATCTTCCCTGGAGGCAAGAGTACAGGATACGTGGACCCCGAAGTGGCAGCTCCCATCATAGCCTCTATTCAGGAAGCGATGGCTCAACAATCTGGGGAGGCTTTGGCGCAAGAAGTCACAGAGGAAGTAGCGGCTGTCGACCTGGACGTTGAGCCCATGACAGTAGACGGCATGGGATACGGTAAGGGTGTTAATGAGGCAAGCCTTGGAGGCCTGGAGCACGTCTAGACCTTCTTCTCCTTCTTCTTCTGCTTCCTTCCAAGGGTTCTCCTGGGGATTTCCTTCATCCAGTTCGAAATCCCTCTCGGCAATCCCTAAAGTCAAAGGCAGGCTTGACTCTAAATTGCTGCCAAAGGCCGTTCCCAGAAAATCATATACTAGCCAAGTCCATAAAGCTCCGGCTCACCACCCCGGAGCGGACAAAACCAGATAAGGGTCTCTCTCCAAGGGCTCGAAGACCAAGTCTTCCAAGGGGAAGACCCTTCCTTCCTCCTCGGATCCCGTACCATCCACCTCTAAAGGTGCGATACCTAAGGTATTCCAGGAGCGGGCAGAGCCCCCCTCCTTCGACCAGGAAGCAATCGCATCCAATATGATGCAGCAAATGGGGAACATGGTTGGGAACTTGGTTAATACGAAGTTTCAAGAAATCCTAGAAAGGTCAGGCATGCAAGAGACCATAGTCGCTGGTCTCCAACAAGGCGCTGCTTCGGGCATTCAACATCCTGGTCAATTAGCCCATGGTCAGGTTATGCCGGACTGCTCCACTCTCCCTTCCTTTCATTCGAGCAATCCTTGGAGGGTGGCTAATTATGCACCTTTCGTAAACGTAATGCTTACGATTGAGGGCTGCGGAACTCGAAGGATTGAGGACTTCGAGTTCTACCCGCCAGGGTTGCAGGCTCCTTTCATAGGCTATGTCCGTCTTACGGAATCTGCTTTGGTCAGGGAGGACAAGGTCCCGAAAGAGACCGTCATCCTCTCTCGGGACCAAGCTCGGCAAGTTTGGATCCGTAACCTTGACGAATGGCAGTGCGTAAACACTAAGGTCACAGCCTTCAGGAGTCCATTCACTATTTTTACGGTTGATGAGGACACTCCAATCCCGTTCACATCTAAAGTGGCGCAGAACTCACTCTGCAGGCTGCAATGAGAGATGAGCCTATGCCACAACTCCGGGAGACGGAAGCTACGTCTTTGCTACTTCCTGGTACAGACAACCTATGGGTAGACTTGCCAGCAACCTTCTCGGTTGGCAAGCTTAAACCTGACTGTGCCATCTCCTTATTCAGTGAATGGCTACCTAGGCTCTCTGATGCTCTCCAAACGGAATTCAACGCTAGGACACGGCTTGCGAGGCCCTTAACGGTCTAGTCATGACAGAAACGGCAGCTCTTGTGTATTTGCAAGAACCGCTGTTCAAGGTCATTGCCAAGGCACTATTGCTGAGTATGCAATGTGACTTGTATGATTTTGTTGTGGCTAGAAGGAACTGTAGAAAGCACGTCCTAGCTGAATCCACGATCAGGCACGAACCCAACAAACCCCTGGCCTCTTCTATTTGGGGTGCTGATCTTTTTCCAACCTCTGCAGTCAACGAGGTGCAACATGAGGCTGCAAGGTGAACCAAAGCCTTCGAGTTCGCTGGGGACTAGTATACAAGAGGAAATCGGAGTCTTCATCCTCGAATTCCAAACCAAAGAAAAAGCCTAGGAAGTTCCAACCCTTCCAGGCACCCCAGCAACAAGCCTTGGTTCAGGCTGTTCCAGTCCCTCAACCCTCCACCTCTAAGAGCCAACCCCAACAGCAGTTCGTACTGTTGACTCAGCCACAGCAGCAGCAAGCATCAACTTCCTTTGCTGTTTCCCCGACATTCAACCCAACCTTTGAAAGCCAGGCATTTCAGGCATTCAATAGGTTCGGTAGGGGCGGCAGATCTAGAGGCGCCTTTCGTCAACGAGGCGGAGGAAGAGCTACCAGTCGAGGCAGAGGTGGAAGGGGAGGACGTGGAGGCCGTCCGTCAGCAGCCCAATGAGATCTCACAGGTAGGAGGGAGGCTGTACCTCTTTCGTCACCGTTGGGGGTTCAGCAGTTTGGCACAAAGTATCGTATCCAAAGGCCTGGGCTGGAGTTGGATCGAAGGTCCACCTCCACCCAACACCTTCTATCAGGAACCAACAGCGGAGTTGGTAGAGTATTCCCGCGATCTCCTTCAAAAAGGAGCAGTGTCAAGAACCAAACATTTAAAATTTCAAGGTCGCTTGTTCAGCGTGCCAAAGAAAGGCTCAGACAAAAGAAGAGTAATCTTAGACTTGTCCCGTCTAAACTTATTCATTCTTTGCGACAAGTTCAAGATGCTAACCATCTCACAGGTGCGGACCTTACTTTCCCGTGGGGCCGTCACCACCTCTATAGATCTTACAGACGCCTACTATCATGTCCCGATAGCAAGACACTTCCGTCCGTTCCTAGGCTTCAAGTTAGGGAACCAAGCCTACTCTTTCAAGGTAATGCCCTTCAGGCTCAACATAGCCCCCAGGATTTTTACAAAGTTGGCGGACACGGTAGTGCAGGAACTAAGGTCTCAGGGTATTATGGTAGTAGCCTATCTGGACGATTGGCTCGTGTGGGCCTCAAGCATCGAAGACTGCCACATGGCTACAGCCAAGGTTATCCGTTTCCTCGAATACCTAGGATTCAAGATAAACACGACAAAGTCCCGACTGACACCAGCGTCCCGCTTTCAGTGGCTGGGGATCCATTGGGACTTGGATTCGCATACTCTATCAATCCCGCCGTTGAAAAGGAAAGAAATAGCCAAGGCAACCAGACAGTTTCTGAAATGCAAACAGACATCCCGGAGAAACCAAGAAAGGATCTTAGGTTCTCTCCAATTTGCTTCAGTGACAGACGTCCTATTGAAAGCCAAACTAAAGGATATAAATCGGGTTTGGCGTTCAAAAGCCAACAAAAGGTTCCGGGACAGGCTAGCCCCAATCCCGGCGATCTTACGGAAACGTCTCCGCCCCTGAGCGGAGGTGAAGAATTTGGCAAAGAAAATCCCACTGCAATTTCCGCTCCGGCCTTAGTGGTCCACACAGATGCGTCACTAACAGGTTGGGGAGGATACTCACAGTACAAAAAGGTACAAGGCACTTGGTCCCTTCAATTCTGCCAGCTTCATATAAATGTCCTGGAAGCCATGGCGGTGTTCCTCACCCTGAAAAAGCTTCGCCCAGCCAAGAAATCTCATATCAAGCTGGTGCTCGACAATACCGTAGTGGTACACTGCATCAACAGGGGAGGCTCAAAATCAAGCCACGTGAACCACGTCATGATAGCCATCTTCTTACTAGCAGGCAAGAACAAGTGGCACCTATTAGCTACTCACCTTGCCGGAATTCAGAAAGTGGTGGCCGACGCGCTATCTTGTTCAGCCCCACTGGTATCAGAATGGTCTCTGGACAGGAAGTCATTCAGTTGGGTATGTCAGCTAGTACCGGGGCTCCAGGTGGATCTCTTTGCCACGGAATCGAATCACAAACTCCCTTGTTATGTGGCCCCAACCTGGACCCTCTGGCTTATGCCACGGACCCGTTGGCTATAGAATAGAATCAATGGAACAAGATTTACCTGTTTCCTCCGGTGAATCTTCTCATGAAGGTTCTGCACAAGCTGAGGGCATTCAGAGGTCAGGTGGCTCTCATAGCCCCTAATTGGCCCAAGAGCAATTGGTTTCCCCTTCTACTGGAATTAGATCTCCGCCCTCAACGGATTCCCAACCCCAGGCTGTCACAGCTAGTGTAAACGAGGAATGTGTTCGCTTCCTCAGGACTTCAGAAAGCCCTAACTTTATGGACTTCATGAAATTTGCAGCACAGAGGGATGCGGATATTGATCCTCAGAACATCATTTTCTTGGAATCAGATAAATGTGAATCAACCCTTCGTCAATACGATTCAGCAGTTAAAAAACTGGCTGGGTTCCTGCACGAGTCTAATGTACGTACCATGACCAAAAATCTGGCTATCTCCTTTTTCAGGTCATTATTTGAACAAGGTTTGGCAGCTAGTACAATAACTACTACCAAATCAGCCTTGAAAAAGATTTTCCAATTCGGATTCAAGATTGATCTAACGGAATCATACTTTACTTCCATCCCCAGAGCTTGCGCCAGGCTCAGACCTGCTGAAAGGCCCAAGTCAGTGTCATGGTTCTTAAACGATGTCCTTAAGTTGGCCTCAGATATCAACAACTCCTCGTGTGATTATCAGTCCCTTTTGAGGAAAACTCTATTCCTCATAAGCTTAGCTTCAGGAGCTAGAATTTCAGAGCTGTCGGCCTTATCTAGGGACCCAGGTCATATAGAATTTCTTCCTTCAGGGGAGGTGTTACTTCCTCCAGATCGACGGTTTCTTGCCAAAAATGAGGACCCATTAGATAGGTTGGCTCCATGGAAAATTGTTCCGCTTCCACAGGACCCATCCCTTTGCCCGGTAACTTCATTGAAAGCTTACTTAACCCTCTTACGCCAACTGGACGTATTTTACGTCGACATTTTTTATCTCCTGTGTGCCGACTGGACGTATTTTACGTCGACTTACAAAAGTTTTTTTTTAAATTCGCGGAAAAATACTTATAGGCCTACCAGCCTAAAACTTTTGAATCATGCGCCTTGGGGGATGCTGGGAGTTCACGGATCGAGGTGTTGTTTTGTTTACAATCGTTACGCAGGTGCGCAAGCGCGAATTTCTTTCTTGCCGCACTAAAAAGTATCTGTGACACATCTCGGAAATTATTTCGTCACTTTGACATAATTTTTGTACCATTGTAAATTAGCCGTTACATGAAGTATTATATATGAAACTGTGCGCATTTTTATGTAGAATACAACAATAAAATACTCATGATTGTAGCTTTTATCAGTTTTGAGATATTTTCATATAAATAACGATAATTGCCAAAATTTCAACCTTCGGTCAACTTTGACTCTACTGAAATGGTCGAAAAACGCAATTGTAAGCTAAAACGCTTATATTCTAGTAATATTCAATCATTTACCTTAATTTTTCAACTAATTGGAAGTCTCTAGCACAATATTTTGATTTATAGTGAATTTATGAAAAAACTTTTTCCTTACGTCCGCGCGGTAACTCTTCCGAAAAAAATCATACATGCGATTGTGGTAATGTTTGCACCATTTTAAAATTAGCCGTTATATAAAGTTTTATATATGGAAATGTGCGCAATTTTATGCACAATACAACTAAAAACAACCCATGGTTGTAGCTTTTATCAGTTTTGAGATATTTTCATATAAATAACGATAATTGCCAAAATTTCAACCTTTGGTCAACTTTGACTCTACCGAAATGGTCGAAAAACGCAATTGTAAGCTAAAATGCTTATATTCTAGTAATATTCAAGCATTTACCTTCATTTTGCAACAAATTGGAAGTCTCTAGCACAATATTTCGATTTATGGTGAATTTATGAAAAAAATAACATTTTCTTTACATCCGCGCGGTAACTCTTCCGAAAAAATCATACGTGCGATTGTGGTAATGTTTGCACCATTTTAAATTAGCCGTTACATAAAGTTTTATATATGAAAATGTGCGCAATTTCATGTAGAATACATCTAAAAATAATTGAAGGTTGTAGCTTTTCTCATTTTTGAAATATTTGCATATAAATCACGATAAATAGAAAAAAAAACCACGTTCGGTCAACTTTGACTCTACCGAAATGGTCGAAAAACGCAATTGTAAGCTAAAACTCTTACAGTCTAGTAATATTCAGTCATTTATCTTCATCTGGAAACAAATTCGAAGTCTCTAGCAAAATATTTAGATTTATGGTGAATTTAAACAAAAATCTTTCCTTCCCTCCGCGCGCGGATTCTCCGCCACAAATCTCCGAAATACATACGTCCCATTCTCGGAATATTTGCTCCATTTCATATTAGGCATTTCATAGAGTTTTATATATGAAAATGTGCACAATTTCATGTAGAATAAAACAAAAAATATTTGAAGGTTGTAGCTTTTCTTATTTCCGAAATAATTGCATATAAAAAATATATATAAAAAAATTCAACATTCGGTGAACTTTTAACTCGTCAGATATTGTCGAAAACTGCAATTGTAAGCTAATACTCTTACAGTATAGTAATATTCAATCATTTGTCTTCATTTTGAAAGAAATTGGAAGTCTCTAGGACAATATTTAGATTTATGGTGAATATTTGAAAAAAATATTTGTTTACGTCCGCGCGTTACGAATTCATGCATTATTTTGTGATAATATTTTCTCTGTGTTGCTTTTATTGTTTTACAATGTGTTATATACCAAAATGATTGCAATTTAGTGTACATTACAACGAAAAAAAAGTAACTTGTTACCTTTAACCGTTTTGCGCACAGCGCTATTTGACTACAATTATATATGAAATTTCGTTTTTGCGCTATAATATATCACATTATTTATATATGATAATGATAATTTTTTCATTTCTGATGGTTGCATACTAAACTTCAGCCAATGACAAAAAAAGGAGCCAAAAATGAACTCTTAATCTTAAAAACTAAGCGCGCTGTGATTTTTTGAAGAAAATATTTTTTCCGCTTTCGCCCTCACTCCGAAACCCCTCCGGCACACGGGAGACAATTTTTTATTTACCGCTCCGGCGTAAGAGGGTTAAATAGAACATCTCGGAAATCTGATGGGCCTCTATTTATTAGGGAAAAAGGTGGCACCATTTCCCTAAAAGCAATAAGGCAACAAATACTATATTTCATCAAAAAAGCCAACCTGCAGTCCTTTCCACGGGTACATGATATTAGAGCTATAGCTACCTCAATAAATTTTTTCCAACATATGAATTTTGAAGATCTGAAGAAGTACACTGGCTGGAAATCTCCGGCAGTATTCAAACGCCATTATCTTAAGTCCTTGGAATCCCTTAAGTACCCGGCGGTAGCGGCGGGAAACACAGTTTCCCCCGATGCCGGCGGTGATAGTAGTCAGTAGTTCAGCTTTTTTTCTCCACTTGCCCCCTCCTTCCTACTGGCCTCATTAACATTCTTGCCTTCGTTCCAGTTACGTCACTGTTGTACTGGTCCTCAATGTATCATATTGTACATAATGTATAGTTCATAAGGAGCTTATTTCTCTAAATTTTGTTTACGATGTTTAATGTGATTTGATAGTTTTAAGGTTACTGCTCTTTTATGTTACGAATTTGTCACTTGGTGTACTTTATATGTCATAACCTTAATTGTTTTTCATTAGAATCCTTTTGGAAATTAATTTGTGTTCTTCCATTTTCCAAGCTTGGTATTTTCTCTGGTACTATTTCACGGAGCGACACGGCCGAGCCCAGAAAAGGGATTTTGACGTAGGAAAAATCTATTTCTGGGCGAAGGGCCCGTGTCGCCCAGTGAAATCCCACCCTTGTCTTTCCACTCCCAACTGTGCACCAAGCTTGGGTGCTATCTGCAGGTATGACGTCACAGGCGCTAGCTACACGGTAGCAGGTAGTGAGCCGTAGGTCGGCTCCCCTATTTTTGAGGTTTTTTGATGTAGGAGAGGCTAATTGGAGAAGGACCCGTGGTAGTGGTTTCACTCGCCCCATAAACCATACCGACGCCTTTTAATAAAGGTAAGTGAGCCAGAATATTCTGGCATTTCCAATTTAGCGGTTCTCTGGTATTATAACAATATCTTACCTTAGGAATAGTGCTAAAGGAACCTATTTCACTGGGCGACACGGGGCCTTCGCCCAGAAAAGGGATTTTGACGTAAGGAAAAATCTATTTCTGGGCGATTGGCTCGTGTCGCCAGCAAAATATCCTTTAATCTATTATTTCTAGGGTAAATGTACTAACACATACCAGAGAATAAATAAAATAAAGAAAAAGGTCAGTGTAACTGACTCGCTCACCCTCCAAGAGGGTGTCGGTATGAACACTAGGCGAGTGAGACCACTACCACGAGCCAAATGCCAATAGAAATCTCCCACTACAAAAACCCTCCATGAGGAGAGCCGACCCACAGAGTGAGCAGCTCGTACTACTACTACTCCATCCCATGCTGCCGACTGCTGCGCCTCTGGTGGCCATCCTTTTCAGTTAGCGCACACGAGTCACACGTGCTTATTTTCTCTCTGTGTTTTTTGTGCCCTTTCGTTGGATTTATCTATAATGGAGCGTGCAGCTATCGCAGCAGCTAAGTTAAGTACTCTTCCTACGTCAAAATCCTTTTTTTTTTCCTTTTCTGGGAGATGTTTCAGCATTTCATAAAGTATTTTATCTTCACCAGGGGCTGATGCTTTGGTATTCTGCAAGGCATCTTTGAGTTCAGCCGTGTAAATTTTGTATTATATAGTTCAAAATTATTTTCACTTAAATCAAGAAAAATCTGGGTATTTCTAATGTCTTGGAATTCTCAAGAATAGTTCTCACTATTTTCCATTTGGACTCATATACATATCTGGAGAATCTACTTCTGTGCTTTATAAATTTGAAAGGATTTTTTCTGCTTTTCATGTTTTTTCACTTGCAGTTGAAGAACAACCTTTGGTTGTATTAGCATGGCCCAGCCCATATTTGGCCCCTTGTTATCTTAGATACCTGCTATGTTCATTAACCTTTTCATCAGAGTAAATAGAGGGGTAATGGGTGATAGTCTAAAGTGCTCTGATTTTAATTTGGGATTCTTTATACAAGTGAAAGATAAGCAGTAAGTTAATACTGTAACAGTATTAAGTATAGCCATAATGAAATTGGAGAACTTGTTTTCTACTTAACTAAAACAAACATACTGATGAGAGTAGTTAAGTGAGAGTGGAGCCAGATTTACTTGTATCAAATTAGAGCCATTTATTTTTTTATGAAATTCAGGTTGAATCTTGTACTGCTTTAATTGTCAAGAACATGTACAGCAGAGTACTGGACATGTACTGTATTTTACACTCAAATTCAAATAATACTGTTTTCATTGTCTTTAGATACATGATAAAAATGTAACAAGAAAAAACTTACTCTGAATATGTGCGTTTGCATCTTTGCAAGTTTTATGTATGAAGGGTCTGTATCTGACAGTGTACTGAATAACCTTACATTATAATTTATTTATGGTTATTGAAGGGTGTCAATTAATGTTGTAACATGCTGGAACTTTTACAGATGTAGAGATGAAATGGGTAGATGCTTACTTCCCATTTACTCATCCTTCATGGGAGCTTGAGATTAAAATTGGAGGTGAATGGGTAGAACTCCTAGGCTGTGGTATTATAGAACAGGAGATTCTTGTTAATTGTAAGTATTGAATTAGTTGTGAAATTAGCCTTAAGGATGTTTATTTTACATTAAATTTTTTTTTCTGCTGATTAGTAAATTAAGTGTAAAGGATTAGGCTATGATCCAAAGCTATTAATCTAATTGGAACATTTAGTATATTTAAAGTGCCAGATTGGCAAAAATTACCAGTGCTGAGATGCTATTCATTTTGAGGATAGAAGATCAGAGCTGCATTTTCAGATAGGTACTCCTTGACACTTAAAGGAACCTTCCATCTTACTTGTACATGCTCATTTTTAGCTTGGTCCACTTAGACAGCGGAACGTAAGCAAAGTTTTGCTTTCGTTACTCTATCATCTTACACTTTAAAACTGATGAGCATGAAGAAACTTTCCTTTGGGCAAGACCATAACAATAGTAGATAAGAACAATATTATGCAAGGTTAATAAAATGTTTTGGGAGGGCAACATTTAACTAGTGAGGTCATGTTCAGATTGACTTCTAAACTTTCTGAGATGGTTTATGGTAAGATTTTGGGCTTTTTCTTTTTGTTTATTTTCCAGTATCTGTGTTCTTCTCATATTCAGAATTCTGTAATGGAATTTACCTTTAATGTGTGGATCCTGCAATGTAATATTTCACTCTTTCCGCAGAATAAACATGCAATGCATTTCAAATTTTAGATGAACCCAAAGAGTCTGAGTACTACTTAGGTTATGAAAATGAGCAAGCCGAGGAATTGATTTAATTAGTAGTATAGTGGAGTACATCTGCAAGAAAAGGGTTCAGTCAGAAAGGGCATTTTCTTCAGCAGATTACAGGTATTCTCCTACTTACGATGGGGTTATGTTCCGAAAAACCCATAATATGTCAAAAAAATTGTATCTCGAATATAGCCTAGCCTACACTAGGGTAATCAGTACCATCTTTACAAATAGGGTAGCGTACCCTACACTACACAGTATACTTATACATATATGGCATAGTAATTATTAATTTGTTCATGCAACTTACCTGACAGATATATATATAGCTGTATTTTCTGAAGTCCGACAGAATTTCAAAACTCGCGGCACACGCAGTGGGCGGCCAGGTGGTAGTACCCATTCCCGCCGCTGGGAGGCGGATATCAGGAACCATTCCCATATTTTTTCTGTCGCCGGTCGGTAAACTACTGTTTACAGACCTCCGCCTAGGATTTTTGGATTTGACTCGCAATTAAGTATCTGATTGACTTTTGGTTATTGATTCTGGATTGTTGGATTGGCATACACGATAGTGGACCGTTTTTTGACTTTGGATTGGCTTTTCTGTAAACGTGATGTCTGGATCAAGTGCAGTGAGTTTCAGAGTGTGTGTGAGGAGTGATTGTAAGGTGAGGCTACCGAAATCATTGGTAGACCCCCACACAGTATGTATGAGTTGTAGGGGGCATGTTTGTTTGGTGGATGATCGGTGCAATGAATGTGATGGATTGACCGATGATGGATGGAAGGTGTATGATTCCTATCGGCGTAAATTGGAACGCGATAGGATCAGGAGGTCTTCCTCCAGGAGTGGTTCTACCAAAGGTAAGGGTACTAATATTTCTCCTGCTCTAACACCTGTAGATTTTGCATCTCCTAAACCTGTGTTGTTGCCTTCGGGCCCTGAATCTGTGTCTGGAGAAGGTAATGCCCTTTCTCTAATTTTGGAGTCTCTTCGTACTCTGGAGACCAAAGTGAAAGCCTTGGAAACTGGCTCTGTGTTGTGGAGGGGGCGTCAGATCGGCCCCATAATGCCTCTAGGCCTAGACCGCTATCGGACTCCCAGGAATCAGGGAGGGGATATGTCGAAAGCCGCAAGAGGGTTACGGGGGCTCCCCACCAATCTGGCGTCCCTTCGGCAGGCCTTGTTGCAAAGTCCCAGGATGCCAAGGAGCGCGCACAGGCGCATATCCTTAAGGACTGCTTTTTGTCCTCCGAAGCGTCCTCCCCGCGCAAGGGGTGGAGCGCTCAGAGAGACTCTCGTCCGCTGAAAAGGACGTTTCGTTGTGAGGACGCTTCACGTCCTGTATCGCCAGTTTCTTTGCGCTCTTCTCCGGATGCGTATGACGCTTTTCCGCCTCAGAAGAGAGGTAGGATCTCATCCGGCGAGGACGCTGAGATGCGCTACAGTCGCTCTCTGGAGAAGCAGGTAGCTGTACCTGTGAGAAGGAAGGAGGTGTCCCCTCGCCCCTCGTCTTCTCGCAGGATCAGTCCTGCCCCCTCTGTTCGTTCTTCTCCGACGAAGAACATTCTTTTGTCCCTTCAGGACCAGTTGTCAGCGCTTATGGCTCAGAAGACTCGCCCAGCAGCAGTCAAGCCTAAGCGGAGGAAGGACCTTAGGCTGCCCGTCAAGAGGACGAAGCAGTCTCCTTCTCCCTTTCCTTGTTCGTCTCTTTCGCCGATTGCGTCTCCTTCGGCGATTCGCCGATCTCGTTCGCCCGCTAAGAGAACGGGTCGTCAGGACGCTTTCGTTCCCTCTCAACGTCATGGGCAGGCTGCTTGCCGTGATTCTCGAGAGGACGCTCAGGACGCTTTTGAGTGCGCTCAGGACGCTTTTGAGGACGCTCGGCAGGACGCTTTTCAGGACGCTTCGGAGGACGCCGAGCAAGAAGACGACGTGCACCAGGACGCTCGGAAGGACGCTCGTTGTGACGTGTCTCCTTTTAAGGAGAGAGCAGCCAGCAAGTCTACCTTATCGTTTAAGAAGCGTAAGGACGCTTCTCTCAGTATCAAGGCGGCCTCGGGCGCTGTTAAGGACGCTCTTCGCCGTCAGGACGCTCTGCCTCCTTCGAGCTGTAAGGTTCGCCGCAAGGAAGGCAGCCTAGATGAGGCTTCTGCTATTAAGCAACGGGGGTCCTTGATAAAGTCCAGACCCGATAGACGTACGCCCTCTCCGGAGGGGCGGTCTCCTCTTCCGATTAGGGAAGAAGGAGAATTGAGTAGTCCTGCTGACTCTGTTGAAGAGGAACTTTCTGCTGCCTCTTCAATCTCAGACTACAAAGTTCTTGTGCGGCTGTTGCAATCGTCCTTCGGGGACAAGTTCCAGCCTGCAGCTCCCAAGTCTCCTCCTTTGCAGTTTTCATCTTCGAAGACATGTAAGACCCCGGAGTTTGTAGAAATGAAGACTTCGCTCTCCACTAAGAGGGCCTTCAAGAAACTCCAAGACTGGATGGAACGAAGGAAGGATCAGGGCAAGTCAACTTTCGCCCTTCCTCCCTCTAGACTCAGCGGTAAAGGAGGTATTTGGTATGAGACCAAAGGAGACGTGGGTGTGAGAATCCCTTCTTCAGCGCAAGGGGATTTCTCCAGCTTGGTGGACTCTCAGAGGAGGTCCCTCTTATCCACTGCCAAAGTGACCTGGACCCCTACGGAGACAGACCATCATTTGAAGGGGCTGCTGCGGACTCTTGAAGTCTTCAACTTCTTGGACTGGTGCTTGGGAGTTCTAGATCTGCAATCTAGAAGCCCAGAGTCTCTCAGTTTGGGGGAGCTGTCCAGCGTGCTATCGTGCATGGACAAGGCCGTCAGGGATGGTTCAGAGGAGCTTGTCTCTCATTTTGGGACTGCCTTCCTGAAGAAGAGAGCTTTGCTGTGTAACTTCACAGCTAGATCTGTTACTCCAGCTCAGAAAGCGGAGCTGCTCTTTTCTCCTCTTACGAGCCATCTCTTCCCCCAGACTTTAGTTAAGGACCTGGCAAGCAGTTTGCAGGAAAAAAGCAAGCAGGACCTCTTTAGCCCAGTCCTCGAGACGTCCGGCAGTTCCTTCCACTTCTTCGTCTTTTGTACGACCGCCGAAGAAGGTTAAACCCTTTCGTGGGGCTCCTCCCTCGAGAGCAGCTCCTTGAGGGAGAGGGCTTGCAAGAGGAAGAGCTTCCTTCAAACCCAAGCCATCCAAGTGAAACTCATGTCCTTCAGACACCAGTCGGAGCCAGACTGAAGTCCTTTGCGGGAGCATGGAGAGAGAGAGATACGGACCCTTGGTCCCTCAAGATCGGGGAGCAGGGGTACAAGATCCCCTTTTTAGATCCTCCTCCTCTTTCCACGACTCCCAGAGACCTTTCTCCATCATATCAGGGAGAAAAGAGACAAGTGTTGTTCGATCTTTTACAACAGATGATCGAGAAAAGAGCGGTGGAACAAGTCGCGGACCTGGGGTCTCCAGGTTTTTACAACAGGATTTTCCTAGTACCAAAGCAGTCGTCGGGTTGGCGTCCAGTCCTAGATGTAAGCAGGCTAAATCTTTTTGTGGAAAAGACCAAATTCACGATGGAGACGCCTCATTCTGTTCTGGGAGCCTTGAGACCGGGCAACTGGATGGTGTCCTTAGACCTGCAGGACGCGTACTTTCACATCCCGATCCACCCTCTTTCAAGAAAGTACCTAAGATTCGTCTTAGGCAACAAAGTGTGGCAGTTCAGAGCCCTTTGTTTCGGCCTGACCACGGCTCCGATGGTGTTCACCGTCGTCATGAAGAATGTGGCGAGGTGGCTACACTCTTCGGGGATAAGAGTTTCCCTTTACCTCGACGACTGGCTTATCAGAGCGTCGTCGAGAGAAAAGTGTCTGAAGGACCTGCAGTTAACGTTAGCCTTAGCGAAGTCCCTGGGACTTCTTGTCAACCTCGAAAAGTCGCATCTGACCCCGACACAGTCCATCGTGTATCTGGGGATTCAGATGGATTCAATGGCTTTTCGAGCGTTTCCGTCCCAGGAACGTCAGCAGCTAGGTTTAGAGAAAGTCTCAGCCTTCTTGGGGAAAGAAACTTGCTCGGCGAGGGAATGGATGAGTCTGCTGGGCACCATTTCCTCGCTGGAAAGGTTTGTTTCCTTGGGAAGACTGCACCTCAGGCCTCTCCAGTTTTCCCTAAGTCTTCTGAGCCCCGACCTAGTGTTGTTCTCAGACGCTTCCATCGCGGGCTGGGGAGCAACACAAGGAGGGGAGGAAGTGTCAGGCTCCTGGAGAGGGGAACAGGCAGCCTGGCACATAAATGACAAAGAACTAGCAGCGATCTTTCTGTCTCTGCAGTTCTTCGAAGGAAGATTGACGAAAGGAAGATTGACGAACAAAATCGTTCAAGTCAACTCGGACAATACCACAGCCCTCGCGTATTTGAAGAATCAGGGAGGAACACACTCCAGGATTTTGTTTCACCTAGCAAAGGAGATTCTGCTGTGGGCAAAGAGAAAGAAGGTTACGATCCTGACAAGGTTCATTGCAGGAGTGCAAAAAGAAGGTTACAATCCTGACAAGGTTCATTGCAGGAGTGCAAAACGTCAGGGCGGACCTTCTCAGTCGTCAGGACCAAATCCTACCGACGGAATGGACCTTACACAAAGACGTGTGTCGAGACCTTTGGAAGTTGTGGGGACGTCCTCTGGTCAACTTATTCGCGACGTCAAGGACGAAGAGGCTTCCTCTGTATTGCTCCCCAGTCCTAGATCCAGAAGCAATCGCTGTGGACGCATTGCTATGGAGTTGGACGGGCCTAGACCTCTATGCCTTCCCGCCATTCAAGATCATGGGGGAAGTCATGAGGAAGTTTGCGGCTTCAGAAGGGACGAGGTTGACCCTGATCGCCCCGATGTGGCCAGCGAGAGAATGGTTCACAGAGGTCATGTCTCTCCTTGTAGACTTCCCAAGGACGTTGCCCTGGAGGAAAGATCTACTCAAACAGCCTCACTTCGAAAGGTATCACCAAAACCTCTCCGCTCTGGGTCTGACTGCGTTCAGACTATCGAAAAGTTGGCCAGAGCGAGAGGTTTTTCGAAAGCAGCTGCGAGAGCAATCGCAAATGCAAGACGAGCATCTACAAGAGCTGTATACCAATCGAAGTGGGCTTCCTTCAGGGCATGGTGTAAAAAGGAGGGAGTTTCCTCTTCCACGACCTCTGTGAACCAGATAGCCGATTTTCTGCTCTTTCTTAGGAATGTGCAGAAATTAGCAGTCCCTACCATTAAGGGATATAAGAGCATGTTGTCAGCGGTTTTTAGGCACAGAGGCCTGGACCTTTCTGACAACAAGGATATTCATGATCTCTTGAAATCTTTTGAGACCTCAAAGATTCCTCAAGCGAGACCGCCTTCATGGAACCTTGACGTAGTTCTTAGGTTCTTAATGTCAAGTCCTTTTGAACCTCTTCAAGCAGCGTCTCTTCGGAACTTGACAAGGAAGGCTCTTTTCCTAACTTCTCTGGCGACGGCGAAGAGAGTTAGTGAAATCCAAGCTTTTAGTCATCTAGTGGGATTCAAAGGAGACAACGCTGTCATATTTAACTCAATTCAGAGCAAATTGCTTTGCTTCTAGTTAGCATAAAAGAATATCTAGATACTTTACTTATATGAGACAAGGTCATCTTTTCATTATAAGACGTGTTCATTTTAAGTCGAAATATGAATTTAAAACATCTCGTTGGGAACTAAATTATTTTTTCGTTAACAGATTGCTTTGTGGGCATGTTTATTGTGTAAAGAAAATTACATGATTCTGTTTGCTATTTTCACTTGATTTCTTCGTAGTATGAGCTTTACCTTATTTTATTTATCATTTATCGGTGTGAAAACAGCAGTAAACTGTATTCTTTCAAGACCTGAAGTTTTGATTAAAATGATTCTCTCTCAACTTTATCTATGGTTGTGTTTGATTGGATAAGGTTACAGGAGTTTTATCTTTGTTATCGATGCACAATAACAGTCATTAGCAGCTCGAAAAGTGTTCTCAGCTTCTCAAAATTAGATACCTTGGTATTGGTAAAATGTAAGTCATATCTTCATTGCCATGATGGTGCTGAATGGCCTTCTTGTCCCCAGTGTAGGGTCAGCAGGTTCATATGGCCCAAATTTCATGCATTCAATTACTATGACCAGATCAAATGTACCTAATCTTGTAAGTGATTTGTTATTACTTCTATCATCTCCTCTATTGACGGTGCTCATTCCATTGGCAGTGCGGGTGCACGGGTTTGCAGTAATGCACTCAGCACAGTGTCAACCAGACACATTCCAGGATGACGGATGTATGACAGACAAGTTCAGTCATTAGGGTCAGCGTTGAAGAAAGAAGTGTCCAGGATCACCATTTCTTCATGGCTACATAAAGTGATTAAGCATGCCTACTTCGCTTATCGGCACCCTGGCGATAACCAGGGACTGCCTGTATTTTATATTCTACACAAATATACCTTTCAGTACCAAACCCTTCCTCTAGCAAAGGGAGAGAGGAACAATAACAAACATGTATAGGTGGCTACCTAGGTTTGTTATTTGAACAGATATACTATTTAGCTATCAACAACACCTCCAAACTAAGTTTCAACAGCTTGGTCTTGTTTCCTATTCAGTCAAGAAGTGGTGTCTAGGACTAAGCTCCTCTTTTTGGGAATTATCAGTTTTTATTTATTGATGGATTTGGAGTAGTTAATGTCTAAATAAACATGCATATAGCCTTCTATTTTTTATAGGTAGCATATGCAGAAGACCCCCCTGTATTCCCCTTCCAAATAGCTAAAATCTCATATTGCAATACCCTCCCTGAACACCTGAATTAGCCCTGGTCACTGACCAGCCTGAACTATATCCCCACATATTTACCCACTAACTGGGTAATTTAACTGTCAGTGCTATCAACACTGCAGGTAAAATCTAGTCAAATGAGTTACCTGTGTTACCGTTGGCAACACTGATGCAAATACCGGCCACTAGAGGCCTGTCTCCTCAATTGTTTCTTGTTTGCCATGCTGTGCTGATTGGTCCCACATCAGGCGAACTTTTGGTCATCTAGCCCGACCCCATTTAAAGAGTTTTTGCAATTTGGATATCGGTAGACGACTGAACTGTGTATTAACGTTTTTCTCCCAATTTGACTTTGGATAGGTACTTTGTACTCACTATGGATGAGTTACAAAATAAATGTCTTTGCCATCTGCTAACGCCTCTGCTTCTGCTTCATTTACAGTTTGACGATCGAGGCTTTTACAGCTGGACATGATGGTGCTCATCGGTTCTGCATGCCCTGCAAGTGTAGGATGAGTACCTTCACACATGATCGACATTCTCTTTGTTATTTCGTGTAAGAAGGTTGAGTGTAATACCTGTCTGAGATGTTTGTTTTGGTCAGGAGATAAAGAAGCATTAGAGTTAGTTATCCAAGATATTAGTGGACAGGTTATCATCTAGTATGTTTAGCCTATTTCTAGCCTGACGTATAATTTAAATAAAAATAGAGATAGTGGTAGTAGTAGTATAGTTGATTCTAATCGTTCTTTTTCAGCCCCCCTGCCTGTTCCAGAACCAGCCCTAACGAGTGCCGGGGGTCAATGAGAACCAAAAGCCTCCGAGTGGGTAGGTTCTGCCGGCACCCCCGGCCTGGAGCAGGCAGTGTTGGCAGTAGACTTCCCCTTCCCTCAATGTGGAAGTTCTGAGGATTATGAAAATTTAGGTCAGATACAGACAAGTAGGGATAATAGGCTACATAGTGTTCAGGAAGAGAAGTGCTGGCTTCTTCGGGTCGGTTTCTACTGTAGTTTATAGAGGGGCAGTTTGTCTTTAGAGCCTCTTTGGGTTTTTCCTGCTTCGAGTTCCTTGTATCAGAAGCTTTCTAGGCCATGGTTCAGATCTGGTTTCGGGTCTGTCAGGTTCTGAAGTGTTGAATACTGCTCCTTCGTCTTAAAGGTTCCTTTCCTCTATATATACGGTAGGGTAATTGTTAATTAATATTAACTAATTCTCAGTTCAATGCATATTGACTTACGATAATTCAGTATGTAGAGAAATTGAATAACTACGGCTAGCCTAGTGTTCATGATGATATATCGTATGCATATACAGTAGCCTAGCCTAAAGTATTTGCTGTATTACATATCGGTAGAGTAATTTTTATAGTGGCTAATGCTGTAGGCTCAAGGCATTCTGACTTCGAATAATTCAGTACAGGTGTAAATTGAACACGAAACGAGAATCCGTTCTTAGGATAATTCAATATAAAATGTAATCGAACAGGATTGAATGTCAGATTTTGTCCGACTTCAGCATTATAAGCGTTTAGTATGTATCATCATATTAGCGTAGTATAAATACTAACTCAGCAGTCAGTTTCTCGTTCTTGAATCAGCTGATGGCGAATACGAGTTTGCATCGCCGTATTTAACTCATTCTTGTCCTGATTGGCTAGCATGACTAACGTAACAACTCTTCCTCACTTATGCCATGTTTGTTGTCTTGAGGGAAGACGTGTTTTCAACTATGTTGACAATTAAAATAGTCAATAATGGTATCTTGTGCCATATAATCAAATATCATAAGGAATGTGTACATTTCATTGCTTTCCAAGAGTTCCCTCCGGTGACGGAATTCGTTTGTATGATGTCCTCATCCGTTTAGCAGACAAATTGCCGTCCGTAATTAGATTATGCTTATGTCAATTACAGTTACCAATATAATTACCAGTCGTATTATCAAATTACAGTGACAACTGAAATTAATATTAGGGTAAAGAGTTACATTTAATTACCTTAAAATATGTAATTGATTACTTTTCAATTAAATTACAATTACACAAGCTTGTCATCAAAACACAGCACTGTTGTAAGGAGGCATGGCTTAGACAGACAATGATTCCGACTAGTCAATTTCCTTTGCTCCAGATTCAACCATATCACTTGGTCTCGGCTATGTTTTTGTTTCTAGTTAGCATAAATGAATATCTGGATATTTAACCTATATGGAACAAAGTCATATTGTTCGTCTTACGATGTAATTTAAGTAAAAAATTTGACTAATACAAGAGCTTGGGACTTTTATCCATGTTGCTGATGCACGCAATATTGCCTTATCAGCTTCAGCTACATTTATAATGTGAATACAGTAATTACTGTCGCACGCAGATGAATACAATACTTTTCAATTAAATTACAATTACACAAGCTTGTCATCAACACACAGCTTAGACAGACAATGATGCCGACTAGTCAATTTCCTTTGCTCCAGATTCAACTATATCACTTGGTCTCGGCTATGTTTTTGTTCCTAGTTAGCATAAATGAATATCTGGATACTTAACTTATAAGGAACAAAGTCATATTGTTCGGCTTACGACGTAATTTAAGTAAAAAATTTGACTAATACATCTCATTGGAAGCTAGTTTTTCCCTCTATTTAGATTGCGTAAAATTTAGCTATTCCATTCTTTTTCACTCGTTTTCATAGGTATTGCGATCCTTATGTTACTAATCTTTTGTCAGTGTGAAAAGAACAGTAAATGAGCTCTTTCATGCTATTAATTTTCGTTTACCATGGCTGCGTTTGAATTCAGACAAACGCTTAGGGCTTTTATCCATGTTCCTGATGCACGTAATATTGCCTTATCAGCTTCAGCTACATTTATAACGTGAATACAGTCATTACTGTCGCACGCGGATGAATACAATAAACGGATGTTGCTGTTGGATTCAATTACTGTCACATGCGGATGAATACAAAGTGATGTTGCTATCAGATTCGATCGTATTAGCAACAAAGTCCTCGTTCGGTTGTTTATAGCTGTATGCAGTTATATGAGTATATATCATTAAGATAATACTTTTTACTTAGAAGAGGGTGCAAAGGTATGGAGGTGGAAATGTTTGACAATTGTAATTCGGCCCCTCTCTCTCTCTCTCTCTCTCTCTCTCTCTCTCTCTCTCTCTCTCTCTCTCTCTCTCTCTCTCTCTCTCTCTCTCTCTCTCTCTACTTTCCTGATTTCATATTCTCTCTGTTCATCTTACTTTCCACTTTCTCCTAACACTTGATTCATTGTGCAACAGAGAGGCTTTTCTTCCTGTTACACCTTTCAAACCCTTTTCTGTCAATTTCCTTTCAGCGCTGAATGACCTCATAGGTCCCAATACTTGGCCTTCGGCCTAAATTCTATATTAAACCCAACAATCTCGCTGTCTGACTGCACACTGCTGCCTACGCCAGCTGCGCGAGAGATATAGAAAGACTTATTTGCAATGTAGTGCCAATTTTGATTACTAACCCCATCGTAAAATCGAATTATTGCAAGACAGTTACTGTAGCTTGAATATGGACTGTATTCATGATCACGTCTTCAATAATTTTCCTGATTTTCTAATGTTTGTCAAGATTATCATGGGGAACAGAGTCGGTCTAGTTTCTCTCTTGCCCATTTTATTCTGTTAAAATTTATAATGTCTTTACACATTCTTCCTTATCTGGTCATTCTTCAGATGTCGCTTCAGAGTCTTCTCGCTCATCCTGTTTTCTTTGCCAATAACACAGCAGAGCAAGAGTTTTTATCGTTTCATCTTGAAATTTGGGGATTTCAACCTCTCTCTCTCTCTCTCTCTCTCTCTCTCTCTCTCTCTCTCTCTCTCTCTCTCTCTCTCTCTCTCTCTCTCTCTCTCTCTTTGGGGTTAAAGGAAGTAATTCTGGAGGGGCTGCCTTCTTAGCACCTTCCACAGGTCCTGTAGTTCTCAGGCTGCTGGTGTTGATGCTGCAAGGCGGTATCCGCAACTCTGTATTTTCACCCTTTACATGTTTTGAGACGTAATGCGTCCTCTGTAGTTCTTGCGGGGGCTACAACAGTTGGAGCTCTGTAGTTCTTGCGGGGGCTATAGCAGTTTGAGATTCATCTGCGCCATTGTTGACTGTATCAATACTGGTTGTGTCATCAGCCACTCCTTTCATTAGGTAGTTAGTAATCTTCCTTCTTCGGTTCCCATTTATATACCTTAGGTGTGTGAGGCGTAACGTGCTTACCGTGATAATTGCTGGGGGGCTACGGCCGTTTGCAGTTCATCTGCACCATAGTTATTACCACCACAGTTGGTTCTCCACCTGCACAATGTCGGCGCTATGTGCTCCAGTGGTTACTCATAGTGACTTTCCTCTCCCTCTCCTCTCCCCCCCTTCTGTCTCTTCCTCTCGGCTCCCCTCTCTCTTCCCTCCCCCTCTCTTCCCTCCTTCTCCTCTCGCTCTCTCCTCTCTCTGAGGTCTCTCTCTCTCTCCTCTTCTCCTTCAACCTCTCTCTCTCTCATCTCTCTCTCTCTCTCTCTCTCAACTTCTGCTTATTTCTCAACTTTTTCCTGCTGCTTTTCTGTTCTACCTTCAAGGGGTTTCAGTGTGGGTTCGGCCTTGATTCCATATCTTCCGGGAGTACTTCCTTCCCTCACATGCACAGTAATATCCTGAACTTGCGCAAGGTTAGATTCCAGACCCCTTCGCACAAGCGGAAGGTTTGCTTAAGTTTGGCACAGTCTCTGAAATTACTAATAAATGCTTACTTTTAGAGTTTGAACACTAAAGATGACCCTAATCATGCTCCCTAAGCATTAGGCTAACTTTTAAATGAAATTAAAGTTACTGTAATTTTATTTAAAAGTTAGTTTAATACATTACCCTTAAACAAGGATTAACTGGTTGGCATAAAAATAGTTACTGTAACTACTATATACATACGTATCCATTTTTGTACATATACTAAAGTTACCCCTGATTCATGGAATGCCATTTTCTTTTTCTGTCAGAGTAAAAGTTTTCTTTGCATCACTAGGTAAACTTCATAAGTCAGTGATTGTGTGACTTCATAACAAAGTCACACAATTGAATAAAATAAAGAAGACATGTATGTACATAAGTCATGTTTGCAGAGGGTGAAGGTAAAATTAAATCAATTTAAAATCGTGAACTAGTGTGAAAGCTAACTATGAGAGAGAGAGAGAGAGAGAGAGAGAGAGAGAGAGAGAGAGAGAGAGAGAGAAATACATACACCATGTAGGTAAAGCTCTGGAGGGGTATCATCTTTAAAAAGCGTGAGAACTAGTGTGAGAGCTAACTACAAATGAGAGAGAGAGAGAAATACATATGTCATGTGGGTAAAACTCTGGAGGGGTATCATCATCTTTAAAAAGTGCGAGAACTAGTGTGAGAGCTAATTACGAGAGAGAGAGAGAGAGAGAGAGAGAGAGAGAGAGAGAGAGAGAGAGAGAGAGAGAGAGAAATACATATGTTATGTAGGTAAAACTCTGAAGGGGTATCATCTTTAAAAAGTGGGATCACATCTTCTGAAAGTACATTAACTGTGTGTGCTTTAAATGTGTAGCATAGTACATACAGATTGTACCAGCACTTTTCTCCGAGGTTAAGAAAGTAATTTTTACAGAACGACATCTCTAATGTTTAACTAGTTGATCATGGAGTTCTTTTATAGTGACTAACACTGAATTACCTACTGTCTATGTATTATTTTCAAAAATATAAATAGCATACACATAATCTCCTTCCTGATTTTACACTTAAAAGCATGAAAACTTATACATACTAATTGTAGTATATTAGTACGTACTTCAGAAATTAAGCAAAGTTCCTGAAGGAATATCATCTTTGAAAAGTGCAGTAACTTTGTGAGTGGGTATCACATCTTATAAAAGAACATATTTGCACTAACTGCATATTTATGCATGTACAAAAATAAAAATGATACATTTTTAATAAATATTTTATACAGAAAAGCTTTAAAATTTAAAAATTTGCATAATAAATTAAACATAAACACTTTTGCAGGGTTTTGCAGTGTTTCTGTAGGGTTTGCAAATGTTTGCGCTATTATGAAGAACACATGTATGATAATTAGTCAAGTTCCGATGAAAAGTTCACTCTATTGTGAATTCGCACAAATCGAATCTGTAAGTTCGGGGTATTACTGTATACTATTACGTATTATGAAATAGGATGAACATAACAAATGTAATCTTTTTTACACAAAAAAAACTTGCTCCTGACACCATTTACTAACAAAAGGAATAACTAAATCTAGTTCACAAGATGTATTTAAGTCATAGATCAACTCCAAAACACTTCATATAACGGAAAATAACCTTGTCCCATATAAATAGTTTCTAGAGATGAATTTAAGCTAAATGAAAGAAAATTGCTCTGAATTGTGTTAAATACAGCAAAATAATCGTACCTCTGCCCTTAAAAGGTTTTTCCAAACCAAATCATAATCGGTTTGCTTGTATATTATAATACTATAGTAATATGAGCTACACAGTATTATTGGATAAAGCTAAGTGAAGGATAACTTAGCCTAAGCTACCGATAACCAGACAACAGTGCTAGTGTAAACCAAAATGCTGGTAACCGACAACAACGGTAACTGGTGGCTACCTGTACTACATTTCCTTGCCAATGTTTTCTCCATACCAAAATAAGGTATTATGTAAAAAATATCTAAGTCCTGTTCTACTTAAATTAACATCATTTGTGTCATAACTACAGTAATTTTTTTACTCTCGTACAATGACTGAAATGCAAGCCAAACATTGTTATTATCAGATTTGGTTAGGTTGTTGTAGCAAAACTTTATTAATAAACATTACCTTAATATAATTTATCTAGCCCTAAATCCCCAAAAACCTTACCAAAATTTACCATATTGGCAATCCTGTTACCTCCTATTCTGTACGCCAGTTGGCAACACAGCCGTTGACAGTTACAAAACCTTCCCTTGAAAATCAGTTGTTAATGAGAGCCCATGTTGTTTACATCACAGCCGCTCTTTATAAATTTCCAAAACCTTTTTTTGTGCCTTTAAAGCTCTCATTAATTGTTAATGTGGCTTTATGTCATTTACCATTTATGAAATCCACGAAATTACTGAATTAACTTTTATTTCTATTGTAGTATATATTTTATCTTGACGAACTTATGCGCATCCTGGATTTACGTGACCTGTCCAATGGATAGCCAAGATGAATTGACCCTTCCTTCTGTTAGCAACATCAGGAATTGCCCGGTTTGTGGGACAAGGATGAGTAGCAGGGAGTATGAACCCCATGACTTTTGTAACTTGTGGATAGCTTTGTGACTTGACTTCTCATTGCAACTTATGTAAGTCTTGGTCTGATGTAGACATGAAGGTGTATGTTAAACATCAAAGAATCTTGCAGTGTAAAAGATTGATTAAGGAGAAAAAGAAATCAGTAGCTTGACCTATATCTAATGGTTCTGGTTCTTTGGTTTCAGTATCATGTGATTCCGATTCCGAATTAATTGATGTTTTGCCACCTGTACAACTGGTAACTAATGAAGTCGTTTCTGATTTTGGCTCAAAATTTTTGGCGATGGAAAATAGTTGGAATAAGAAATTTGAAACATTACAGCATAGTTTAGATAGAGACATTTCATCCAAGTTTAACAAACTGTCAGAAAATTTTGAAGCAGCTTTTACTGGAGTGTTTTACAATCTTTTAGATTCATTTTCAGCTCCTCATTAGGTACCTGTCGACAGCACCCTGGGTAACAGTGCAACAGATACCCTGGCTTGTGACCCCCTCATGGTGGAGGCCTAGGGGGGATCCGGTCTGGGCAGGTGCCTGACAATTCTTTACCCAATGTGTCCCCTGTTAGTCCCGTAACAGTGCCAAAGGGCGCTTATTTAGGATAAGGGGGAAGGGGCATTAGTTTTCAGACCTAAGACGGGCAAAGTTTCACAGTTAAGCTGGCCTCACACTAGGCATTTTTTTCTCGAGCAGCGAGCCGTTGCTGCCGAGAATGAAAAACCGGGAGCTTTTAGCTCGAGATTCTAGCTTCCCAACAGGACGGGAAGCAGCCAGCACGAGCCACGAGCCACAGCATAGTGTAAACAAACAAGATGGCTGCTGCTGATAAGACGTACTCTCCTGAGCCACTCTTGAACCCACAAACGTTTTTTGTTACTCTTGCATTCACGTAAGTTTCCGAGAAATAAACCACTGCAGCGCATCTTGCAACAGTCCGACAATTTCTGGGCGCCAGGATGATATCAGCTGATCAGTTTTGTTTACTTTTTCCTACGGCTCCTCGAAACCACGAGTTCCTAGTGTGACGATACAACACTTTTGCTCACGAGCATCAGCTGGGTGCTGGCCAAAACCACGAGCAAGAAATGACTAGTGTGATACCAGCTTTAGGATCTGACGATGATGATGATGACGTGGATTCGTGTGATATTGTTGTTTCGTTGAATGGCGGTCATGATATTGAGTTCAAGAAACTTTTTTTATTTAGTTTTGAGTTTTCTTCCTCAGGCGAGGCCTAAAAAACAGAGGCAGCCTCTGCCTTGTATTGCAGAAAGGACTTTTCTTGTCAGTCCTTCCTGGTGGTGGTAATTTTTACATTTTCCCTCTGCTCAGAGGTTTGCGAGTGAGGTCAGACATCACTGCTAAACTTTTAAAGGTGATTGGGGAAGGGAAGAGGAAGCTCTCTTCTGTTCTACGACACCAGAGAGGTGTTTATCAGGTGGCGGATGATACTTCATTCTCTCGAACCCCCAAACCAAATCCTGATTTTGTCTGACTTTTGGGTCAGCCTTTGCTTTCCAAGGCTTCGGTCTCAGTCTCACTCAAAGACTTTATTGCCATGTGAGTCCTCAGAGGTCTTTTAATGTATGTCAAGGACTCAAGGTTTGTTCCTCCCGATGCTCCTCTTTTTGAGAAATTTGCTTGTCTATTTCAATCACTTCTGTACATCAGAATGAGCTTGCCGCTTCTATGCAGGCCTTTCTCGTTTCTCTAAGGCGTAACTTGTATTTGTCGCAGTTACCCTCTTCTTGTTTGGAGATGTAGAGAAATCGCTTATTGTCCTCTTCTCCTTACGGCGATTCCCTTTTTGATATGTCTGTGGTTTTTGAGGTTTTGAAAGAACATCAAGGCAATGCCTCTTCTGAAGCTCACTGGGCCTTATAAAAAGCTTTGTCCTCAGGTGCTCCAGCTCAACAACCTCCTTCATCTGGCTCGTTTCTCCCAAGTACATCTCAAGTTTCTGGCGCCTCAGCTTCCTCCTATGGCTCTCAACCTTTGAAATGCGGGAGAGGTTCTAGGCGCAAATCTAAGGGCAGAGGAAGAGCTCAACCTCCAAGAGGTCCTTCTTCTTCTTCCTTGTCTGTGCATAAGAATTTTTGGAAGTAGGAGTCATTACCTCACCCGGAGACTGCAGTAGGAGTTTGTCTCTCTCACCATTGGTCAGCTTGGCAGGAGAGAATGGTGGATGCTTGGGTAGTGAAGGTCCTGAAGGTAGGTTATGAGATCCCTTTTGTTTCGAGACCTCTCGAGTTCAGCAGTTATTCCCCTCACTCAATCAGGGGTCAAGCCTTGGAGGAGCTTTCAGCCCTCTCGGAGAAGGATGCCATAGAGCGAGATCCTCCTTCTCCCGGGTTTTACTCATGGGTGTTTGTGGTTCTTAAGGCCTCGGGTGCCTGGCACCCCATCATAGATCTTTCGGTCCTAAACAAGTTCATTCCAAAGTCCAAGTTCCGGATGGAGACAGTTCAGACTGTTCTTTCATCCATCAGGAAGGGGGACTGGATGATTTCCATCGATCTGCAGCAGACCTTACCTACGATTTTTCACGGATTCGGAAGTTTTCCAGTTCAAGACCCATTGTTTCGGCCTCACCACTGCCCACAGGTCTTTTCTCAGGTGATGGCTCCTGTTTCGGATATTCTGCATTGGTTAAAAAAGTAAGGATGCTTTGGTAGCTGGACGATTGGCTAGTCCAGGCCCACTCTCTAGAGAAATGTCTCCGATAGAGGGAGATAGTTCTGGCTCTGTGTCAAGTTGGGCATTCGTGGCAACTTCGACAAGTCCAATCTAATCCCTTAAAAGATCATGACATATCTGGGGATTGTTTTGAATTCCCAGATTTTGAAGGCTTTTCCCTCTCAGAAACGGATAGACAGGCTTTTAAGTCTGGTAAAGAATTTGTCCTCCATAATGCAGCCAGTCTCTCTTTGGAGGACTCTCCTGGGCCATTTGTCCTCCCTCATCCAACTGGTTCCCGGAGATCGTCTCAGAATGAGGTCTCTTCAGTCGACCCTTCGCCAGTCATGGAATTTTGTGTCCAAGGACACGATAGTCACCTCCTCTCCACAATGTCAGAGGATCTCCATTGGTGGATGCAAGTTCACTGCCTCGAGTCAAGGATCGTCTCCTCTTTCAGTTCTGCCAGACCTGTTGTTTTGGTCAGACGCCTCAGATCAAGGTTGGGGCGCGCATCTGGGCTCCGAAGCCGCTTCAGGCCTTTGGTCAGAGGAAGAGAGGATCATGTCAATAAATTGGAGGGAACTAAGGGCAGTGCACCTAGGCCTTCTTTCATTTCAGGATCAGCTGCCGGAGTCAGTTGTAGTGATCTTAGGTCGACAACATCACAGCAGTCTCGTAGTTAAGAAACCAAGGTAGTACACAGTTGGACCTTCTCACTCAAGAAGCCCGATCAGTCTTGTGTTGGGCAGAAGACAGGAGAATTACATTGGTCCCTCAGTTTATCCTAGGCCATCACAACGTCATAGCAGACGCCTTGTCAAGACTGAACAAAGTTCAAGGGTTGGAATGGACACTTTGCCAGGAAGTCTTTGGCAGCCTCAGAAAGAAGTGGCCTGTCACAGTCGATCTGTTTGCCACCCCACTGAATTTTTGGTGCCAGATCCCCTTACCAGACTCCTCGGAGTGCCGGGACCGACGCTCTATTGTAGGACTGGGAGGGCCTTCAAGCATATGCATTTCCTCCGTTTGCTCTGGTGAGGTCAGTTCTGAACAAAGTTAGGGTGACCAAGTGTCTGGATCTCACCTTGATCGCCCCCTTCTGGCCACAGGAGGAGTGGTTTCCCAACCTACTGGAAGCACTGGTGGAGCCCCTCCTTCACCTGACAAAGATACCAGATCTTCTCAAACAACCTCATTTTTCGGTTCCTCCAGAGGCTCCACATGCTTCATCTCCATGCCTGTAGACTGTCAGGAGATTCCCCAAGCAGGAAGGGTTCTCCTCCAGAGTGGCCTGACTGTTGGCTCTTGCCAGACGGCAATCAACTAGAGTAATTTATCAAGCTAAATAGTCGGTTTTCAGACATTGGTGTAGGTCTCAAGGGTATTCAATTTCTAGGCCTTCCTTACCAAAAATAGTGGAGTTTTTAGTTCATTTACATCATGACAGGGGCCTGTCATCTTCATGCATTAAGGGTTATAGGTCGATGCTTTCCAATGATTTTAAGGCGAAGCTCCCTGAAATCTCTTCTTCTTATGTCATTAGAGATTTAATTCTATCTTTTTACCTATCTCAACCCAGTCTGCGGTTGTCTCCTCCGACATGGGACGTTATTAGTCCTTCAAGCCTTGAGGTTCCCTCCTTTTGAGCCTTTGAATACTGCCGATTTTAGGGACCTCTCTTTTAAGACACTTTTCCTTGTCTCGCTGGTGACAGCCAAGAGGGTGGGCGAACTGCAAGCACTCTTTTCTGGTTGCCAGATCTGGACAAGATGATTCTGTCATACCGTCCCGAATTTGTCGCAAAGTTGAATCTTCTGATAATCCAAGTCCCAGGTCTTTTGTTCTGAAGTCTCTAGTCGACTTTGTAATTTAAATGAAGAATTAGTTCTTTGCCCTGTTAGGGCACTCTCATGCTATTTATGTTGCACGAAGGACATTCAGGGTCATCCCTGTCATCTATTTGTATCACCCCAAAATGTCAAGAGACCTATGTCAAAGAATGGTGTATCCATTTTCCTCAGAGATCTTATTGTTAAAACTGGCGGTTCGGTTGCCCATGAAGGCCAGGCACCAAGAGCAGTCGCTACATCGGTAGCTTCATGAAGAACGTCTCTGTCGCCAAGGTGCTTGAGGCGGCGACTTGGCATTCTAATTCTGTTTTTGCATCTTTTTACTTGAGGGATGTTTCTCTATTTCTAGGCAACCTTTGTCCTTTGGGCCTGTTGGTGACGGCAGGACAGGTCGTGCTAGATAACTTATATTAAGGGGGCCAACCGGCTAATGCCGTTTTTTAACGACAGGACTTTGACATTCATACCACTTAATAAGGTGACTTGGGACATCTCCAAACCGCATATGATTTTCGCCTCTGACCTTCGGTTTTGTGACGCCAGGGCAATTTATCCTGAAAATAACCGTTTTTCAAATTCTATCTCCTCCTTTGATATTTAATATTAAGACCTGGGATTACTACCATATATAGACCTGATGTAGACTTCCAATCAAATGGAGAGTTTGTTTTCTAAAAGTCCTTTTTTTACTAGATATGAATTTTTCAATATGGTAAAAAAATAAACCCTATAAATCACGAAAAAAAAATTTATAAAAAAAAGACGAAACAAAAATTGGAAAAAAGGGCTCTATTTGATTGTTCTATAATGTCTTTCTGAGCTATATACCAAATTCCAATGTTATAGCTTTAAAACTAAGTGAGGAGATAGAATTTGAAGGTCAATAAGTATAGTTTTGAGATACGGGCGTTCAAAGTTTTCCTTCGTATTTCTATAAAGACAGTGTTAATAAATAATGATTATTATGAATGTATATTTCTTTTTTGTGTATTAATAAACCAAAACTATTTTATTTATCATAATTTAATCATAAATGATGATCCCTTTGCTCATATATCGTAGCCTGGGACACTGCTTGAGGCAAGATGGGGCACTCCTTCCTACGTAACCCCCTCTCTCCCCTTCACTAACTATGCTTATTACAGCGAATTTTCTTCTGTATGTTAGCGAGATGTTTTCCTTGTATTTTCCTCTTTGGCATGATGACATTCTTGCCGAAACAAAGATAAACAAACGTAAATGCAAGAGAATGTCAGAGGTGAAACTCGAAGGTGTACTCTCTTTTTACAAAGACAATTTAACCCTTAAACGCCGAAGCGGTAAAAATAAAAAACCTCCCCGAATTCCGGAGCCGGTTTTGAGCGAGCGCGGAAGCGGAAAAAATGATTTTTTCAAAAAAATCACAGCGCGCTTAGTTTTGAAGATTAAGAGTTCATTTTTGGCTCCTTTTTTTGTCATTGCCTGAAATTTAGTATGCAATCATCAGAAATGAAAAATAATATCATTATCATATGGTAATAATGCGATGTATGGTAGCGAAAAAAAAAAAAATTCATACATAATTGTATTAAAATCACGCTGTGCAAAAAACGGTAAAAGCTAACGAGTTTCTTTTTTTTCGTATTTTACACTAAATTGCAATCATTTTGATATATAATACATTGTAAAACAATAAAAGCAACACCGGAAAAATATTATCACAAAATGATGTACGAATTCATAACGCGCAGACGTAAAAAACTGGTTTTTTTTTAAATTCACCATAAATCTAAATATTGTTCTAGAGACTTCCAATTTGTTTCAAAATGAATACAAATGATTGAATATAACGATACTGTAAGAGTTTTAGCTTACAATTGCGTTTTTCGACCATTTCGGTAGAGTCAAAGTTGACCGAACTTGGTTTTTTTTCTATTTATTGCGAGTATATGCAAATATTTCGAAAATGAGAAAAGCTACAACCTTCAAATATTTTTCCTTTTATTTTACATGAAATTGCGCACATTTTCATATATAAAACTCTATGAAATGCCTAATATGAAACGGAGCAAATTTTCCGAGAATTCGATGTACGCAATTCGGAGTTTTATGGCGGAGAATCCGCGAGCGTAGGGAAGGAAAGTTTTTTTCATAAATTCACCATAAATCGAAATATTGTGCTAGAGACTTCCAATTTGTTGCAAAATGAAGGTAAATGATTGAATATTACTAAAATATAAGATTTTTAGCTTACAATTGCGTTTTTTTCGACATTTTTTTTCGGTAGAGTCAAAGTTGACCGAGTTGGTTTTTTTTTCTATTTATCGTGATTTATATGCAAATATTTCGAAAATGAGAAAAGCTACAACCTTCAATTATTTTTCGTTGTATTCTACATGAAATTGCGTACATTTTTATATATAAAACTTTATGTAACAGCTAATTTAAAATGGTGCAAACATTACCACAATCGCATGTATGATTTTTTCGGAAGAGTTACCGCGCGGACGTAAGGAAAATTTTATTTTTTTCATAAATTCGCCAAAAATCGAAATATTGTGCTAGAGACTTCCAATTTGTTACAAAATGAAGGTAAATGATTGAATATTACTAAAATATAAGAGTTTTAGCTTACAATTGCGTTTTTCGACCATTTCGGTAGAGTCAAAATTGACCGAAGGTTGAAAATTTGTCACTTATCATTTTTTATATGAAAATATTTCAAAACTGATAAAAGCTACAACCATGGGTTGTTTTTAGTTGTGTTGTGCATGAAATTGCGCACATTTCCATATATAAAACTTTATGTAACGGCTAATTTTAAAATGGTGCAAACATTACCACAATCGCATGTATGATTTTTTTCGGAAGAGTTACCGCGCGGACGTAAGGAAAATGTTTTTTCATAAATTCACCATAAATTGAAATATTGTGCTAGAGACTTCCAATTTGTTGCAAAATTAAGGTAAATAGTTGAATATTACTACAAAATAAGCGTTTTAGCTTACAATTGCGTTTTTCGACCATTTCGGTAGAGTCAAAGTTGACCAAAGGTTGAAATTTTGGCACTTATTGTTATTTATATGGAAATATTTCAAAACTGATAAAAGTTACAATCATGAGTATTTTATTGTTGTATTTTAAATGAAATTGCGCACATTTTCATATATAATACTTCATGTAACGGATAATTTAAAACTGTGCAAAAATTATGTCAAAGTGACGAAATAATTTTTGAGATTTGTCACTGATACTTTTTAGTGCGATAAGAAAGAAATTCGCGCTTGCGCGCCTGCGTAACGATTGTAAACAAAACAACGCCTTGATCCGTGAACTCCCAGCATCCCCCAAGGCGCGTGATTCAAAAGTTTTCGGCTGGTAGGCCTATAAGTATTTTTCCGCGAATTTTTAAAAAAACTATTTTGAGCCGACGTATGGTACGTCCATTCGGAAATCGGGGGAGATTTTGACTCGACATTTAATACGTCCATTCGGCGTTTAAGGGTTAATAAATCATGATTATTATGAATTTCATATTCCATTTTGGGTAATAAAAAACGAAAACTATGTTATTTATCATAAATGAAGATCTCTTTGCTCAAAGATCGTAGCCTTGGGCACAGTGTGACGTGTGCTGTCAGGCAAGAAAGGGGCGTTACTAAGCAACCCTCCCCTCTCTCTTCACTAACTACGCGTATATTATGATATTCTGTAATAATACTTGAGCGATTTTTCTTCGTCTGTATGTTAGCGAGATGTTTTTCTTGTCTTTTCCTCATTGGCATGATGAACTTCTTGCCGAAACATACATAAAAATACGTAAAAGCAATAGAATGTCACGAGGTGAAACTCGAACGTGTAACCTACTTGAAGTCTATGGTCCAACAGATTCATGACTGAACTAGATACTCGCTTATGCGAGCCACGAAATCTCTACAGATGCCATTTCTCCCAATTTCTTTGCCAATAATTATCAAAATTTACGATAACAGAAGAAATATTGCATTTTCTTGTACGGATGAATGTTTTAGGCTTATTGAGTTATGTTTACTAATTACCCTGTAACTACGAAAGTAAGAGGAATTTTGACGAAATATTTCGTATACGTATTCTCAATTGCCATATGAAGCTCCATGAATTTTTTCATGACTTTGCATTTTTCGCCCTATACCACCATTATAATATAGGGGTTCCGGCCGGCCCCCTTAAGGTAATATTTATTTCTGGGCTCAGTTCGTGTCGCTGCGCGAAATATCCCTTTAATCCATTATTTCTAAGGTAAATGAACTAACAAATACCAGAGAATAAATAAAATAAAAAGGTCAGTATAACTGACTCGCTCACCCTCCAAGAGGGCGTCGGTATGAACATAGGGCGAGTGAGACCACTACCACGAACCTCTTACCAATAGAAATCTCCTATGACAAAACCCCCACAAGAGGGGAGCCGACCCACAGAATGGGCAGCAACTACTACTACTCCACCCCACGCTACCGACTGCTGCGCCTCTGGTGGCCATCCTTTACGTTAGCAACGGTGCCCTTACCAGACGTACTTTTTTGTCTCTGTGTTTTTCGTGCCCCTTTGTGAGGATTTTATCTAATTATGGAGCGTTCAGCCATCGCATCAGCTAAGTTAAGTATTCCGTAAGGTTCCTACTTAGTTTTTTCCAGCTTTGAGTCAGTATTTGCCGTTTTTTAGGTATAAATACTGGCTCACGGCCAGAAGCATGGCGGCATTGTTCTGCCTCGTGGCGGGTTCGTTCTTGGTCTTCCTTACCTAGAACATTCCCTTTTACTTTACGCTCTATTACTAGTTATCTACATTATGTTAGGGGTCCAGCCTACTTGGTTTATGTCATGAATGCATGTCTTCTTTTACCTTGCGGAGGCATTTAGTTTCTATCCAGACCCTAGCCACAGCTCTTAGTATCGGCCCCGGCTAGCTTTGAGTGGTAGACTTTCTCTCGGGTTAGTCGTACACTCCTGGATTTTTTCTCCTACTGTTTTATTTTCCTACTTTCATTTTAATTTAATTTTTAGTGATTTTGTGTATTTTAGGTTAGCCTACGGCGTCTGGCACGTTAGAGTAGCCTAGGTTCAGTTTATCATGGTCCCCATCAGTTTTGTTGCTTCCTCTCATCAGTTTTGTTGCATCTACGATAGCATCTCGCTGATTAGTTTGGTTGCATTAACCTAGGCTACGTTTTTTGTGTGTTTTATCGAGTTACCGCTTCATGGTCACCATGTGATCGCGATGCAGCCAGGCGCCCGTCCAGTCACCCTGCCCTCCTCCCGCTCTCCCATAGAGCCGGGGGGAGGGAGGTCCGTCTTCGCTCGCTCCACCCGGGCCTGTCTCCCTCTCTCCCTACGCGGAGGGAGTAGGGGAGGCTGGACAGACACAGGACTGGACTTGACCGTTCTCTCTGCTTCACGGTGCTTTGTTGTGACTGGGTAGGGGGATTGGCCTTCCCCCTCCTTTGTTGCTCCGTTGCCCCGATGTTTGCTCGAGTCTGTTTCGCCCTCTCGCTCCTTCCCGGTTTGTCGGTGCTTTTTTATCTTACCGGAGCTCCGTCAATCACGAGGAAGGGAGCTGGTTCCCCGCTCGCGGGCGTACCTCAGGCGTACAGTTGGTCTTTTAACTAACCATCCTGTCTCGTCGGTATACCGGGAGACGAACACCTCCGCGACCCGGAACCATTCCGGAATTTAGTGCTATTTATGCTTAAATGTATTTTAAGTTTATTTTAAGCTATCATAAGTTTAATTTAAGCTAGCTTAAGCCGGGTTCCTCCCTTACCTCCGTTGTCACACCGGATCACTCCGGGGTTAAAGCCTATTCAGGCGGTAAGGGAGGGGTTATGCCCAAAATTTTTTCGCTCTCCGGCATGCATTGGAGTTCTATTAGCCTGTAAGTGATGTCTTTTATGGTACTCATGTATCCTTTCACTTACAGACCCACCAACTGTGAGCATCCGGATTCAACGCCATGCTCCAGGACCCCTGTGGACATGGAAGTCTGCAGGTCCCACGCTCCGTGCGCGACTCCGCATGGGAATCTGCAGGTCTGGTTCCACGAAACCTGCACTATCTGTTACGATCTCGTGAGTCAGTTCTTAGACGGGGTAAGTATTTCCAACTCCGTACATGAATTCCAATGACTGTTTTAGATCTTAAGTTTAATTTTAATCTTTTATTTTAAGCTTAAGCTCTCTTTATGTTGGGTATTACATCCCCGATAACTTTTAGGTTAAGCCTAGTCTTAGTTTAAGGTTTAATTTTAAGTTTAAACTTCCAGGCTGCTGCCGTTAGAGAGACCGCTCTGGCAACCCTGAGGGCTTGGGTCGGCGGATTCGGGAAGAACGCCGCCAAGGGACAGCCCTACATCCTGGAGAAGAGGATGGCTGTCCTGCTGTTCCCCGGCGGCAAGTCGTCTGGTTACGTCGACCCGGCAGAAGCAGCCCCGACTATGGCGGCGATCCAACAGCAGATCGCTACTTCGATAAAGGAACCAGGCCACGATATCTCATCGGAAGTCGCGACACTGGATTTAAATGTAGAACCGATGGTAGGTGTTGACGACCTGTTAGTCGAGGTAGGTATGTTGGACGCCCAAGGGCTTCCCTTGGGCGCCACTGGATCTTCTTCTCCTGCTAATTCTCCAGCTTCCTTCCAAGGCTTTACAGGAGCTGAGCTCCTTTATGCTTCACCCGATGCTTCGGTGAAACCTAAGGTGAAGGGCCAGAGGGTACAGAAAACCCTCAAAAAGACGTCGTAGTCGTCCAAAAAGACTTCGTCGGCGTCAACATCTCATAAGTCTCCGGCTGCAAACCCCGGAGCAGAGAAGTCTAGAGCTTCTGCTTCAAGCTCGAAGTCCTCTAAGAGCAGGTCTTCCAAGGAGAGGCCCCGTACTCCGGCTGAGCCGGCAGTCTCTCCTCTCCCCTTGGTACCTGTTCCAAGTTATCCCTCTACCTCCGCAGCAGCTCCGGCTTTGGATCCCAATGCTGGAGTGTTGCAACACATGGGAGAACTTGGTCGGCTCTCTGAGGAGCAGCATGGAGCAGATGTTCTCCCGTTGTCCGATAGGATTACGTCCCAGGACAATATAATTCGCCGGGGGAAAAAAAAAAAAACTATCAGGCCCCTCTACTACTCCTCCAGCTTTCGGTGCTGGTCTGCTTCAGCTTCCACCTCATGACTCTCTGCCTCCGTTCTCTATGAACAACCCCTGGAGAGTGGCGTCATACGCCCCTTTCCAGGACGGCCTTATCTCTATTCCGGAATGTGGTACTCAAAGGATTGAGGACTTCGAGTTCTACCCGGAGGGCCTCCAACCGCCGTTCATTGGCTACGCCAGACTTACTGACGCAGCCATGACTAGAGAAGATAAGGTACCGAAGGAGACAGTCCTCTACTCACGTGACCAGGCTCAAAGAGAATGGCTCAGGTGTTTAGAGGAAATGGATTGTTCTAACACGAGAATACAAGCCTTCAAGAGTCCCTTCACCATTTTTACGATGGAGGAGGGAACTCCTCTTCCCTTCCTTACCAAGATAGCAACGGTCACCATTCCAGCTGCCCACAAAGGTGAATCGTTACCTCAATTAAGGGAAGCAGACCCCACATCTCCTTTGCTCCCTTCACTTGGAGAATTGTGGGAAAGATTTGCCTAACCCTTTTTCGGCTGGCAAGCTCAAACCAGACTGTGCTATGGATCAGTTCGGCGAGAAGCTGCCTAGGCTTCCTGACAGCCTCATTCAAGCTGAATTTGAGGCCAAGTCTAGGCTTGCCAGGTCCATGAATACCATGGCAATGACGGAAGTAGCGGCTATTTCTTATGCTTCAGAGCCGCTCTTCAAGCTCCTGACGAAGGTCCCAGACGCATACCGTCCAGTCTGATTATGTTTGAGTTTGCTACAGCTAGGATTAACTGTCGGAAGCATGTCCTCCAGGAAAAAAAAAGCACTATTCGTCATGAGCCGAATAAGTTGCTTTCCTCCAACATCTGGGGGGCAGACCTCTTTCCTGAGTCGATGGTCAAGGAGGTCCAAGCTGAAGCAACAAGGCTCAACCAGAGCCTTAAAGATCGTTGGGGTCTCACAGCTAAGAGACGCCAAGACGAAGCTGCAAAAGGTAAGTCTCAGAAGAAACTTAAACGTTACCAGCCTTACCAAAAGAAGCAGCAACGTTTTACCCAGGCTGTTTCGGCTGTACCTATGGTACAATCAGCCCAACCCTCTACTTCTAAGGCTCAGTCACAACCTATTTATGTGATCTCCCCCCAGCCTCAGCCTTCCACCTCCTACGCTGTCTCCCCAGCCTTTAACCAAGTGTTGGAGGGCCAGGCCTTTCAGCACTATGACCGGTTTGGCAGGGGAGGAAGAGCTAGGGGATCCTTTCGTCAGAGAGGATCAGGAAGGTCTCTCAACAGGGGAAAACACTTCCGTGGAGGCCGCGGAGGTCACTCAACCCAGCAACAGTGAGAGGTCGAAGGTAGGAGGGAGGCTGTTTCTCTTCCGGCATCGGTGGGGATTCAGCAATTGGGGCACGAGAGCATTGTGTCAAAGGCCTGGGTTGGAGTTGGATTGCGGATCCTCCTCCATCCAGACCATTCCTTCAACTTCCATCAAAAGAAATGACGGAGTATGCGGAGGACCTCCTTCAGAAAGGAGCATTAGCGAGAGTCAACAGATTAAAGTTTCAAGGTCGCTTATTCAGCGTGCCAAAGAAAGGCTCACAAAAAAGAAGGTAATCTTAGACTTGTCCCGCTTAAACTGGGCCATTCGCTGCGACAAGTTCAAAATGCTGACTATCTCGCAGGTGCGGACCTTACTTCCCCGTGGGGCCGTCACCACCTCTATCGATCTTACAGACGCATACTATCATATCCCTATTGCAAGACACTTTCGCCCTTATCTGGGCTTCAAGATAGGAGATCAAGCATTCTCCTTCAAGGTAGTTCCCTTCGGTCTGAACGTGGCACCCAGGGTGTTCACGAAGTTGGCGGAAGTAGTCGTCCAACAACTGAGGTCTCAAGGGATAATGGTAGTAGCGTATCTCGACGATTGGTTGATTTGGGCTCCAACAGTCGAGGAATGTCACAAAGCCACTCTGAAAGTAATCCAGTTCCTAGAGTATCTGGGGTTCAAGATAAACGGAATAAAGTCAAGACTCACTCCGAAGTCCAACTTTCAGTGGCTGGGCATTCAATGGAATCTATCCTCCCATACTCTGTCGATTCCATCAGCCAAGAGAAAAGAAATAGCGAAGTCAGTAAAGCAATTTCTAAAGCACAAATATGCTTCGAGGAGAAGCCAGGAAAGAATCCTGGGTTCCCTCCAATTTGCCTCAGTGACAAACATCTTGATGAAAGCCAAACTGAAAGACCTAACCAGAATCTGGCGCTCACGAGCAAATGTCAGATCCAGGGACAAGTTGTCATCAATCCCACAGATTCTACGGAATTGTCTGCGCCCTTGGGCAAAATTGAAGAACCTGTCCATATCAGTACCCCTTCAGTTTCCTCCTCCGGGGATTACCATCCACACAGACGCTTCGTTAAGCGGCTGGGGAGGATATTCTCAGTTCAAGAAGGTTCAAGGAACCTGGTCACCTCAGTTCTGCCAGCTTCACATAAACGTATTGGAAGCGATGGCGGTGTTCTTGACTCTGAAGAGGTTACGTCCGCCAAAGAACTCTCACATAAAGTTAGTTCTGGACAGCGCAGTGGTAGTCCATTGCGTAAACAGGGGAGGCTCCAAGTCAAGACATCTGAATCATGTTATGGTAGCCATCTTCTCCCTGGCGGACAAGTTCAGTTGGCACCTCTCCTCCACCCATATAGCTGGAGTGAGAAACGTCATAGCAGATGCTCTATCCCGCTCAGTTCCTCTGGAGTCGGAATGGTCACTGGACAACAGTTCGTTCCAATGGATTCTCCGGAGGGTTCCAGGTCTGCAAGTAGATCTATTCGCATCTCAAGCGAACCACAAACTTCCATGTTATGTGGCCCCCAACCTGGACCCTCTGGCCTATGCCACGGACGCCCTGTCCATAGATTGGAACAACTGGGAGAAGATTTATGTCTTTCCTCCAGTGAATCTTCTCCTGAAGGTACTGAACAAACTCAGGACGTTCAAGGGTCAAGTAGCTCTAGTAGCCCCAGACTGGCCGAAGAGCAACTGGTACCCTCTGATTCTGGAACTGGGTCTTCGTCCTCTTCGGATTCCCAATCCCAGGCTCTCCCAGTCAGTACAAACGAAGACTGTGTTCGCTTCCTCAGGAATTCTCAAAACCCTAACTTTATGGACTTCATGAAGTTTGCGGCTAAAAGAGATGCAGATATTCCACGAAATATTGTTTTCTTGGAATCTGATAAAAGAGATTCAACTTTGAGACAGTATGATGCTGCAGTCAAAAAGTTGGCAATCTTCCTGAGAGATTCAGACATTAGAATCATGACAATCAATTCAGCTATATCCTTTTTCAGATCTTTATTCGAAAAAGGCTTAGCAGCTAGCACTATTACGACAAACAAGTCAGCCTTGAAGAAGATTTTTCAACTCGGTTTCAACATAGACATGACAGATTCTTACTTCTCGTCTATTCCCAAGGCTTGTGCTAGACTTAGACTTCAGTAAGGCCTACGTCAGTGTCCGTGGTTCTTGAATGATGTTCTAAAGCTGGCTTCAGAAACAGACAATACGACATGTTCATTTTATAATGCTCTTAAGAAAAACTCTATTTTTATTAAGCTTGGCTTCAGGAGCTAGAATTTCAGAACTGTTGGCGTTATCCAGAGATCTGAATCATATAGAATTTCTTCCCTCAGGGGAAGTTCTACTTTCCCCGGATCGTAGCTTTTTAGCAAAGAATGAGGATCCTTTGTTGAGGTGGGAACCGTGGAAGGTTATACCCCTTCCGCAAGATGTTTCTCTTTGTCCAGTATCGACCTTACGAGCCTTTCTGTCCAGGACATCCTCATCCTCTTCGGGTCCTCTCTTTAGGAGAGAAAAAAGGTGTAACTTTCAATCAATTAAAGGTATCAGGCAACAGATCCTGTACTTTATTAAACAAGCCAACCCTGATTCCTTCCCTAAAGCTCATGATGTCAGGGCAGTTGCCACCTCAATTAACTATTTCCAACACATGAATTTGGATGATTTGAAAAAGTATACTGGATGGAAATCGCCGACAGTATTTAAGCGTCATTACTTAACCCTTTAACGACCAGAGATCCCATTTGGGATCTTTAAAACAGCTACTTTCGGGTAGTCGTGGTGAACAAGTTTGAGCTTGTATGAAATTGACGCTTTGGCAACTCATAGCTACACTCCTCTGCTCTTCGAATCAACCAATCAGAAGCCACCAGGCCCTCGCACAAAGACTGGAGGGCCTTCGACAGACACCTCAGTCGTGCGCAAGTTGGAAAACAGTCAAGACGTGCCGCAGTAACCTCCAAGTTTCCCCCCCCTCCGAACTTCGTAATCATGGTAAGCACACAGTGACTGTGGGATAGTGAAGCCTAGTGATATACTTACCTTTTGATGTTGGTTTGAAGGGCTGTAGTGTTACTGACGTGTCGTAGTGACAAAAAAAAAAAAGTATAGATCCCTTGCGGGATACTTCGGTCGTTCTTAGGCGGACCACGCTCATCCCATGAGGGATGTATCGGACCGTAACGGTTACAACGGCCAGTAGAATACGACGTCAAGTAATTTTTTTTAGTGCTTGTTTTAGACATTTGTGAATAATTTTAACAATATATCTAGATATAATAGTGATGATTTATAGATGTTAGGTTCATGTGCATATAAATTATTACCTTACAAGGGATTGAATGATAGGTTTTTGTTAGGGAAAGTTACATTTTTCTTTCATTACATGATTTTAAAGTTGTTTTTGATTTTTGCAGTTCCAAAGCAGTATGTTTTATGGGCAACGCAATGCTGCATTGGAGACTCAGGAACGTGTACCATGGGTAGCCCCTGACGACGCTGAAGGAAGTGATGTCGACGTGAGCCCTTTGGACATTGACAGTGATGATGACGACCCTACCTACGTTCCTGACGAAGGCCTTACTCAGGACGATGCCTTTGACCCTCCTAACTCTAGAGGTTAGTATGAGACATCCTTAGAGAGAGAGAGAGAGAGAGAGAGAGAGAGAGAGAGAGAAATGTGTTGTAAACATTGTATTTAAAAGTCTCGTTGTTATAATGGTATTTAAATTTGTTGCCCTTTAAATGGTTTGTAAACATTGGGTATTTTAAAAACTTATTTGTTTACTTGCATACTCACTGACATACACGTGCACACACATGCATACTCACTTGACATACACATGCATGCGCACACACACATTTACTGTTTTACTAATGTTACTTTATTCTTGTTTCAGCTCGCAAGGTCAATGTTGTTGTCCCTCAAGCGATGCCTATGGAAGAGGAAGGTGAGCCTAACCCTAAGAGGTCTCGTGCTGATGAATGGAAGAAGGAAGACATTGATATCCGTGCCCTGCCCAACTTCATTCATCAGAAGCCTGACTATTTGAGGGAACCTTATGAATATTTCTCCCAGTTCTTCACAACTGAATTGAGGGAACACATTGTGTATCATCCAACCTGTACTCAAGACAGAAGGATGTAGGCAGCAACTTCCACATGTCAGAAGAGGATCTCATGGTTTTCCTTGGCCTCATCGTGTACATGGGCCTGGTTCCTCTCCCTAGCATAGTTGACTTCTGGGCCGTGAAGACCAGGATTCCTCAAGTTGCAGACTTCATGTCCAGGAACCAACTTCAAGGCAATTCGATCTTCCCTTCACTTCAGCGACAATGACCAGGCAGCTGCATCCCAAGATCGGTTCTTCAAGGTGAGAGTCCCCTTCACCAAGGTCACCAGAGAGTTCCTGAAAGTTCCTGAGACTCCTATCCACTCCATTGATGAAGTGATGGTCGCCTATAAGGGCACAAGGGCTGGTAACCTTCGCCAGTATGTCGCAAAGAAGCCTGACAAGTGGGGCTTCAAGTTGTTCTGCCGCTCCAGTGTGGATGGGTTTTGTGGCATGATATTCTCATGTAACCCCCCAAGGGGAGACAACCTTTGTGAGCCACCATACTATGCTATCTGAAGAGGAGAAGCCATGTCTGTAACTTCCAAGTTTGTTGTCGCCTTAGTGAATACCATCAAGGACCCCAGAAACTCAGCAGTGTATGCAGACAACTACTTCACAAGTATAGGGTTGGCCAAGTACCTGAGATCACAGTATGGATGCCGGTATGTGGGCACTGCCAGGGAAAACCGAGTTGGTCATCCTCCCCTGACGTCTGTGAAGGAGATGAACAAGAAAGCGACACAAAGGGGACACTGGGAACTATGGTCGCTCTGATGGCATCCTTGTTGCAAGATGGAAGGACAACAGCGTTGTGACAATCTTGTCCTCTGATGTTGGTGTGGAGCCCATGGGAACAGTGGAGCGGTACGACAGGGCAGCCAAGAAGAAGGTTCCCATTCCTTGCCCATCTGTCATCCAGATGTACAACAACCGCATGGGGGGCATTGACAAGAGTGACATGTTGACACACCTGTACAGGACCCCCTTCAAAGCAAAGAGGTACTACATGAGGCTCTTTGCTTACCTCCTTGACTTGATCATCTGCAACGCCTGGATTTTGTACAAGAGGGATTGCCTGGGCTTTGCAGGAAAACCCCAAGCCGCTCAAGGACTTCCGTCTGGATATCTCCAATTGGCTCAGAAGCTTCAAGTCGTCAACCTTCAGAATAACCAGGAATTCTCTTGGCACCAGAGATTTTACTTTGCCAAGAAGGGGCCAACGGGCAGTTGTGCCAAGTATTGAGACACGCCAGAATGCCACTGCCCTACACATGCCAAAGCATGTCTCCATGAGGCAGACTTGCAAGTTCTGTTCTGGTGCAGGCCACATCCACAGATCCCGCTGGATGTGTGAGGATTGCAAGGTGGCCCTTTGCCTTACTGAAGAAAGGAATTGTTTTGCTTTGTTCCATAAGATTTCGAAATAAGTTGTTTGTTATGAGAGTTGTTTATAGTGTTTTGTCTATTTTTATACTATTTTTGTATTATTTTATTTACAGTGTTTTGTGTATTTATATACTATTTTTGTGTATTCGAGTTTTTTTTATAGTGTTTTCTGTATTTTTATACTATTTTTGTATTTATTATTGTATACTTATTTTTATATTAATTAAATTGTAAAGCCATATATGTGTTTCTATTATACATTGTGGAACAAAAAAAAGTGATTCATCAATAATAATCATATGTTTTGTGGGCGAATCAACATTATTTATAAACTTGAAAAAGTTGCCCGCACGGCCCAATAGATCCCATACGGGATGAGCGTTGTCCGCCTAAGGTCGGCCCGAGGCTCCCATACGGGATACTTCATTGCATGCAATTATTTTTCGCTTACTTTGGAATTTTGTAAAAGTGCACAAGAGTAAAAAGGTCTTGTATTTACTCATACTATAACATACTAAAAGGATTTTTTAATATTTCCCATAAAACCCAGGGTGGACTTTAAAGGGTTAAAGTCCTTGGAATCTCTGAAATTTTCAGCAGTTGCGGCGGGTAAAATAGTTTCCCCCGACTCTGCTTAATCTTAAGTTGAAGATCCAGATCTCCTTTCTACCTATCTCAGTCAACAGTTTGTCTATACCTACCATGTTCATCTACGTCTACCTTGAGTCTTAGCTGCTCTTGTGATGGTACAGTGGGTGTCCCTTATTTTTTTGCTAGGGTCACCCACAATTGATTGTATATAATGATCTCTATGATGTGGTCCCCTTATTTTTATGCTAGGGTGACACATCTCCATTTATAATGGTTATGGGTTTTGTCTATTAAGATCTATAAATTTATTTACCATATAACATGTATAAAATTTGTTTATTTACGATATTGTATTCTAAGTTTGTTCAGAATCATTTTATTTATTATAATTGCTTTATTTACTATGGTATGTAATAAGTATACACAGATGTTAAGTTCAACATATATTCCATGTAAGCCCTGTACATATATGTTATCTTTAAGCTAATCTTAAGTATTTTCTAAATTGTATAAACAATTGTGTATATATATTTTCTTGCAATTATAATAATTTTTTTTATTTTAAGTTTTATTGAGACCTTATTTATTTTCATTTACAATCTTGTGCTAATTCTCTGGTACGATTTCGCGCAGCGACACGAACTGAGCCCAGAAAAGGGATTTTGACGTAAGGAAAAATCTATTTCTGGGCAATTGGTTCGTGTCGCCCAGCGAAATCCCACCCTACCCATCCCTGTGCTCAAGATTGTCTGCTAACTTCAGGATGGCCACCAGAGGCACAGCAGTCGGTAGCGTGGGGTGGAGTAGTAGTAGTTGCTGCCCATTCTGTGGTTCGGCTCCCCTTTTGTGGGGGTTTTGTCGTAGGAGATTTCTATTGGTAAGAGGTTCGTGGTAGTGGTCTCACTCGCCCTAGTGTTCATACCGACGCCCTCTTGGAGGGTGAGCGAGTCAGTTATACTGACCTTTTTCTTTATTTTATTTATTCTCTGGTATTTGTTAGTTCATTTACCTTAGAAATAATGGATTAAAGGGATATTTCGCGCAGCGACACGAACCAATCGCCCAGAAATAGATTTTTCCTTACGTCAAAATCCCTTTATTATGGAATTTTTATAATAAAACTAATATTAATAATACTTACCTGTATAATTTATCTAGTCCCACCCATTGTACCCCACGATCTGCCTATCACAACTGATTTTTAAGGGAAGATTTTGTAACTTTCAACGGCAGTGTTGCCAACTGGCGGACAGAATAGGAGGTAACAGGGTTGCCAATGTGATAAACTTTTGTGTGGTTTTTATGGATTTAGGACTAGATAAATTATACAGGTAAGTATTATTAATATAAATTTTATTATAAAAATTCCATTTTCCTTCCATTTTCATTCAGTTGTTTATGGCTGTAGCATGTAAGCGATGAATATAACTTTACTAACGATACTTTTATCATTCTCTTTTGATTTTTTAACTTACGTATTTACTAGAAGATATGATAAATAAAGAGATGGGGGAAATGTTAGTATTCTCTCTCTCTCTCTCTCTCTCTCTCTCTCTCTCACATTCTAGGCCAAAATTTACCAGTTACTTCATTGAATCTTACATTAAAAATTTGTAGAACTACCATGCAGACCATATTAACCCTTTTACGCCGAATGGGTATAATAAAAATCATCTCCCGTATGCCGAGGGAGTCTCGGAGCGAGCGCCGAAGCAGAAAAAATATTTTTTTCAAAAAATCACAGCGCGCTTAGTTTTCAAGATTAAGAGTTCCTTTTTGGCTCCTTTTTTTGCCTGAAGTTTAGTATGCAACCATCAGAAATGAAAAAAATATCATTATCATATATAAATAATGCGATATATGATAAAGCAAAAACTAAATTTCATATATAATTGTATTCAAATCGCGCTGTGAGCAAAACGGTTAAAGCTTAACGAGTTAATTTTTTTTGTTGCATTGTACAATAAATTGCGATCAATTTGGTATATAACACATTGTAAAATGATCGAAGCAACACAGATAAAATATTATCACAAAATGATGCATGAATTCATAACGTGCGGACGTAAAAATTTTTTTTTTTTAAATTTACCATAAATCTAAATATTGTTCTAGAGACTTCCAATTTGTTTCAAAATGAAGATAAATGATTGAATCTTACTATTCTGTAAGAGTTTTAGCTTACAATTGCAGTTTTCGACCATTTCGGACGAGTTAAAGTTGACCGAATGTCGAATTTTTTTATATATATTTTTTTATATGCAAATATTTCAAAAATGAGAAAAGCTACAACCTTCAATTATTTTGTTTTTATTCTACATGAAATTGCGCACATTTTCATATATAAAACTCTATGAAATGCCTAATATGAAACGGAGCAAATATAACGATAATGCGACGTACGCATTTCAGAGATTTGTGGCGGAGAATCCGCGCGCGGAGGGAAGGAAAGTTTTTTTTTTAAATTCACCATAAATCTAAATATTGTGCTAGGGACTTCGAATTTGTTTCAAAATGAAGATGAATGACTAAATATTACTAGACTGTAAGAGTTTTAGCTTACAATTGCGTTTTTGTACATTCAACTTCCCTGTCAGCTATATACTTAGCTCCAGACTCCGTCGTCCGACAGAACTTCAAATTTCGCGGCACACACTACAGGTAGGTCAGGCGATCCACCGCCCCGCCGCTGGGTGGCAGGACTAGGAACCACTCCCGCTCTCTAATCAGATTTTCTCTTTGCCGGTTCTGACAACTCCTGTTGTTGGTTCCTCCTGATTTGGATTTCGTTTTTCGCTTGCCGTGGATCTTTTGGCCGTCTTTTGGTGACGTATTGGATCATTGGCTTGGCATACACATTATTATTATTATTATTTTTTATTTTTTATTTATTTATTTTTTTTTTTTGCGTCAGTCGCTAGTACTGTCGTTAGTTTATGTGATTAAATGTATATTGTTAGACTACTGAACGAGCAATTCGGTAGATCCTCACACTGTAGAATTGATTTTTGTTTTTTATGAAACTACAGCTCTTTTGTACAGTCAATTATTGTTCTGTTTACATTTACTGATTGACAGTCATTACTACGAAACTTTTGTAATAATAACGGTATACGTTTGCTGTGTGCATTGAATTCACTGTATTACAGTAAATTTGCTGTATTACAGTGGATGTATACAGCTCTTTTGTATCAGTCATTTTTACGTACTGTATAATTTTACTGAATGACAGTCATTATTACGAAACTTTTGATATGATTTAATTCCTTAGATAACCTTCATTATTGAAGTTTCGTTGTGTAGTTAATTAACACTTACTGATTTTCCTGGCATGAATACCAAGTTTCGCAGGATGAAATTGCTGTTACTTGCAATGGAAGGTAAGAGTGCTGTGAAAGATTTCTGTGCAGTGTTCCCAGTGTAGTGGAGGGGGCGTCTGGTCGGCTCTGCAACGCTCCCAGGCCTAGACCTCTTCCAAACTCCCAGGCCCAGAGGAGGAGGAATGTCGAAAGCCTTACGGAGATTGTGGAGGATCCCCACCGATCGGGCGTCCCTTCGGCAGGATCTGTGTCTTCCCAGACTGCCAGGGATCGCCGTTGCAAAGGCATCCAGAGAGAGTGCTTCTCTTTGTCCGATTCCGCTTTGCCCAGGCACGAGGCTCTTCCCAGGTGCGAGTCGCCAACCAAGCGCCAGCCTACAGCCAGACGAGCTGCCAGCCAGGCACGAGCCGCTTTCCAGCCGCAAAGCGCCAGCCAGGCGCGAGGCTCTTTCCAGGCGCAAAGCGCCAGCCTACAGCCAGACGAGCCGCCAGCCAGGCGCGAGCCTCTTTCCAGCCGCGAAGCGCCAGCCAGGCGCGAGGCTCTATCCAGGCGCGAGCCGCTTTCCAGACACAAAGCGCCAGCCAGGCGCGAGTCCCCGGTCAGGCCCTAGTCTCCTTCCGGATGTGAACCTTCATCCAGGCGCGAGGCGCCAGGCATTTTGCTTTCCGAGATAGAGCATTCTTCTAGACGCAAACGAGTTTCTGGAAGTGTCGATGACCGTGACAAAGGCACAAGATGTCGCACAGGCGGCCGTCGCCTTTGTCAGGGCGGACATGAGACACCTTCCAGACTCTCTGAGCTACTTAGAAGAAGCCCTTCTCCAAGAGAACAGAGGACTGATATAACAGGTAACTCCTCTCAGAATAAACGCTCACCTTCTGTTGATCGCGATTCCCCCATCAAGATGAGGCAAGAACTTGAGGATATTTCCGATGAAGAATCTCCTTCCTCGATGTCCCGATCGGACACGAGACGCCTGTTAGGAGAGATGCGCTTCCCAGCAGCACTGCTCCTTCCGTCTGCGAGGCTTCTTCCAGCCGCAAGGCGCCAGACTGAAGATTGCCGTCTTTCGACCGCTCTTACTAGGACAGAAGCCCCTCTCCTTATGAGCGAGAACCTGCCTCCCCAATCAGGCTCTCCTCTCCTTGCAGGCGCTTGTGCGCCTACCAAGCGCTTTTCTCAGCAGTTGCCTTACTACCTGGTAGGCGCCCTTAATCGGAGAAACGTCTCTTCTCTTTGTTTTCAGGACTGCACTGCCGAGTGGGGACCTTCAGGTCCTACCTGGCGTAAGCCCAGTCTTTGAGGAGGGATCCTGCCCCTCCCTCGGTTTATACGGGAATCTAGATGACCTCCACTGCTCATCGTCTGACGAATTCGGTGGGGTTTTGCCAAGTGCTTTAGATTCTGCGGAATTTGTGGCATTCGCAGTGTTCGAGTTTCTTACGATCTCTTAACACTTAAGCAAAACAATGGTCCTCAGTGAGCTACACGAGAATTCCCGATGATTTTTATGATGTTCGGGAACCTCGAAAATGCTCGATATGTTCTGTCATGTAAGTGGGCTGGCCCCCATTGACAAAATCATAAAGGTTCTGTCATGTAAGTGAGTAAGCCCATTGACAAGATCCAAAAAAAGCTTTGTCATGTAAGCGGGTTAGTCCCCATTGACAAAGACCCTAATAAGGTTCTGTCGCTTAAGTGGATAAGACCCCATTGACAGATCCACAAGAACTCTCAGTCATAGGTCACTACCTCGCTGAGGCTCTTAAGGCAAAGCAGACTCATGGACAGTATTCATGAAGTCTTCTGTCTAATAAGATAAGAAGCTTGAACTGTTGCCTTCGGGTCTCGGTTCACATTGAAGTTTTTTCCTTCGGGAAAAAAAACTTCTCCTTCTTCATCTTGACTAGAGAACGAAGACATAAGATCTCCAATCCTTACTTTCTCTCTCTCTTCGTAGGGAAAAGAATGTAGGATGGAAGTCGTTGTACAAAAACCTGCTAATATACATGTTCTGTTAAGCAGTTGATTTGTCCGAGGTGCAGATGCATAAATAGTTAGCTCTATCGATGCCGACTGAGACGACAAGTATCCTAATTGGACTGCAAACCTAACAGGAGTTTCCAGTTTCGATTTTTGATACTATTGGTGTTGTCACGACAACACCAACTCAGCTTTTGTATTTACCGAAATCCGTTTCTCTTTAATATATTTGCACGAGAGTATTTTCTGCTCAATGGTTCTAGCCGAACCCATTCCTTCGTAGAATGGAATAGTTGGCAACTCAGGATGAAGAGGTGGCGAGAGCTTACGTTGTATGAGACTGTTGTCATGGCCATAGCAGCTCAGTTCCAGTGGACTCTCCGCGGTGCCCGCGGTCTGTTACGTCTCTCTCTCCTGCAATGTTGTACTGCCGAACCGTATCTCTGCCCAATAATCACGGACTTAGGTCCCTGATTAACGGGGATTCTTGCATACATGAATGAACATCTGCTATGTCATTCGGTTTCTTCGCCTTCGACATTGCTAGAATATTTTCAACAGAGATACTTCTTGGACTCTTTCTTTTTCTGTTTACCGCCCTGTAACAGAAGTCTTAATAGTCCACCGCTGCTTCGCACTAGCTTATGAGGAATGTTTTCTTCAGACATCGGAGATTGTCTGCAGAAATTTTTTGTATTCCTAGATGTGCAAGTTCTTTGTTCACTCCGAATTAACAGATGTTTCGGAAGACATCGCTTGTTCCCCAGATTGATAGTTCTGCTTTCTATATTCAGCTCTTGAGAAGCAGTTCTGCAGGCAGTACTTCCCGGAGTTTTTCTTTACTGAAAAACGATCCGCTTTCATAGCTAACGACTTATCTCAGGACAGCAATGAAATAGGGATTAGTTTTTTTTCAGTCCTTGGTAAGCACGAGTTCAGAGTCTTGAGAATCTTTCTCTCGATTCGACTGTTATGAAGTAGGTTGCTTATCTGTCCTCCTTCGTCTTCTATGGCATATAGTGTTGTTTTCTCCTTAACGGAGATTCAACTACTATGAAAATGTCTTGCCTTCTGGAACCTCGGTATCTAGAAGGCATTTGACTTTCTCTTGTGAGACACATGCCTTAACAAATTCGTCACCGTCTCCGTCCTATCGGTGACAAACAGATTACGTATAGTCTTTCGGCTTAACACTTCTACACGTTTTAGCTGTTTGCTATCTTTCTGGTTATTAAATGGTTTCAGTATGAAGTCAGAGACACGGAGGTCCAAATCATTTCGGACAACGCCGCGGCTATGACATCCATCAGAAACAAGGAGGACACATCCCTTCTCCCTTTATGAGGTAACAAGAACCCTTCTGGACGGAGGAGAGAGGGATCTCGCTCCTAACCAGATTAATTCAGGGAGAGAGAGGAATGTGAGGGACCGGTTGAGCAAGAAGAACCAATTCCTTCCTCTGGAGTGGATCCTCAATCTCAATGTGTAACAAAGCCTAAGGGCCCTGTGAGACAGGCCACATTAGACCTGTTCACCACGTATCAGTACAGGAGTCTGGACAACTTTTACTCCTTGTTAGATTACCCGAGAGCAATAGCTTTCGCGCTCTCCTACTGAACTGGTCAGGCAGCGAGGCGTAGATCTTTCCCCCATTCAAACTGGTGGGGGAATTGATGGAAAAGTTCTTGTCCTCTACAGAGATGACTCTACCCCTTTTCACTCCCTTTGGCCAACTCAGAATGGTTCTCAGAGGTTCTGGAATGGTTTAGGACTTCCTCAGATCCCTTACACATAAGGAGAGATAGGCTCAGACTACCCCACTTCGAGAGCTCTCTAAAACCCCGCTCTCTGCCTGACTGCCTTTCGACTATCGAAAGACTCGTCAGAGCAAGAGGCTTTTCTCGAAAGGCTGCTAGCGCGATCGCCAGAGGCCACAGGGCCTCAACTTTATGGGTGTTCCAATCGAAGTGGGAAGTCTTCCAACAATGGTACAGGTCGAAGAAACCTTCCTCTCCCAATACCTCTGTGACCGACTTTGCTGATTTTCTTCTCTTTCTGAGAGAAGAATCTCACCTGGCTGTATCCACATTTAAGGATATAGAAGCATGCTCTCCACTGTCCTTAGTACAGGGGCCTAAAGATAGTGGAGGACAAGGATCTTCACGATCTTATCCGGTCCTTCGAGACCTCCAAGAAAAAGTCCTCACTTCCACCTAGTTTGAATCTGGACGTAGTCCTATAATTCCTCACATCTGTCAAGTTCGGGCCTTCTCATCAGGCTTCCTTTAGAGTCCTAACGAGGAAATGTATTTTTCTCTTGGCCCTCGCAACTGCTAAAAGGACAAGTGTACTCCATGCCTTGGACTCGAGAGTCGGATTTAAAGGAGACTCGGCAATATGTTCTTTTAAGCCATTATTCCTGGCAAAGAACGTGAACCCCTCAAAACCCTGGCCTAGAAGCTTTGAGGTTAAGTGACTCTCCCCCTTGGTAGGGAGGGAGATTGAGAGGTCTCTCTGCCCAGTTAGGACCCTTAAGTTCTATCTTCAGAGGAAGAAACAGATTAAGGGTAGCCTAGAGAGTCTATAGTGTGCGGTGAGCGACCCAAAAAGACCCATGTCTAAGAACCCACTGGCGTTCTTTGTGAGAAGTGTCTTCCCTGAAGCACATGAGACGTGCCATGACGACTCCTTCAAGCAGCTTAGAGTATAAGCGCATGAGGTGTGAGCCATTGCGACTTCTTTATTCTTTCATAGAATATGTCTATGAAGGAAATTCTAGCTGCCACGGACTGGAGATGCAACTCTGTCTTTGCATCCCACTACCTGGAGGAAATAAGAGTTACTTCAGAGAAAAGCTTCTCCCTGGGTCCTTACGTATCTGCGGATTCGGTGCTGGGCCAGGGAGCTGATGCCGATCCTTATTTATTTTTAATTAGTTTTTTAAATGTTTGGTGTCGGGTTTTTTGGGGTCGGAAAGAATGTTTGGGGAAATTTTCTTTCAATCTCAGTACTAACCTGGGTATTAGGATTAGGTGATCGGGATCGGTGTTGTGCTCCTTGATGTTGCCTTTGGCAAAGGTGTTTTGTCATGTAAGTGGATTAGCACCCATTGACAAAGATACTCAGGTTCTGCCAAGTAAGTGGATAAGACCCCATTGACAGATCCCCAAGATCTCTCAGCCATAGGTCTCTACCTCGCTGAGCCTCTTGAGGCGAAGCAGGCTCTTAGACAATAACCACGAAGTCTTCTGCCAAATCATGTAAGAACCAAGGTTTTTATCCTACAACATGTGTTGTTTTCCTGTTCTTTTCAGTAATTTAGTTGTCTCTTACCCTCCACCAAGGGTGCCAATCAGCTAAGTATATATCTGACAGGGAAGTTGAATGTACAAAAATGATATTGTTATGATACAATAAAGTTTTGTACATACTTACCTGGCAGATATATACAATTAAATGGCCCACCCAACCTCCCCTCAGGAGACAGGTGGAAGAGAAAATCTGATTAGAGAGCGGGAGTGGTTCCTAGTCCTGCCACCCAGGGGCGGTGGATCGCCTGACCTACCTGTAGCGTGTGCCGCGAAATTTGAATTTCTGTCGGGACGACGGAGTCTGGAGCTAAGTATATATCTGCCAGGTAAGTATGTACAAAACTTTATTGTATCATAACAGTATCATTTTTCGACTATTTCAGTAGTCAAAGTTAACCAAACGTGGTTTTTTTTCTATTTATCGTGATTTATATGCAAATATTTCGAAAAAGAGAAAAGCTAAACCTTCAATCATTTTTTTTGTATTCTACATGAAATTGCACACATTTTCATATATGTAACTTTATGTAACGGCTAATTTAAAAAGGTGTAAACATTACGACAATCGCACGAAAAAATTTTGATTTTTTTCGGAAGAGTTACAGAGCAGACGTAAGGAAAATGTTTTTTTTTCATAAATTCACCATAAATCGAAATATTGTGCTAGATACTTCCAATTTGTTGCAAAATGAAGGTAAATGATTGAATATTACTAGAATATAAGAGTTTTAGCTTTCAATTGCGTTTTTCGACCATTTCGGTAGAGTCAAAGTTGACCGATGGTTGAAATTTTGCCACTTATAGTTATTTATATGGAAATATTTCAAAACTTATAAAAGCTACAACCATGGGTTGTTTTTAGTTGTATTGAGCATGAAATTGCGCACATTTTCATATATAAAACTTTATGTAACGGCAAATTTAAAATGGTGCAAACATTACGACAATCGCACGAAAAAATTTATCGGAAGAGTTACCATGCAGACGTAAGGAAAAAGTTTTTTTCATAAATTCACCATAAATCGAAATATTGTGGTAGAGACGTCCAATTTGTTGCAAAATAAAGGTAAATGATTGAATATTACTAGAATATAAGAGTTTTAGCTTACAATTGCGTTTTTTGACCATTTCGGTAGAGTCAAAGTTGACCGAAGGTTGAAATTTTGGCACTTATCGTTATGTATATGAAAATATTTCAAAACTGATTAAAACTACAATCATGAGTATTTTTTGTATTCTACATGAGTATTTTTGCACAATTTCATGTATTCTACATGAAATTGCGCAAATTTTCATATATAATACTCCATGTAACGGCTAATTTAAAATGGTGCAAAAATTATGTCAAATTGACTAAATAATTTCTGAGATGTGTCACTGATACTTTTTAGTGTGAACAGATATAAATTCACGCTTACGTGCCTGCGTAATGATTGTAAACAAAACAACGCCTTTATCCGTGAGCTCCCAGCATCCCCCAAGGCGCGTGATTCAAAAGTTTTCGGCTGGTAGGCCTATAAGTATTTTTCCCCGAATTTTAAAAAAAACTTTTTTATGTCGACATTTAATACGTCCAATCGGCACCCGGGAGACAATTTATGTCAATGTTTAATACGTCCAATCGGCGTAAGAGGGTTAAATGATTATGCAAATGATATTCCACATTTTTATTGAAGAGTTATTACATATTAGGGCAAAATATCTGGCTGCGACACTGTCTAAGGCATCGTTTTTCAGTCTAGGGCACTGTAAGGTGAATTGTGACACCCATAGACTTTTGAATTACAGTTACCGACGATTTTCTGTTACCGTCAAGCCCCAGGAACAGAACCCCTGCCGGTAACCGGGGGATGTCTGTATTAATCATATGAGAAAAGTTTTTGCATCAAGTCTTTAAGAGTCTACAACATGAATAAGACCAGGTAAATAGCAACTTTCACATTTGCACCTGTGAAACTATGAAATCCATATTTTGTTGGTGGATACAGCACCTTAGCTGTATTTTGGAACAAGGGAAAACAGTAAAGTCCCAGTACCCTTGTTTATATTCAGAATATCTGAATATAAACATTAATATTCAGAACCTCTTACTTATCATATCTATCATTATGTAATTACTCATGTAAATTCTTTTATGGCACATCCATTTAATTATTCTTGCTGTAATATGTTGCAGGAAAGTCATGTTTTCATTTTTTGTGTGGTTCATTCCAATTCAATTTACAGTATCTGTATTGAGTCATATCTAAAATGTTCCCAAAAAAGGTGAAGTGAATATTGCTGGAAAATGCCAGTAATCTCATTGATCAAATGTCACGTTGCATCACACTGACTTACTGCAATGGAGTTGGCATATTCATTGTATTTTTTGCTTATTCAGTGTCAGCATTTGTAAAGAAAGTGGTAAATAATTATTATCCCTGTCCCTCTGTAGTTGTCTCATTACTGTGTAGGATCAACAGAATTATTTTCATTGTACACTCGACAAGAAAAGTGAAGATACAGTTTTCATTAGCTTTCATTCATTGAATTTCCCATTTGTTTTTACTGAAAAGACATAATATTGCTAAATTTACTCTAGAATATGAAAATACACAGCAAATTATATCATAAGTTAAAACTGCAAAACAAAACCATTCAGATACTTGAAAGCACAATATATGTCTGAAGTAATTGGAATTTCTCAGATGGATTTGTTAATAGAGATCTGGCAGATAGAATGTGAATTTCTGATTGTAGTAATATGTATCACAACGATAATATTTACTCGTTTTCTTTCATGAACAGGGATATTATTTCATCATCGTAAGTGGTGAATGCAATTATTTTAGTTTCTACTAACTCATATTTGTATTCCAAAGCGATTAAACTTGCTGACATCAATGGCAGTCAATGTTGCGACGGCTAAGGTAGGTTGAGCAAATCTAGTTACATCCGCAAGAGTGTTTTCTATGATGTGAGGAGGGGCCCTAGAACTTTGAGTGGGAAAATGCAAGTCACTGGATACTGGCTTATGCAATGAATTTCACACTTTGATTACTTTGACGTTGACATGGATCAAATGGTAGTTGCTGTTTACAAAGCTACTGTCTTTAAACATAAATCTTTATCAAGTTTAAAGTAGCATGTCAGCTCCAAGATTTTCTGGCTATATGCTCCCATTGCAAAGCAGTTTGTAGTAGCCTACAGCCATACACGACTGCATTTCTTTGCCATGAGGCTGAAAGATCTCCCAACACATCAGCATTTTTGGCACGATATAAAACTTGAATTGCCTGTGCAATACATATTGAGTTATTTTTGGTAATAAATATTGTTACTTAGCTTTTTTGTGAATGCTTTGTGGATGAAACCCAATTTTCAAAAGTACAGACTATATCAAGAGAGCAAGAATGACCGCAGCCTGTGTCTAAATTTTTCCACGTCTTTTTACAATCTTAGAATGTTACAGCAACTGTCGAATGAAATCAAGATTAGGGTATGAATTTCTTAGAGAATTAACTTGAATATTATGATCCTTCAAATTTTATCTAGCATAGTGCAGCATGATCTTGGCAGTCATATCACCCTGTTCCCAGGTATCTGTGCACCAACTCACCGCTCTTTCTTCTGCCTGTCCGCTGTCACAAGTCCATTGCCAATACTATAATTCTCTCTCTCTCTCTCTCTCTCTCTCTCTCTCTCTCTCTCTCTCTCTCTCTCTCTCTCTCTCTCTCTCTCTCTCTCTCTCTCTCTCCTTCTAAAACATACTTTACAAATATATATTACCACTCAATCTCCCAAAGAAAATATAATGAAATAAAGTAGTTATAAATACGCCTAAGCTTTCACATAAGCAGATTTTGTTTCTCTCTCTCTCTCTCTCCACTTTTAAAACACATTTGAAAAAATATTATCACTCAATCTCTCAAAGTAAATATAATGAATTAAGTATCTCTGTAGATAGGCCTATGCTCTCTCTCTCTCTCTCTCTCTCTCTCTCTCTCTCTCTCCACTTTTGAAACATTTGAAAAAATATTATCTCTTAACCTCTCAAAGTAAATATAATGAATTATCCCTATCGATAGGCCTGTGCTTGCGCGCTCTCTCTCTATCGTCATAATATTCCATTCTTTACTATATTGTTCCTCACAATTTCCACAAGTTCTGCCCAAATTTTAAAACACTTTTTCTCATTGTTTAAGATCCATCTTCAATTACATATGAATTTTACATCAGTTTAGAGTCAAACATTACTTATAAATAAGGTTTCACAGTAGGTTTTAAAAAAGGATGATTGATATTCTACCCTGAACTGATGTTACCAAACCAACATTAACGAATAATCTAGAGCCTGTTTCTACATTCAAGTATAAATGATTCTAGGACCTCTACAGAATCTTTATGGTGTAAAGTTAAGCGGAATCTAGAAAGCAACAAACGCTATGATTTTGAAACTCTGCCCCCTTTCTAGAGTTGCCAGGTGTGGCATTATTGAACAGTATATGTCTGAAGATTTAAAAAAACTGTATCTTAACTTTCCTTGCCGAGTGTACATCAACAATAACCTTCTCTTTCACAGGCAGTTCTGGACACAAAGTTGGTTGGGCTTTTGGACTCGGATTGGAAAGATGGGCCATGAAATTCTATGAAATTCCAGACATAAGGGTATTCTGGTCTCAAGATTCCGGAATATTATCACAATTTCATTTTGATGATCCCTCCACAAAAATCAAATTTAAGGTCAGTACACTGCAGCATTATTGCAGTGTAACTTCTCTGATGATTTATTGGTAATGTAGTAATTCAGTCTAGGATCAGTAGCCATAATGAATTGTAGTACATATATGTAAAAGCATAATCCCATTCAGCATAAGGGACCAAGTACGTATTTAGATTTTTACTAAGGTTCTTGTGTCTGTTGTAATATTATTTTATCAACATATTTGTATTGGTTTCATTTAATGAATTTTTATTAGTATTATTTAAATGTAATTAAAATGCCACTGCAATTTACTGAAATCAGATATGCAATATGTACACATATAATGAAAAACATCCAAATAAGATAATTTATTGCAGATCTGAAATTGGTAAAAATGCTGGTAGATTGCAATTAGGAATAATTGGTCATTTATGATATACTGCTTACATTTTTTTAGGAATTATGTGGTTGAAGGGGAATACATATGCATTTATAAGTTTTTAAAGGAAACCCATTTTTCCTAATTTGCCTTATTTTGCATGTTATGGCAAAAGATTTAACATGAATCCAAACTTAGTGAGTACAAGCTGCCTACATGAGTTAAGTGATCGACAGTATAAAAGTACAGTTGTTCATACGCGAACAAACCCTCGGTCTTAACAATAGGATCATTTCTAGCGCCTAGCTGGATCCGGTTAAAAAGCAGATGAAAGCAAGGAATCTTGTGATACCTGGCAACACATGCGTAGATTGGGTGAAGAGTGGTCAAACACTGCTCATCTATGGCAGTCTTTTTCTTAACCGCCTGGGCGAGAGGTCGTTTTCCTCTCTTGGCCTTTTCCCGGTTCATTGCCCGTTTCGTTTCTCTTAGTGTGTGTGTGTGTGTTTTTTTACCTGGTTTTATGGCTTCTTCTGTTCTCATTTTTTGGCTTCGGCAGAGACAGACCCTCATATCACATGCAGTAGGTGTCGTTCGAATTTTTGTACGATTACGAATCCTAGTACGGAATGCCGATCATGGTCTAAGGAGCAGTGGAGGAAGTTTTATGGTAAGAGGGAACATCGGAGAGTCTCCACTCTTCCTACTTGGGAGGGCTTTGCTCCTATTCCCGATGTTTCGTCTTCCTCAATAGTCAACCCCCATAGTAGTGTTGTCCCTGCATTTCCTTCCTTTTCTTCCATTGATTCGTTGATGGAAGTATCGGGAGGTCGCCAGGGTAATTTTTGTAATGTAACCCCCTCTTCCTCGGGAGCTTATTCGGTTCCCGAGAAGGGTGAGGTTTTTCATCATTCTCTTCTCTTCCAGAGTCGGAATCATCCAAAATGGCAGCGATTTGGAAGACGCTTGGGCTAGGTGGTACCCCGTCCTGGGAGGGGTTGCTAGCGCATTTTGTGGAGGCTCGCACCCCCCTTCCCGGTCCAGCCAGGCCATCCCCCCTCCTCCCGGCCTCGTCTTTGCGGGTGGGAGCAGTCAGCCATCTTGTATTGCTCCGCCAGTGTCTGCCGCCGCTTTGTATCGGAGTGACGCTGTGGCGTCAGCCTCATTGATGACGTCACGGGGTCGGTCCATCTTTGTGTATTCCTCCGCCAGTGGCATCTCTTTCCCCCTCGCACAGAGGGGAAGCCATGACGTCACCACTGCTTGTGACGTCACTCTCATCGATGATGTATCTCCCAGTCACCTCCTCTGATCCGCCTCGCTTAGCCGTGACGTCATCACTGCCGCCCAGTTCGCAACATCTGCCTTCCTTGTTGTCAGAGCCTTCTCTGGCACATCAGTCTGAGGTCATATGCCAGGCAGTGCTTCAGAGGCTGGACACTGTATTGGATGTGAAGTTGGCTGCCTTATCGGTTGGGAGGACTGGTAGGAAACACGTTGCTTCGTCCCCGCCTTACGAGAAGAGTGCGCATACGAAGCTAGTGCTATCTTCCTCTCCCTCTTCCCCCTCTACACCTCATCGGCGTATTAAGCGTTGGAAGGCTAAGGACTTTGCCCTTCCTTCGCCGTCGAGGGAAGAACAACGCGGACGTGTTCCCAAGAGTGCTGTGGTTTCGGGTAGTGTTAGTGGTGTGTGTTCTGCAGGGGTTGCTTCGCCTCCGAATCTCGAACGCCCAATCACCCCACCCCCCCTCCGTCCTTGCACATCGCGAGCGTGTTGCAACCTCCCCTGCCCATTCACGTGATGTTAGTGCTCCTACTTCTCCAAGGCCTATTCGTTGCCGTAAAGATCTGAAGGCGCCTGTCAAGAAGTTGAAGGTAGTGAGCACAGAGTTAGTGCAGCCGGAGTGTTTGCCAGCCTCTCTAACTGGTGCTTCCAAGAATTCGACCATAAGGGATTCTCCGTCAATCTTGAGTGCTTGAGTTTTCCCCCCATCTCACGTACGTTTGGCCGCCACGCCTATGACCATTCATGGACGTCTGGAGTCACCTGTTGAGGTAAGTGATGTGCCTAGTGTTACAGTGGGTCCGTCTTGGAGGCTAACGCTTGGACCCAGCCCAGATAGGTTAGTAGGGGTTTCGGACTGTTTGGCTGCTAACCCTCCCGTGAATTTTGGTGAAGAAGGCGCGTTAGAAGAGCCTACACATCCTTCTCGTCGTCGGTCGCTGGAGGCGGCACCAGTGATTGCTGGCGCTCATGCCTCTTCGGAGGCTGCGCCAGTGATTCCTGGAGCTCCTGCCTCTTCGGAGGCCACACCAGTGATTCCTGGTGCCCCTGCCTCTTCGGAGGCAGTGCCAGTTGATTCTGGCACTCCCACCTCTTTGTAGGCAGTGCCAGTGGTTTCTGGCACTTCTGCTTCTATGGAAGTAGAACCAGTGATTTTTGGTACTCCTGCCTCTCTGGAGGCTGTGCCAGGTGTACCTGGCACTTCCACCTCACTGGAGGCTGTACCAGCTTTAAATGGTGCTTCTGATCCTTTGGAGGATGCACCAATGTCCAACCTTCACACCCCTCCTCAGGTAGCATCAGCTTTGTATGGTGTTTCTGAGACTGATAACCCTCTGGAAAGGAAGGCAGCCATAAATAATTGGTCTCCTTCCAGAAATAAGGAGCAAGTCAGTAAGCTGAAATCTCTTAAAAGAGGCTCTAATTTAACAGCCTCTAAAGGGAAGTAAATTCATTAATTTTCTACAGTGGAACTGTCAGGAATTAAGAGCTAAATGGGAAGAATGAAGGCTGCTCATATCAGAAGTGTCTCCTGTTTGTATAGCTTTGCAGGAGACGATGATTGGTAATAATTTGTGCCCCAGCCCACGAGAGTATACATCCTATCACTCAACCTACACCTATAATTTGAATATTGGAAGCCATGGTGGTGTCGCTTTGTATGTTCGAAATGACACCCCACAAAATCTTATCAGTATCCAATCAGCATTGAGAGTGATAGGTGTGCAGATCCATTTGCAAAGAAAATATACAATATGCTCTCTTTATCTACCACCTAATGAAGCGTTCCCCATCAATGAATTTAAATCTCTTATTCAACAGTTACCACGCCCTTTTGTTATTTTGGGAGATATGAATAGCAGAAGTCCTCTTTGGGGTGACATCACCACCAATCAAAGAGGAAGGTGCTTAGGTTCCATCATAGAAGATGAAAATGTGGGGATCCTCAACTCTGGGGAGTCTTCGCATTTTCATGTTCAAACAGGCACGTTATCAGCAATTGATTTATCTATATGTAGTGATGACTGTCTTATTGACTTTAACCCCTTCGCCACTGGCCTGCTGCATTGCTGCTAATGCTTGCATACCGCATGAGACCCCCTGTCGACCGCGAGTATCAATCATTACTGGCTCCCTCTAAATTTTATGTTATTCATATTTTTCCTTTACATTCTTATGTGAAAACATTGTGTGTACGGATATCAATGAATATTTTTTACCCCATTGTCAAAAAATTACAAAAAATATAGTAAGAATATCGGAAAAAATAGGAATATTTAGTGGAAAAAGTAATTGCAGAAGTAGGAACTTTTTTATAAAGTAGTAGAAAATAGTAGTAAAGTAATAGAAATAAGTAGCAGAAAAAGTATTAAAGTAGCAGTAAAATAGTAGTAGTGGTAATAGCAGTACTAGTTTTCTTACTGAAACAGTTATTCCTAGGTTTCATACAGAAACAGCGTATACATCAATGAATGTTTACGGCACTGGTAATAATAATAATAAAACAATAATAATAGTAATAATAATAATAATAATAATAATAATGATAATAATGATAATAAAAGCAACAGCATCTCGTGACCAATACGTATATACATATGGGGCAGTTTATTCACCCCCATTATCATCAGCAAGCTATAAAAAACACATCTCATCACGAGTAACAGGCCTCCATAGAAGTCCTTTCACCTTACGCTTTCCTGTTGAATGAAAGTACTACTCTGCCCGAGCATTCATCCATTCACACAATTTGTCAATTACATCACCACAAAAAAGGAGAAAAAATGCACCACGTAAGCAGGTGAAATCTGGTGTGTAAGCAGGAATCCTATTACCACCCTCCATGAATCAGGGAGGCCTGGGTCTGGGCGCAAGTCACAAGATGGATCAGTTATGAACCGCCAGCCTTCATCGACAAGAGGTTCAATGTCTTCGAAACACTCTTTGTCACTGTCAACCTCTAAGAAATTATCACTATAATCATCATCTGATAGATTTGGCAGGTACTCAGACCCTGACTCTGAAACACTATCATCTGACATGATACTGAAAAAAAAGAACATAAAATAACTGCAATCAAAGGGAAAAAGGTTTTAGAATTCAAATCTACATGGTTACGGACAAAATCGTCATCATCCTTCCCAAATAATAGCCTGAGGCGCACTGGCATATGTTGGCCAGTACCCCTCCTAATATCCCATATGAAAATGACGTCACGACGTCCATCGGACGCTCATTGGTTAGAATGAATTGTGGGTGGAGCTTCAGCACCTCTCTCGTACACAATACTGTGTCTGGAAACCATCCAAGCTGAAGAAAACGCTTTGCTTTTCGAGGAGGGATGAAAGACGTACACGCGTACGTCCCGGTCTTTTATTACTGTACCGTAAAAGACGTACATGTGTACGTCCCAGTGCTGAAGGGGTTAATTGGAGAACTATAAATGATAGATTTACCAATGACCATTTTCTAATAGTGGTGAGTGTAGCATCAAGTCCTCCATCTTCAAGGCTACCCAAATGGAACATTGGTAAAGCTGATTGGTCAACATTCCAGGAGCACAGCTCAATAGATGACTCTGCTGATGACTTTCCCTGTGTAGATGACACTCTTGACTTTTTAATACAATAATGTTCTCAGCTGGTCTTCAATCTATACCTAGGACTTCAGGCAAATTTGTCCGCCGACCAGTTCCCTGGTGGACACGTAAATGCCAGGAAACTCATAAAACTATGAGATCTGCCTTCACCAGGACGAAAATGTGAGTATTATCGTGTAGAATTTCGAAAAGTGAGAGCTCATTTTTGCATGGAAATAAAAAAAGCACGAAAAGAATCTTGGACGATATTCATATCTTCACTAAATTCAAAAACTCCTCTGACTCTAGTTTGGAAGAGTTAGAAAAATAGCAGGCAAGTTCACTCTTTGTCAACCTCCAGTTATCAAGATGAATGGTTGCGAGGTAGCAGACCCCCAGTTAGTGGCAAATGAGTTTGCTAATCATTTTGCTAATGTTGCGAAGAAAAATGATGATAGACCCTATTCAGCTCAAAGACGGATTATGGAACAGGTCGAAATTTATTTTAATACCTTAAGACATGAGCAATACAATGCTCCTTTTACTATTAGAGAATCTGAATCAGCCTTGAATAAATGTAATGAATCAGCTCCTGGACTGGATGATATAACATATTCAATGATTAAGTATACTCCTGAAAATACCAGACTTTTCATATTAAACCTTATTAACAGAATTTACCGAGAACATATCTTCCCCAAGCTTTGAGAGAAGTTAAAATTACTGCAATTTGTGAAGCCTGGAAAAGATCCATTCAAGACAGAAAATTATCGTCCTATCACATTAAAATCTTGTTTGTGTAAGATCATGGAAAAAATGGTGAACACACGATTGATATGGTACTTGGAAAGAGGTAAATATCTGTCGCCTGCTCAGTGTGGTTTTCAGAGTATGCACTCCACAACTGATGTATTGGTACGAATGGAATCTTCAATATGTGAAGCTTTTGCCAACAAGCAGCATCACATCACTGTTTTCTTTGATCTAGAGAAGGCTTATGATACAACATGGAGATATGGCATTTTGAGGGTCCTTTATGAATGTAACCTGAGAGGCAATTTGCCCCTCTTTATTAAGGCTTTTTTAAAAAATAGGATATTTCAGGTTCAGGTTGCAGCAACAATGTCAGATGTGCTCAGTCAAGAAGAAGGAGTACCACAAGGAAGTGTTTTAAGTGTAACCTTGTTCTCCTTGGTAATCAATGGGGTTTCTAAAATACGTAATTCCCCCAGATATAACATACATTATACCTTTTTTGTTGATGACCTATCGATTTCCTTTGCAGCATCAAGGATGGCAGTGGCTGAACGCCGCCTTCAGCTCTGCATTGATAATATAGTAAAGTGGGCTGAGGTTAATGGTTTTAGATTTTCTGCCAGTAAAACTGTAACTATGAACTTTTGCCGTATAAGGGGAATCCACCCTGATCCAGATCTATTCATTCATAGGCAGAGAATTCCATGTGTTGGTGAAACAAGTTTTCTTGGCTTGATTTTTTATAGCAAGCTGACCTGGATTCCACATCTGAAATATATTAAAGCAAAATGCTTGAAAGCAATGAATTTGCTGAAAGTCGTGTCTCACACTTTGTGGGGTGCAGACCGAACTCAGATGTTGAGATTATATAAAGCCTTGGTCTTTTCAAAATTAAGTTATGGGTGTGAGGTGTACACTTCTGCGAAGCCAAATAGCCTTAAAATGCTCAACTCAATTCATCATGGAGGAGTACAGTTGTGTACTGGAGCATTTAAATCATCTCCCACTGAGAGCATGCTTGTAGATGCTGATGAGGTGCCACTGGATCTTCATTATAAGCGTCTGCTGGTTCGGAGCTGGTATAGATTCCAGAGGCTACCTAAGTCTTTGTCCAGCATTTGAATGAGAAATGAAAGGCATTGGCAGTTTTATGAAAGTCACCCCAAGCAACCTCATCCATTCGCTTTTAGAGTAAATTTTATTGTCCGTGAATTAAATATGCCAAGAATCGAGATTTTACCAGCAAAATACTCAGTTAGTCCCCCCTGGAACTTTCCAGAGGTAAAATTTTGTAGATATTTTAATTTTACCAAGACAGAATTGTCCAGTGAGGCCATGCGGTCAATATTTTTAGAACACTCTTTGCAACATGATAACTCCACTGCAGTTTTCACAGATGGCTCAAAGTCAGATGCTGGCATCGGCTTTGGTGTAGCCTTCCCTGATGTAGAGAGAAGCGGCAGGCTATCATCAGTTGCATCGATTTTTACAGCAGAATTATATGGAATTTTAAAGGCTTTAAAGGAAGTTTTAATTCGGAATGAAAGTAATTTCATTATATATTGTGACTCAAGAAGTGTTCTTCAGTCGCTGGAATCTTTTAACCCTTTAAACCCTCTGATTTTAGATATATTGGAATAGCTACAGAAATAAAGTTCTGTTGGGTGCCTTCTCATGTTGGGGTGGCTGGGAATGAGAAAGCTGACCAACTTGCAAAGTCTGCGGTCAGCTCCCAAGAACCCACAAGATGCCTACTACCATATCGGGATTTGTATCCTCCAGTAGGTCAGAGAATTAAAAAATGCTGGCAGTCCCAGTGGGAGGATATTTTAAATAATAAAAAAATGCGTAGTATCACGTCATCAGTGTCTCCTTGGTCATATCCGTATATGCCAAGGAGACAGGAAACGAAGTTGTGCAGATTGAGGATTGGACATACAAGACTCACCCATGGGTTCTTGATGTCTTGTGAAAATCCTCCATTTTGTGAGAACTATACTGTGCCCTTGACTGTGAGACATTTGCTGATTGAATGTCCCAGACTTGGGAATTTGAGACATAGGTTCCTGTCTTGGGGATGTGATAGAGGAGGTAATTTTATCCTATCTACAATTCTTAGAAAGGATTGTAATATAGAGCAGTTATATATCTTTGAGGGAGGCTGGCCTCCTCAACAAAATTTAGACTATATAATAGAATAACTATGTAAGAGTTTATATATTTGAACAAATTTATCAATATAAATATGTTTTTAGATTTTTTTTTTATTAAATTAATTTTAGATTTAATTCTAACTTTTATCTAAATTTATTTCAGTGTCAATAACCGAGATGTTGTGACACCAGTGTGTAACAGACATAATCAATCAATCAATCGATTGACACGCAAGAGTTTCTGTCTTCCTTTACTGAAGTTGTTGATCTCATTCTTGGGTTCAACAATTTGGAAAGTAGGACTCAGACTCGGTCGTCTTACACTCCTTCTGCCTGGAAGCCTTGGTGGGAGCTACTCAGGAACCCAAATCAAATCTTCAGCTGCCGTTGTCGGGGCACATTCAGTCGGTCTTGCAGAAGGTTAACGCCTCTGTTTCTGACCGGGACGGTTCACTTCGCTCTAGGGGCTCTACCAAACTACTACCCCCGCCTCTCACAAGACATAGGAAGTACTATGCTACAAGCTCTGCGTTTTTGTTGTCACGCCACCTTAACCCGGACGTCATTCGCCTGAAGCCGTGTTTGACTTTGGAACAGGTGAGGTCAGTGGCTCCGTCCTTGTCTCCGCAAGATGCCTTAGCTTTGGAATCTACGGCGGCCTCCATGTTGCAGACGGTTTCTTGGCTGGACCTCTGGTCTGTGGTGATTGCCAAGATAGCTTCTGACAGGTCCATTGAAGGGTTGGTGAGTGCTGCCTTGCTTACCAGTCTATTGCAGTCCGGGGGCAAGGCGTTTTCTTATTTGGCTCGCCTCGGTGCCAATTTATGGGCTAATCTTCTTCTGGTTAGGAGTGACGTGGCTTTGGTTAGGATGGAGAGGTCGCTCGAAACCGAGTCTTTGCTGGGTTTGAGGAACGGTGATCTGTTGGAGTCGTGATTCTTGTTTCCACGGACAGAACTTGAAATGCAATAGACCGACGCCAGGCTGACACCAAGGACCGACTGGTGCACCAAGCCGTGTCAAAGTCAGAGTCTCGCCCTCGGAGATGTCCGGCCCCTCCTCCTCCCCCGGTCCAGCAGCAGTCGAGGAGGTCGTTGCCTGGTAGGCCATCGAGGACCTCGAGTTTGGCAGGGCCTTCCCGTTCGACACAGCCCAAGTCTCAAGAGCAACGCCCCTTTTGCTCTCGTTCCTTTAAACCAAGAAGGGGCCCCAGGGGCAGAGGTCAAGGGGGCCGTCAGTAGGTTTGGCGCCTCTCCCTCTCCTGCGCCACGGGTGGGGGGGTGCCTGGCTGGCCATTTGGCCAAGTGGCAGAGTTACGGGGCGGAGAAGTGGGTGGTAGATGTCCTTCAGGTGGGATACCTGTTGCCATTCAACTTCTCTCCTCCTCTGTCGGACAAGCCGCAGCTCAGGAAGATGTATCCTTCAGATTCTCTGAAGTTCTTGGCTCTTCAGAAGGAAGTGCAGAAAATGCTGGACAAGGATGCGATAGAGGAAGTAGTGCATCCATCCCCTGGGTTTTACAGTCACATCTTCTTGGTGCCCAAGGCGTTGGGAGGATGGAGGCCTGTGATCGACTTATCCACCTTGAATCGGTTCATGAGGAAGACACGGTTCAAGATGGAGACCCCATGCTCGGTGTTGGCAGCCGTGAGGGAAGGCGACTTCATGCAGTCGATAGACTTGAGGGATGCATACTTCCAAATCCCTGTTCATCCCACGTCCTGGAAGTGCCTTTGCTTCTCTCTAGCGGACAAGATCTTTTGAGTTCAAAGTCTTGTGCTGACGACAGCCCCTCAAGTTGGGCCCATGCTCAGGGGATCCGTTTGCTGAGGTACCTCAACGATTGGTTGGTCTTGGCAGTTTCCAGGGAGAAGCTGCTGCAAGACAGGGATCGTCTACTTCGGTTCTGTCTGGACCTGAGCATATTAGTCAACCAGGAAAAGTCGAACCTCATTCCCAATCAAAGGATTCTCTACCTGAGCATGGTCATCGATACGACAGTGGCAAGAGTTTTCCCGTCTGATCAGAGATTGGAGAAGTTGCGGGCTGTAGCACGCAACTTCCTGTCAAAGTCGCATCAGTCAGCTCATCAGTGGCAGGTTCTTCTGGGAGTGCTATCTTCCCTGGAGAAGCTGGTCCCTCATGGGCGTCTTCATCTTCGGTCTCTGCAATGGAGACTGGGGGAATTCTATTCTCCGGCGGGGGACTCTCCCTGTTTATGGTTCCACTGTCTTTGGAAGTGAGAGAAGACCTTCGATGGTGGTTGGACGACCAGAATCTATTGAAGGGCGTCCCTCTGCATTCTCTCCCTCTTGACTTCCTTCTGTTCTTGAACGCCACCCTCGCAGGTTGGGGCGCGCACTTAGGCGGCCCCATCGCTTCAGGTGTTTGGGGTGTGGAGGACAAGCAGCAAAATATCAACGTCTTGGAGTTGAAGGCGGCTTTCCTGGGTCTGAAGGAGTTTCGGTGGATGGTAGAGGGTCACTCTGTCATTCTCATGTCGGACAACACCACAGTGGTAGCCTACGTGAACAAACAGGGAGGCCTGGTTTCCCAGCAACTTCATGCCTTGACCGTCGAGCTTCACCAGTGGGCAATCAACAATTCGGTAGAGCTCTCAGACAGGTATATCCCAGGGAAACGGAACGTGGTCGCAGACAAATTCAGTCGCTGGGACAGAGTGGTCCCTTCAGCAAGTGGTGGCAGACAAGCTTTTCCAGATTTGGGGGAGACCCATGCTGGACCTTTTTGTGACATGCTCCAACAGGAAGCTGTAGGGGTTCTGTTCAGTGGTTCCTGGTGATAGGTGGTGATGTCTTGCATTAGAAGATGAAAGATTGCAGGATGGAAGAAATGATATCCCGAGTCGTAGATTTCTTTATTCCAAGCAGCAAAAGGTAAATATGTACAGAGGCTCTGCAGGGGGTGCAGCTCGCGCCAAGAGAAGCAAAAAGAATAGCCATGCGCATGTGCGGGTTCATGATACAGGGCGACACATGCGGATGCGTTCACAATAGGTGATTTTATTAAATGCATGGAAATGAATCGTACAGCAATTGCATAGTAAAATATACATTATTCCACACCTCCCCTTCCCCTTTTGCGTTCAAAGAGGTATTTTCAACGTACTAAACGAATTACATGTAGATATGTACATTATGTAGGCCTGTTCAATCTTGGGGACCTGCGAGGGGCTTTGGAGGGAATTGATGACTTTTCCATGTCTAGGCTAGGGACTACAGGGAGATCAGAGTTGGGAACTTGACTGGGGCTGGGCAGTGGATATAGGAAGCGACGGTTCCGACGTAACACTCGACCACTTGGGAGACGGATCTCGTACTTGCGTGATCGTGCACCACCCATGACAATCCCAACTGTGTCCCATCGGTGGGATGTCGGGTCCTGGAGGCGGACATGTGGCCCACATTAAGCCTGGGCAGGGGGCTGGCGTGGGCGTCATAGTTGCGCTGCACCTGAGCAGCTCTGGCAGCGGCTCGGCGGTCACAGTCATGGGCCTTTTCCTGCCAATCTTCTGTGAATGACTGAGGATGGGCAGGCACACATGTACGGAGAGGGTGACCATACAGTACCTGGGCAGGAGAGCGACCAGATTGGTTGGTGTGTTTCTTAACTCGAGGAGACCGCGATCGAAATCCTCGCAGTCAATGTTTCCTGTGGGGGCCGTTTTGAGGATCAAGTGCTTGACAGCCTTGACGGCGGCCTCAGCGTGTCCATTAGACTGTCGGTAATGTGGCGACGAGGTGATGTGGTGTATACCCCAACGTTCTGTGAAGTCGGCGAATTCTTTGCTGGTAAACTGAGGTCCTCCATCGGTGCGCAGGCGTAAGGGAACACCCACCTCTCTGAAGTAGCGGCAGAAGTGCCGTATGGTCGAGGAGGCAGTAGTGTCACCCTTGCAAGGGACAACCACAGTCCAGCCAGAGAGGCGGTCGGCGACAACAAGAAAGGACTTCCCAGCTACCTGGAAGAAGTCTGCCGATACCGACTCAAAGGGCCTGGATGGATGGTCGTCGTTGTGGAGAGGCTCCCGTTGTTGGCTGGGACGCAGGACTTGGCACGGCTTGCAGGCAGTGACGGTGTTGGCGATGTCCGAGTCTATCCCAGGCCAGAAGACGGTTTGTCAAGCCCGACGTTTGGTAGCCTCGACACCACGGTGACTATCATGGAGTCTGGCGAGTGTGTGGCGACGTAGAGCTGCAGGAACTAGTATTCTTGCCCCGTAGAGCACGAGGTTGCCATCAGTAGAGAGGGCTTCTCGCAGCTTCCAGTACGGTGATAAGGATGCATGTAGGTCGTAGCGGTTCGCGGGAAACCCAGAACTGATGCAGTCACGAAGGCGAATGTAGGTGGGGTCGGCCTGTGCTGCTATCGACATGTCCTGTAGGGTCCGGTCGGCGTCAATGGTTGGGGCATCCTCGTCCTGGGAAGCTGTTGTAGCGTTGATGACAGATCTGACATGTGCCGTTACCTCAGCGCAGCCAGTCATATCATCAGAGGTGGGGTAGCTGACTGGTGCACGAGAAAGTGCATTTGGGATGCAGAGAGACTTGCCAGCGCGCCACACTGCAATAAATTGATATTGCGACATGCGCTCCTTCATTCGCTGGAGCCGTTGGTTTTCAACCATGTCCAGCATGTAACTGTTGATGATAGGCACCAATGGGCGATGGTCGGTTTGCAGGGTGAAGGTTGGCAGTCCTTTGAGGTATAGGCAGCACTTTGTGAGGGCCCAAGATACTGCAAGCATCTCCAGTTCAATCGTTGCATACCTTGTTTCGGCGTCTGCGAGAAAGCGGGATCCCCACTGGACTACTCGGAGATGTCCAGATCCATGGTCCTGGAGGAGAGCGTAGCTTATCCCGTAGAGGCGAGATGCGTCGGTCTGGAGAATGGTTGGCAGGGTTGGGTCAAAAGACGCAAGAACAGGCGGGCGTGAAAGTGCTTGTTTCACACGTTTTAAGGCCTGGTCATGGTCAGGTGTCCAAAGAAAAGAGCGCTTGGGGCTCATGAGTGGTCGAAGGGGCTGTGCTGTCAGGGCAATATCTGGGGTAAACTCTGCCAACTGGCTTACTAATCCCATGAAGGAACGTAAGTCCGTCAGGTTGGATGGTGTAGGGAAGTCTTGCAGAGCAGCAACTCGTCCTGGGTCAGCAGCAATTCCTTCTTCGGAAAGGGTGAAGCCACAGAAATTCACTCTGGTCTCTGCCACTGTGAACTTTTCTTTGTTGAGAGTGATGCCATTTTTGCAGCAGCGGGTGAGCAATTCGTGGATCCTGTGGTAGTGTGTCAGTAGGTCATCGTCGAAGATGAGAATGTCATCAACAACCTTGACACACTTCTTCATACCTTGGAGAGCTAGGTCGCCGCGGTAACAATAGGCATCACCAGTGGCAGCGAAGCCCATAGGTCCCCGGCAATGCTGGAAGCGTCCATAAGGCGTAATGAAAGTGGTGAGGTGCCGGTCCTCTTCTGCTAGCTCCATCTGCCAGTAGCCGTGTAGAGCATCCGCGGTGGTGAAGAACTTGGCGGTGGAGTCGACAGTACGGACAGCAGCTAAGGGCGTGGGCGAAGGGTGGGCTGGACGGGAGACTTGTGCGTTCAGCTTCGTGAGATCCACTGTGATTCGAACTCCCTTGGCCTTAGGAACGACGACTAGAAGGTGGCACCATTCCGATGGCTCATCTCCACAAGGCTTAATGATTCCCTGTTGTACTATGGAGTCTAATTCATTCTTGACAGGTTCGCGGAAAGCGTAGGGTATCTGCCTTGGGGTGTGGATGGCGAAAGGGACCGCGTCTTCCTTAAGGTGGATTTTCATGGGAGGGCCAGCCATTGGCCTCAGTGGAGCTGCTTTAAGGCCTTCCTTTGACATGAGTACGTCCTGAAAGGTTTGTAAGAAATACTCTCGGGCCTCAGCAGGGGTCGTGTCAGCATGCAGGGGTAGCTCCTTGCATCGATTAACGTGGGTGACCTGTAGGATGGGCCGCGGAAAGCCTGGTGGGATGATGGCCAACTCCTTGCAAAGTGCATAGGACAGGAGTGGCATCTGAACGCGTTCGTGGACTTGAATCGTGGCGAGGCAGGACCGTTTGGCCAAGGACAAGGTGGCCTTAAGGGTTCCTACAGCAGGTGTCATCTTTGACCCATCTGCCGTGAGTGTCACTGATGTTGCAGGAGGCTGTAGCTCAGTCCTGGGAATGCGATGGAGTTCCAAGTGCTGGGGGCCCATCACTGATACATCAGCTCCTGTGTCAGGCAGCATCATTATCTTCGATGTCTCACCCCTGTAGGTGAGGGTGATGGATATAGGTGATGGTGAGGAGTCAGTTGATGAAGAAGGAGTCTCGACCTTGCGACAGCTAGAGGGCTTGCTAGAAGGGGGCGTGGCATTGGGCCGGCCGCCCTGCTTGGCGTTCATCTGCTGACGGCAGTACTTGTCATAGTGGCCCACTCGGCCGCAGTGTCTGCATGTGGCCTTGTTGGCGGGGCACTTTGGGGTTCTGCGCCAGTGTCCTTTGCAGCCACAGTTTACACATACGCTGTCGCTGGCTGGACACTTTCCTGTTGAGCTGTGCTTCCTTGTGCAGGAAGGGCAATAAGTGTCCTTGTTGGTTGGTAGCGAGGTAGAACCCCTGTTGCCATGTCCTTTGATTTCTTTATACGTGGAGACGGCACACAATTTAGAAGGAGGGGCACGTATGGCAGTAGTGGCTGTCCGTGTGGCCTCATAGGAGCGACATTCATTAACCATGGTGGCCAATGAAGCTGCAGCATCCAGGGCAATGAGTTTCTGAGTGAGCTCCTCGTCTCTGACTCCCATGATAATGATAATTTTCAGCTGAGTCTCCTCGCACACAGCAGAATGGCCAGGACAGACGTCGATTTCCTCTGCTACATGCTTCAGTCGGACGTAGAAGTCGCTGAAGCTTTCCCCTTCCCTCTGCTTGCAGGAGAGCAGGTCCCTGCGTCGTAGAGCTTCATTCCGCAGGTTCTTGATGTGTTCCTGGAGAATATTCAAGACCTTGTCAACACTCCGATCCGTGTCTGGTGGTACGTTGAGCGTGTGCTTGAGTATTCTTTGGGTCTCCAGGCTGAGGCACATACGAAGTTGTATCATCTGTTTCCTGGTAGGTAATGTTCCTAGGTCCACCATCACACTGTAGTCATCCCAGCGTCTACGCCATTCCCTGAACACTTGGTATGTGGCATCAGGACGTAAGGGAGGCGGGGTCTGGGCGATGGCTTTCTGTGGGGTTGGTGGCTGGGTGGACGATGGCACTGAGGATTGTGTGGGAAGTTGTTGCGAGTCCGCTGGTGTTGCTTGCTGCTGGGCTGAATTGACGCTAAGTAGCTGCAACAATACGGTGAAACGTTGAGCTTCCTCCTCTCTTCTTAAGTTGTCCCTTGGCGGCATAGATCCTCTTCGTGACGACGTTGTTCCTCTTCATAACGACGTTGTTCTTCTTCTCTCCGACGTGCAGCCAACTCGGCCTGTCGAGATTCCTCCAGGTACTTGATGAGGAGCCTTAACTCCGTATTTGGAGCTGTGGTAGGCGGTATACTCAAGTGCGGTGAGAGCAAAGGTGGGGTTTCCAGCGTTGCAAAACCTGGAAGGGTTCGACGGTCTGTTGGCGAGACTGGGTGTGAAGGCAACTGGCGGTCCTCAAGGTCCTGGTCGTGTTGCATATCCCCAGGCTCGTCTTGATGTGAAGCAGAAGCCATTATGAACAGTTTTCTGCCATGTCAACTGCAGTTTAAAGGAAGAGAAGAACGACGAGGAAGATTTTCTACAGTTTTATTAAAAAGTTACTGTAAATAATTCTTCAACTGTGCGGCGAATACTGGCAGGCGGTGGAGAGTGGGCTGAGTGGGCTCCTGGGGGGTGGGCGGTCGGTGGGGAGTGGGGAGCGACCACTCGAGTCTCGACCGTTGGAAAAAATGAGTCGGCAGTGTATGGCAAATGATGAGCGTGGGTGGATGTGCCTCGGGCTCTGTAGCTGGGTATGGAAATAAGGGTACCCGTAGAGCAGGGGCAAGGCACAAAAAAATACAACCCACTAAAATCAAAGCACTGACATTACACTGCACTGGCACTGCACAAACACTGCATGAACGTATCATAAACACCGCACTAGCACTGTAAAATCCAAAGGCGATCGAGGGGTAATGGCGGCTGGATTTGAATGCTGATTCCGGTGTTCCTTGAAAATGCTGAATGGTTTCGTCACTGCGCCATGGTGATAGGTGGTGATGTCTTGCATTAGAAGACGAAAGATTGCAGGATGGGAGAAATGATATCCCGAGTCGTAGATTTCTTTATTCCAAGCAGCAAAAGGTAAATATGTACAGAGGCTCTGCAGGGGGTGCAGCTCGCGCCAAGAGAAGCAAAAAGAATAGCCATGCGCATTGTTGCGGGTTCATGATACAGGCGACACATGCGGATGCGTTCACAATAGGTGATTTTATTAAATGCATGGAAATGAATCGTACAGCAATTGCATAGTAAAATATACATTTTCATACATTCAACTTACCTGTCAGATATATACATAGCTATCGACTCCGTCGTCCCCGACAGAAATTCGAATTTCGCGGCACACGCTACAGGTAGGTCAGGTGATCTACCTGCCTGCCGCTGGGTGGCAGGACTAGGAACTATCCCCGTTTTCTAATCAGATTCTCTCTGTCGCTGGGAAGGTAAACATATGTTTACTTTCCCTCCTGATTTGATTTTCGTGTTTCATCGCCATCGATCTTCTGGGCCGACTTTTACAGGGAAGTACTGGATCGGTGGTTTGGCATACGTTTTTAATAACCTTTCAATAACTTTTATTGAATTAACTTCGAAGTTTTCAAAGAATAGAGGATGTGTAACTACCGAAGTTTTCGGTAGACAATTACATAGTTTGCAAGAAAGGGAAATATAAATATTTATTCATTGACAAAGTGTAATAAATGTTAGAATTTGATTGAGGAAATAAGGTAACTTCCTATTTGAGGAAGTCAGAAAAACATAGAACTAGAGATGCTTTCTTTAGAAGCTTTAATAGCCCTCGTTCTGACAAGCAGTTAGAATTTTAACAGTACTAGTAGTGTTGTTTCCTCATCACCTTCTTACTTCACAGAAACTACAAATTCATTTGCAATTTGAAGATAAAGGAATGTAGCTCAAGATACGAGCTATTATAAGGTAAGAAGTGATTATAGTGTTCCCCATTGCAATAGAGGGTGCGTCTGATCGGCTCTGTCTCGCTCCCAGGCCTAGACCTCTTCCAAGCTCACAGGACCCAGAGAAGGAATGTCGAAAGCCGTACGGAGGTTATGGAGAACCCCCACCGATCAGGCGTCCCCTCGGCAGGTTCTGTAGAACGTCCCAGACTGCCAGGGATAGCCATTGGAAAGGCATCCTAATTCAATGTGTTCCCCTTATTATTATCGTCTTGACGAATAAGGAGAAGAAACATTCAACGGCGTAGATTAAATGAAGATGCAAGATAATCTCGTCTGGCTATCGGAACCTCAGTAGAGACGAAGAAAGGAAGACATCATTCGATAACAGTTACGGTAGAGGCATTGCCCTATCCGGGTTCGTTTGTTCCCCCCGTTCGTGTCGTGTTTATGTTCGTCGTTCGTCCCCCCGTACGGTTGGACGGGGGGGGAGCTCTATCCCATGGGGGTTTGAAATAGTTATTTCAATAAATTCCTCATCGGTACATGTATATGAAAATATATCTATTCTGAGAAGAACGAATTAGATATTAAAGAATATTTGTTGATCGAATGAATTATATGGATCTCGTTTAGTGAGTACACATATATATATAACTTTTAAGCTTCTAGCTCCTTGGGCATGAAGCTCCGGTAACGAGGCGCAATGCGCCTAAAGCGTCTGAAACAAGGCGCAAAGCGCCTGAAACAAGGCGCAAAGCACCTGAAGGGCCTGAATATAGGCGCAAAGCGCCTGAAGCACTATGAACCGGATCTTCATCGAAATGGAAGTCCTTCTCATTCAGAAGAAAGGGAGGGCTATGTCGCAAATGGAAGTATTGTCGAATTCTAAGCAAGAAACAAATGTACAAGAGATCGGAACCTTCCGCACACAGAACCTTCCGCACAGCGCAACCTTCCAGAAGGCGGAAGATTCCAGTTTCGAATACCTTCCAGACGTACAGAACTTTCCAGGCGAGGATCGCCTTTCAGCTCGGAACTTTCCAACAAGAAAACTTTCCAAGGGCGATACGTCTGCTAGGATCCAGGAGTGTTCCGATCACGATACTCCTCCCAGGCGCCAGGAGTATTCGGAACGCGATACTCCTGCCAAGCACCAGGATATTCCGACGAGCACGATACTCCTCCCAGGCGCCAGGAGTATTCGGAACGTGATACTCCTACCAGGCGCCAGGAGTAGTCGATCACGATACTCCTCCTAGGAAAGCGATCTTCTGCCGGCGCCAGGAGTTTCCGAGCACGATACTCCTGCCAGGCGCCAGGAGTATTCGGAGCGCGATACTCCCTGCCAGGCACCAGGAGTATTCCGAGGACGATATTCGATCGCGATACTCCTCCCAGCGCCAGGAGTATTCGGAGCGTGATACTCCTGCAGGCGCCAGGAGTATTCGAGGACGAGGAGTATTCCGATCGAGATACTCCTCCCAGGCGCCAGGAGTATTCTAGGCAAGATACTCCTGCTTAGCGCCAGGCACTTTCTCCTACAAGAAGAGCCTGACAACCGCCAAGAGTCCTCCAGGCGAAAGGGGAAAGACATTCGAGGCTTCTCCTGATAGGGACGGGAGTTGTCGCACAGGCGGCCGTTGCCCTTGTCAGGATCGTCTGAATGCAATAAAGGCAAGAGCAAGCTCGGCTTTTTCCAGGCAGGGACTCAAGATGTAGCACAGGCTGCCGTAGCCCTTGTCAGGTTACAGTCGGTACTGCTAAAAGCCCTTCACCTTTCGAAAGGAAGCGCTCTCCTCCGGTTGCTCAATCTTGTCCCAACTTGAGGAATGGAAGATAGAGCAGAATTGTGAGAATTAGTTCAGTATAGTAAGAGGATATTAAAATCATCCTCCTTCTAAAAAAATAATGCAACCAACCATTTACAGAAAGAGGGGCAATCGTTTGGAAGTTGAACAAGATTCGTACGAGCTCTCATTCATTGATTAGAGGCTCTTCCAGATAAGAAAGGCGTAAAATACGGACTTGTCTCCAAGATAATAAAAGCTGAAGAGATTCTCTTCGATCCTCGGTTGTCATTTGCGATCTCTTTTGACTAATACTCATTCGGGATTATTGACGAAATGAACGAAGAGAGTAAGATTTCCATTCTTTCTCTGCATGTCGGAAAGGAAAGAGTGTCGTAGAAGGCTTGCTGTATACGACTACTGAATGACAAGTCATATACGCATACCATAGTTGCCTTTCTGGTTCGCTACGGAATTATCTATATCCTTACAGGATTTTCTTAGTAAGGACTTCGCTTAAAAGGTTTGTTACGACAATACCTACTCAACTTCGATATTTAACAAAGGTTGTTTGGCTTAAATTTGCATTATTGAGAGCTTTCTTAAACTCGAGAATAATTTTATTATATCCATTCATTGAAGGGAGTAACTGGCAACTCAGAATGAATGCAGCCAGGCAGTGAACGAGACGGCTGTAATTGTGAGCCAATCTAGTACCATCCGGTTCTCGGGCCTTGGACGTGAACGGTTGGTTACATCTTTTCTCTCCTAAGGGGATCGAATGCTTCACGGTATATTCCCCTACAATCAGGGACTTAATCACGAATTGAGGGGATTTTTTTATTTTTAGGCAAACATGAATAACATCGTATTCGTTTTCTTGCTAAGGATATCTCTCTGCCTCGGCGAGGAAAAGAAAAGAATGTAGTAGGAAATTCACCTTAAGATAACGATAGCGGTTTAAAGCCTTTATGCACACAGAACCGTGGTTAATTACAGCGTTCCTACTATATTACAAGAGTTTCCTGATGAATGCTGTTACAAAACAAATGTGACGGTATTATAAAGGATTTAATTCGGCATAGCACGATTTAACATTTATTGGAAAGAGTTGTCAGACCCTGCGGAAAGTATTCACAGATCTCTTCGCAAGGCAGAAGATGAACGAGCTTCTTATAGATTGCTTCCTTTTCCTCGAAACAAGAAAGGTAGCAAGATACGCCATCTTTAATTTAAATAGGGGAATAAACTTTAGTCTTTTTTCCCCTAGTTATATATATTCTTAAGACATTTTAAAATAAATGGGCGTCAAAGGAAGAAGATGAATGCATCATTTTGGCAATAGAAAAGTTGGATTCACAGAGGTCACGTTCTTCTTTCAGCATGTGTCGGAAGGTTTTTCTAAGAGAGTAGAGATTTTATCGGAATCTATTATAAATATTGGACCTGAAAAACCTATTCACTCTGAGTCTGTCTGCGTGCAGACTGACCAGAAGTAAATATGAATGAGAGGATTTTTCAAGGGAAGCTTGATAATTCCTTTAAATATGTTAAAGACATAGAGTGGCTGCAGATCGTGCTAGATAGAAAGGGGAAACTGTCCTCTTCCGATACCTCTGTGAACCATATAATGGTTTTCTTCCCTTTAAGAGGGAAGAATCACCTTGGTATGTTATGCTATCAATGAACACAGTAAAAATATATACTCTGTCTAGACAAAGAGTATTAGAGATAGTAGAGGAAATTAAAGATCTTCTGGGATGATCCTTATACAATACCTCTATACGATAAGAGTAAGAGATCTTATACTTAGAATGGGATCCTAATTTGGGCCTCAGATTCCGTGTTCCGACAAGATGGAACTGCTCCTAATCAAATGTTTCTCTTGGTCCTAAACGATCAAAAGGACAAGTGAAATTTTGGGCTTTAGAATCTGGAATCAAAGTCTATGAAGACTCGGCAATGGGTTCTGGCCAGCATAGTATGTTTGGCAAAAGAACTAAAGCCTTTTATTCCTGGATCAACGCTTTCAGATAGAGGTTTCGTTGTCCGGGTAATGTAGTGACATTGTCATCTACAGAAGAAGACAAGGTTTAAACGTTTAATGACAGAGTCTTTGGAACGCGAGGAGAGCTCAAACTACTTCCCAAAAGGTTCAGAGAGATACATTCAAGAGCTAGAAATCAGGAGTCCTACCAATTTCAGCTCAGAATCTCTTTAAAATTCCAAGCTCCTTCCCTTCCTTCGGGCAAGGATAGGGAAGCTTCTGCAACGAGAAAACTCATCAACATGTAGGAGGAGAACTCGTTAGCAACGGAAGTATGCAATAAGGATCCTCCTCGGAGGAAGACTTGTCTCTCGACTTTTGAGATTTCTATCGTCTACTAGATGTAGTGACTAAATTTTGATGACTGTGCAGGAGCAATTAGCGTCTTTGGTAGGAGTACTTTCTAAAGAGCTACTCGTATACGGATGACAGGCTTCCGATTACGAGATCCAAATACCGATCTTCGTCGGACGCGACGAACCCTACAGGGGAGTTGTCGCACAAGCGGCCATCTCTGGGGGAGCGATGCGTTAGGCAGGCGAGACGTGGGAAAGGAAGTAACTCCTGCCAAGCGTCTGGCGCCAACTAGGAGCCAGGCGCCAAGTAGGCGCAAAGAGCCTGGCTTTACTGTAGATCGTTCTAGGCCCAGATCTTCATTCAAGCAACAAGAGCCAACTGGAGAAGAGAGAACTCCTGATAGGAGTATAGCGCCCGAATTAAGCGCAATAGACTTGCCATTCGAAAGGCGCATTCCATGAGCGATACTCCTACCAAGCCACAGGAGTATTCGGAACTAGATGGAAAGAGATACTCCTGCTAGGCGCCTTGAGTACTCTGACCTCGATACTCCTCCCAGGAGCCAGGAGTATTCTAGACTTTTTACTCCTACCAAGCGCCAGGAGTATTCTGAGCTTAATACTCCTAACAGGCGCCAGGAGTATTTGGAGCGAGATGCGCCTTCCATAGGTCAGGAGTATTCGGGAAGAGATACTCCTGCCAGGCGCCTTGAGTACTCTGACCTCGATACTCTTTTTGACTCCTCCCAGGAGCCAGGAGTATTCTAGACTTTTTACTCCTACCAGGCGCCAGGAGTATTCGAAGCGCGATGTGCCTACCAAGCGCCAGGAGTATTCTGAGCTTAATACTCCTAACAGGCGCTAGGAGTATTTGGAGCGAGATGCGCCTTCCAGACGGCAGGAGTATTCGAAGAGTTTTACGACTGTCAGGCGCCAGGAGTATTCCAAACAGGATACTCCTCGCGCCAGCCAGGCGCAAGCCAGGCGCTAGGCTTCATCCAGATGAGATCCAGTTCAAAGAAAGTCCTAGTCTTCTTTGAAACAATGGTGATCTCTCTAAAGCACTTCATAAGTGACTTGAGGATACCTTCAAAACAGCTTGATAATTTAAAACAAGCTCTTGAAGTGCGAGCTTTTGCAAATTCTTGTTCTTTTCGTAACAATATGTCAGGAAGACATATTAGCTTTAACATATGAGAGATGCAACTATGTGTTGACTGCTCATTACACGAAGGACTTCAAGTTAACCTATGAGAGATCCTTCTCTCTTGGGTTATACGTATCAGCGGATACGTTGCTGGGATAAGGAGCCGACACTGATCCTTTAATAATGAGTTGAATTTATTTTAACTCAGTGATTTTTTTTTGAGGTTTGAAAGGAGTTTGGGGGATAACTCTTTTTCAATTTAGCGCGAACCCTCATGTTAGGAACAGGTGATCGGGATCGGTGTTGCGCTCCTTAGTTATGCCAATAGGCATAGGCATGTTGTCATATAAGCGGAATTAGCCCCACCCAGTTGACCAAATGCCAATTAGGCTCGACCGAGTAAGTGGATAAGACCCCATCGGTAGACCCACAAGAACTCTTGGCCACAGATCACTATCTTGCTAAGGCTCTTGAGACGAAGCAGACTCCTATGCAATAGCTAGGAAGTCAACCCTTCGTCTAGAAACACAGAGGAACTAAGGTCTATAAATACCTACAACATATGTTGTTTACCTGTCTAGTCAGTAATTAGCTGTCTCTTGCCCTCCACCAAAGGGTGTCAATCAGCTATGTATATATCTGACAGGTAAGTTGAATGTATGAAAATGATATTGTTATGATACAATAAAGTTTCATACATACTTACCTGGCAGATATATACAATTAAAGACCCACCCAGCCTCCCCGCAGGAGACAGGTGGAAGAGAGAATCTGATTAGAAAACGGGGATAGTTCCGCTAGTCCTGCCCCCCACCCAGCGGCAGGACAAGGTAGATCACCTGACCTACCTGTAGCGTGTGCCGCGAAATTCGAATTTCTGTCGGGGACGACGGAGTCGATAGCTATGTATATATCTGCCAGGTAAGTATGTATGAAACTTTATTGTATCATAACAATATCATTATTCCACAGTTCCAGATCCCTTAGCATTGGCAGAAGACGCATTCCAACATCCCACGTCCTGGAAGTGCCTTTGCTTCTCTCTAGCGGACAAGATCTTCGAGTTCAAAGTCTTGTGCTTTGGGCTGATGACAGCCCCTCAAGTTGGGCCCATGCTCAGGGGATCCGTTTGCTGAGGTACCTCGACGATTGGTTGGTCTTGGCAGTTTCCAGGGAGAAGCTGCTGCAAGACAGGGATCGTCTACTTCGGTTCTGTCTGGACCTGAGCATATTAGTCAACCAGGAAAAGTCGAACCTCATACCCAATCAAAGGATTCTCTACATGAGCATGGTCATCGATACGACAGTGGCAAGAGTTTTCCCGTCTGATCAGAGATTGGAGAAGTTGCGGGCTATAGCACGCAACTTCCTGTCAAAGTCGCATCAGTCACCTCATCAGTGGCAGGTTCTTCTGGGAGTGCTATCTTCCCTGGAGAAGCTGGTCCTTCATCTTCGGTCTCTGCAATGGAGACTGGGGGAATTCTATTCTCCGGCGGGGGACTCTCCCTGTTTATGGTTCCACTGTCTTTGGAAGTGAGAGAAGACCTTCGATGGTGGTTGGACGACCAGAATCTATTGAAGGGCGTCCCTCTGCATTCTCTCCCTCTTGACTTCCTTCTGTTCTTGAACGCCACCCTCGCAGGTTGGGGCGCGCACTTAGGCGGCCCCATCGCTTCAGGTGTTTGGGGTGTGGAGGACAAGCAGCAAAATATCAACGTCTTGGAGTTGAAGGCGGCTTTCCTGGGTCTGAAGGAGTTTCGGTGGATGGTAGAGGGTCACTCTTGTCATTCTCATGTCAGACAACACCACGGTGGAAGCCTACGTGAACAAACAGGGAGGCCTGGTTTCCCAGCAACTTCATGCCTTGACCGTCGAGCTTCACCAGTGGGCAATCAACAATTCGGTAGAGCTCTCAGACAGGTATATCCCAGGGAAACGGAACATGGTCGCAGACAAATTCAGTCGCTGGGATCAGGCCCTAGGCACAGAGTGGTCCCTTCAGCAAGTGGTGGCAGACAAGCTTTTCCAGATTTGGGGGAGATCCATGCTGGACCTTTTTGTGACATGCTACAACAGGAAGCTGTAGGTGTTCTGTTCAGTGGTTCCAGATCCCTTAGCATTGGCAGAAGACGCATTCCAACATCCCTGGGACAACCTGGAGGTGTATGCCTTCCCTCCGTTTTGTTTGATCTGTCAGGTTCTGAACAGGCTGACTAGTTCACAGGGTCTCAGAGTGACTTTGGTAGCCCCTCTGTGGCCTCAGGCGGAATAGTTTCCAGATCTGCTGTCGTTGTTGTCAGAGATTCCGAGGGAGATTCCCCCTTGGCAGCATTTCCTGTGTCAGCCCCATGCAGAAAGGTGCTGGGCACATGTCCAGCAGTCTTAGAAAGTCAACCTCCGCAGTTTACCAAGGCAAATGGGCAATCTACTGTGATTGGAGTCGTAAACAAGGTTTTTCTCCCTCGCGACCTCTATTCAACAAATAGCAGACTTTTTAACCCATAAACGCCGAAGCAGTATTTTAAAAATCGTCTCCCGTATGCCGGCGGCGTTCGCGAGTTAGCGCCGAAGCGGAAAAAAATTTTTTTTCAAAAAATCACAGCACACTTAGTTTTCAAGATTAAGAGTTCATTTTTGACTCCATTTTTTGTCATTGCCTGAAGTTTAGTATGCAACCATCAGAAATGAAAAAAATATCATTATCATATATAAATATTGGGATATATGACAGCACAAAAAAAAAATGTCATATATAATTGTATACAAATCACGCTGTGAGCAAAACGGTTAAAGCTAACGAGTTAATTTTTATTTCGTTGTATTTTACACTAAATTGTGATCATTTTGGTATATAACACATTGTAAAACAATCTAGGCAACACAGAGAAAATATTATCACAAAATGATGCATGAATTCATAATGCGCGGACGTAAAAAAAGTTGTTTTAAAAAATTCACCATAAATCGAAATATTGTGCTAGAGACTTCCCGTTTGTTGCAAAATGAAGGTAATTGATTGAACATTACTAGACTGTAAGTGTTGTAGCTTACAATTGCAGTTTTTTACCATTTTGGTTGAGTTAAAGTTAACTGAAGGACAAATTTTTTCTATTTACCGTTATTTATATGCAAATATTTCAAAACTGATAAGAGCTACAACCATAGGTTGTTTTGTTGTTGTATTTTACATAAAATTGCGCACATTTTCATATATAAAACTTTATGTAACTGCTAATTTAAAATGGTGCAAACATTACGACACTTGGACGAAAAAATGTATAATTTTTTTGGAAGAGTTACCGCGCGGGCGTAAGGAAAAAGTTTATTTCATAAATTCACCATAAATCTAACTATTGTGCTAGAGACTTCCAATTTGTTGCAAAATAAAGGTAAATGATTGAATATTACTAGAATGTAAGAGTTTTAGCTTACAATTGTGTTTTTCGACCATTTCGGTCGAGTCAAAGTTGACCGAAGGTTGAAATTTTGGCACTTATCGTTATTTATATAAAAATATTTCAAAACTGATAAAAGCTACAACCATGGGTTGTTTATATTTGTATTTTAAATGAAATTGCGCACATTTTCATATATAAAACTTTATGTAACGGCTAATTTAAAATGGTGCAAACATTATAACAATTGGACAAAAAAATTTCTGATTTTATTCTGAAGAGTTACTGCGCGGACGTAAGGAAAAAGTTTTTTTCATAAATTCACCATAAATCGAAATATTGTGCTAGAGACTTCCAATTTGTTGCAAGATGAAGGTAAATGATTGAATATTACTAGAATATATGAGGTTTAACTTACAATTGCGTTTTTCGACCATTTCGGTAGTCAAATTTGACCGAAGGTTGAAATTTTGGCACTTATCGTTATTTATATGAAAATATTTCAAAACTGATAAAAGCTACAACCATGAATTGTTGTTTGTTGTATTTTACATGAAATTGCGCACATTTTCATATATAATACTCCATGTATCGGCTAATATAAAATTGTGCAAAAATTATTTCAAAGTGACGAAATAATTTCTGAGATGTGTCGCTGATACTTTTTAGTGCAAGAAGAAAGAAATTCGTGCCTGCGCGCCTGGGTAACGATTGTAAACAAAACAACGCCTTGATCCGTGAGCTCCCAGCATCCCCCAAGGCGCGTGATTCAAAATTTTTCGCCTAGTAGGCCTATAACTATTTTTCCGCGAATTTAAAAAAAAATAATTTTATATCGATATACCATACGGTCAATCAGCACCTAACAGACAATTTATATCGACGTTTAATACATCCAATCAGCCTTAAAGGGTTAACCTTCCTCAGAGATGAGAAATGTTTGTCCGTTTCTGCTATTAGAGGCTACAGGGCGGCACTGAGTTTGGTGTCATGCCTGAAGGGTATCGACATCTCTTCCTGGGAGCTTTCCCTGCTAGTTAAGGGCTTTGAGCAGTCGAGTTCTCCTAGAGAGCTCAAGCCTCCAACGTGGGATGTTTCCTTGGTGCTTAAGAGCCTAACTAAGATTCCATATGAGCCCTTGCGTCGCTCATCTGACAGGAGAGCTCC
>NC_061108.1:76777656-76860156 GCF_015104395.2 Macrobrachium nipponense
ACATAATCAAACTTGGTTGGAAATTCCTGTAAAAAAAGTTATGTACGTAGTATGTAATATGTACTACTGTATGTAAAAACCTTACTGTTCATATACTACTTTGTTACACTACATGTTACATGTGATACGTGTACTTTCCTGAAGGGTTTTTTCCATCCAAAAATGGTGCTTCTACTTGTAGTAGTTATCCCTTGATGACACTTGTAGTAACAACCTGGAGTTGTGTGAAAAATGTTGGTTCTGGAAGGAAAAAGTAACAAAATTAGTGTACAAAAATATACACTACAGAAAGTTGTGAATGCATATGTTAATTACTGTAGTATATCAAGAGTACTAAAAGAGTTAATGTATGTTAATTAATTTCCTTACCTTTAGTTTATATTTTTGCATTCATCGTAACCCTGGATGGGACAAAGTCTTATGTGGCCCATAGCCTACATCATTCAGGGGGTTCTGGAATGTACAAAAAATAATTAGTATGTCAGTAAGTACTCTATGCATAGTAAGTTACATACAGTAATATGCACCATACAGTGGTTTAATATCACATATAACATGTAGTATAAAACTTAATTTAGAAATTCCTTACATAACTTACCAACTTTTAGTGAGTCTCAAAGCTGTTACCTAGGTGGGAGATGGAGGTGGAGGTGTAGCATTCATGATAAGGATGCATTCCAAACCTAACTTCAGTGTGCTTTATCACAGATAACAGGCTAGGATGATGGCAGTCTGGAATGAAGAATTAATATTAAAGGACAGTATGTAACCACTTAGGTGTACAAATTTATTGTACGTATGCAAACATTAAACACAACTGAGAATTCCTTACCTCCAGCAAAATGAAGACATGTAGGCTATGTAGAGGTCTGGTTTATGTAAGTCACAGGTGCATGCCAATCTGGAATGATAATGTAATAGTACATATGATTATAGTATGTATGTTACATACATAACATGGTTATTACATATGTAATATTAAAACATTAATAAAAAAAAAATGTCCTTACCAAATTCTAGTGGTTGGCTTGCTTACTGGGATGGTCATATGGTACATGAGAGTGGGTGGCTGGGCTATGGAGTGGGATGGGCAGGTGCTTGGGAGTCTGGAATGATAAAAAATATATAAAATGATAGTTACTACTACTGTAACTACTGCACATGTTATTACTGTTTGACATATGTAGTGTGTAATACGTATGTTCAATATAAAAAATGAAGAATTCTTTTACCTGAAGGAATGGAGAGGTGATACTACTCGTATCAACTGATTTGGGTTCTGGGAGGTGATACTTGTATCAACTGATGAGGGAACATCTACATCTGGAAAGAATGATAGGGTACATAAATATATTATAGGTGGATGTAATTGTAGCATATGTACACTTTTAATAAAATTTCTATTAGCAATTTATAAAACATTTTATACAAATTTGTTAAGGATTCCTTACCTGATGTATAGGGCGAGGCATCAAAACCATGGAAAGGCTCAGGGTCATCTGGGTCACTGTCACTATCAAAGGGGTCTGAAATGGAAAAAAAAAAAAAAAAAAAAATAATAAGGTTATGCAACATCAAACACATTGTACCACTATGTAAGTTAGTGTACGTATGTATGTAGGGTGTAAACAATTTCCAACATGAAAATGAGAAAAATGAAATTGCTTACCTGATTGTACACGTGCAGGTGGGCGGGCTGATACAGAGGGTCCAGGTACAGGGGGATCTGGAACTGTCACAGGTAGTACAGGGAGATCTGGAACTGTCACAGGTAGTACAGGGAGATCTGGAACTGTCACAGGTAGTACAGGGGATCTGGAACTGTCACCACTTCTGCAATAAAATTACAAATGATGAAAATTAATGAAGTTACAATTTACTCTTACATTTAGTTGTTACATTAAAAAATTAACACATTTTAATATGTACACTATGTAAACACATAAATTAGTAAAACAGTTCAGAATTCCTTACCAGGACTAGGAGTGGGGAGGTGGTGGTACTGGAGACTTGTGAAAGAAAGTGTCAAGCCTGGACTGCACACTTCTCTTCGTCTGCTTCTCCTTCAGGGTCTCCTTGTAGAAAGTCACCAAATCCATGATTCCTCTCTTGATTTTGTCAAACCTAGAAACGTTAGGGTCTTCTGCCTCAAAAGAAGCCAAGGCTCTCTCCAGATGAGTAAAAACCCTCTGACAAGCCTTTCACAGTTAATGACCTGGGTTTTGGTCTCTGGTGCCGCCTCCTCTTCCTCAATCATTTGTTGTTCAAGTTCTAGTAAGTCCTCTGCAGACAATTCCTCTCCCATGGGAAGCCAGCAGAATCTGTTACATCATCAGGTTCAAGATCTAGTTGCAGCCTCTTGCTTAGCCCTACGATCTTCCTCGTCACAGTCTCGACGTCTTCTGCCTGGTCCAAAAAGCCTTCAAACTGTGCACAAACTGTGGACAGTTTCCTCCAGGCCCATTTTAAAGTGGTCGTCTTCACCTCGTCCCAAGCACTTTGCAATGTTCTTCACTGCATCTGCAATGTTTTGTAGCCCTTCCAGAATGCTTCAGTGTCAACTCCTTGTTAGCTTCTATGGCCCTCAAAGCAAAACGTATGGTCCTTCTAAGGTAGTAAGCCTTGAAATTTGCTATTACTCCCTGGTCCATTGGCTGTATCAGCGATGTGGTATTGGGTGGGAGGTACACCACCTTCACATTAGGATGCATGTCGCTCAAATTTGAAGGGTGACCAGGGCATTGTCCAGGACTAAGAGGGCCTTAAAAGCAGACCCTTCGAAGTCAAATACCGCTCCACTGCTGGCACGAAATGGTCATTGAACCAATCTTCGAAGACCATTAAGGTAACCCACGCCTTCTTGTTAGATTTCCAATCACAGGGAGTTGACTCTTGAAAATGCCCTTGAAAGCCCTGGGATTCTCGGCCAAATACACAGCAAGGGCTTCAGTTTCAATCACACCTTGCATTGGCCCCAAACAGCAAAGTCAGTCGCTCCTTTCCAGCTTTATGGCCAGGTGCTGACTTCTCCTCCTTGGAAAGGTACGTTCGATTTGGCATTCTTTTCAAAATAATCCAGTCTCATCCACATTAAAGACTTGGTCAGCCGTGTAACCACCATCCTTAATTATCTCAGCCAAACCACCTGGAAAACTTTCTGCTGCTTCGCTATCAGCACTAGCAGCTTCACCTTGCAGCTTCACATTATGCAAATTTGCACGAGCCTAAAACGGTTAAACCAACCTCTACTCGCGGAAAATTCACCACCAGCACTGCCTTCGTCCAAACTTTTCACTACTGCCTCATGCAGCGCTCTAGCCTTCTCCTGGATCACACTTAAGCTCACCGGAAACACGTCGCTGGTTCTGGTCCTCCAGCCAGATCATGAGCAATTTCTCCATTTCAACAATGCTCTGGCTACGTTGCTTCTCGTTTATCACCGTTGACTTCATCGGTGCAGCATCCTTAACGTGCTTCAGAATACGTTCCTTATCCTTCACAATGGTTACCACCGTGGTCCTGCTCAAGCCTAAAGAACGGCCTATTTCGGTGTTAGTTTCTCCCTTCTTCCGAACGCTTTATCACGTCATATTTGACCTCCATCGTGATGACCTTCCTCTTCTTGGATGAACTATCATCGGAGGAAGTACTTTGGCGTTTAGGAGCCATTGTAAATTAGCGAAAATGGCAAGGAATTTCAGCAACGTCTCAGCACACAACCTAGTGGAATGCAGGCAGGCACGCGATTGAAGTGGCGTCCTTTCGTATTGTTACGCTTGGCGTCCTCGACCGTCCGAGGTCGTTGTTCGGTCAATTTACCATACAGTTTAATAGCGTTAATTAATTTATGCACCTCCGCTCAAAAAACTAGTTCTGCATATGAGGTATCGTTAAAAAGCATAACAAAACGTCGTAACCTTGGAATTTGTGTTGTAATCTAACCAGAAACTTAGTTTTTTTAATTATGTACTGGAAACAAGCAATGATTTTTCATTATATTTGCGCTTTTGGACTGTTTAAACTGCGCTCCCAAGCTAGTGTATTCATCGCCCGCAAACTAGTTCCGCATATGCGGCGTCAGTAAACAAAAAAAATTCAAAAATACGAAAAAAAAAAGTGTCAAAAATCATCATAACCTCAAAATTTTTGTTGTAATGTAACCAAAAACTATTTTTTTATTATGTACTGTGCTAACTATAAAGGATTTTATCATAGCATGCGTTTTTTAAAAGCGTCATTAACTCGGAGCGTCGGAAGCGTCAGCGTCGTAAACCTCGGAACAAGCGTCATAACCCAGGACGGAATTTCCATTGAATAAATTTAGAAAGCGTCGTAACCTCGGAACGTCGTAAGCCGAACCGTCGTAAACCCGGGGACCGCCTGTTACTACTCGGCCTTCGGTCCTCCTGAGAGGTTTCTACCTCGACGAGGACTGGAATGAGTCGGAGGGACGGTATCGCTCTCTCCTGTCAGGTGTCGATCAGCCCCACCCGACGACGTTCACAGTGGCGGCAGACCCTTACCTACGTGAGAGTTCGTAACCCTCCTCGGAAAAACGTTTTCTCCTGACGATACGTTTTCCCGACTCTGAGAGGCTATCGCCGCAAGGCGATGGCTGCTCCTACTCTTCTCCAACTGCTAGTTCCACTGGAAGGCGAGCGAGTATCCAATTCCTCCCCCATTCCCTCTCTCCTTACGGCTACGAGGGAAAGGGGAAGATCCTACAGAGATTTCTCTGTAGGATCCCACGTTGGGGACTGCGCTACCAGGGGGGACCTTCGGGTCCTACCTGACGTTAAGCCACCCCGGTCGTTGAGGAGGGATCCTGCCCCATTCTCGATTTACTACGGGAATCGAGAGGGACCACCAGCCCGATATCGTTTGACGAATTTCGGTGGGGGTTTCGCAGACTGCTTTAGAATTCTACGGAATTTCTAGGCCGCATTCAGAGTGGTTTAGAAGTTTCTTACGATCCTCCAAACACTTAGGCGAGAACCAACGGGTCCAAAGTGAGCGAGACGAGAATCCCCGATATGTTACACGATAATCGGGAACCTCGGAATTTCTAGCATTAGGAAGAAGACTGCTGCTGAAAGAAGACTTTCTCACAGTAGGCGACCAACCTGGAATAGAGAAGAACGGACGGGAATATCCAGTTTGGCTGGAACTATCGTCTTAGTATTCTGTTCACCATTGAAGCTTTCCTTCGAGGAAGACTTCTCCTTCACTCTCTTTAATAGAGAACGAAGGTGGTCGATCTCCAATCCTTATTTTGTTTTCTTGAAGGAAAGAATTTAGGATGGAGATCGTTGTTCAGAATCCTACAAATATACTACGTATATTAACCTCGCGGACATGATTCTGCTAAGCAGTTGAATGGTCCGAGGGTAGGCGCATATCCTGGTTATTCTACGGATTGCGACTTAGACGAAAAAGTATTCTAATTGAACTGCAACCCGGGTTGCCTGCAACCTACCAGGAGTTTTCCAGTTTCAATTTATATACTTATGGTGTTGTCACAACAACACCATTTAAGCTTTTATATTTTACCGAAATTCGTTTCGCTTAAATATAATTGCTCGAGCATATCTTTTTATGCTCGTGGTTCTAGCCGAACGCATTCCTTCGTGGAAAGGATTACTTGGCACTCAGGATGACGAGTCAGCGACAGCTACTGCGTATTGAATTGCCCGAGGCATTTCAGTATCAGCTGCCGCTTTGAGATAGACGGTTGGTTTTATGTCTTTCTCACCTGCTTTGATTGAATAACAACCGTATCTCTGCCCAACAATCACGGACTTAAGTTATCTGATAACGGGGATTCTCGCATACATGAATGACCATCTACTGCTGTGAAACGCTAGTATTCATCGTCTTCGGTATTGCGAAGAATTTTAAACAGAGATATCTATTCGACTACTCATCTTTCTGTTTACCGCACGGTAACAGAATTCTGTAATAGTCTCTTGCTGCATCGTATCCCGATAATGCGAATGATTTTTGCGGAATCTGAGTTTGTCCTCAAAATATCTTGTATTCGGAGGTGTACAATTTCGTTCATTGTTCACGGATTGCAGATGTATTGAAAGACATCGCCTACTCCCACACCTGCCAGCTCTACTTCCAAACGTTTCAGCCCATGAGAAGCAGTTCTTCAAGCGGCTCTCCCCTGTGTTTCATTACTGAAGAACGCCCCGCTTTCATTGCACACGGACAGCAATGAAATGTGGTGGTTAGCGTTTTCAGTCATTTGTAAGCACAGGTTTAGAATCTTGAGATTCCTTCTCTCGATTCAGCTGGAAGACGTAGGTTGCATTCATTGCCTACCTTCGTCTTCAACGTCACATAGTGTTGTTTCTCCTTAAGCTGAGATTCAACCGTCTATGAGATTTTCTTGCCATCAGGGACCTCGGTCTTTTGAAGGCAATTGACTTTCGCCTTTGGAGCGTTATGCATTAAGAGAATCATCGCCGCGCCGTCCGGCATCGGTGACTAACAAATATTTTATTTGTTGGTCTCTCAGCCATAACTCTTTAAAGGGCGAAAGGTCACGTGACTTACCCGGATGCTTGGACAACTTGCCTCTACTGATTCCGAACCAGTCAGTCGGCAGCTGTCAGAGCGCCCAAGAGTCAGTTACGAACTATGCTGTGGGACTTAGTCTGGTTGTTCAGAGCAATCATTACTTCGTCTTAATAGCTTGTCAGTATGAGTACTGTACATAACCAAAGTCGAGAAGAGGGATAGGTCATACGACTATTCCCTTCTTTTTGTCTTAGGTAACTGCATGACTTCTCTTGAGAAGTCAAGCCCAAAAAAGGGATGGGGATTTGTGCGCTCGATTAGTACCGATCTTCGTAGCGAAGATCAGAAACCCTTCGGTTAACTGACGATTGGTTCGAGTCCTTCACAATACCCTCCCTAATTGGACGTCACCGCCTCCGATACGAAGGCTATGCTGCTTTGTCCTGTGAAGGTGCGACGGAGCTGTCTGAAGAAACTCGACACCCAGGATGATGTGGACGCCTCTTCATCATTCTCTCGCGTTCCGCAAGAACTTCTCCGTGGCGCAGGTAATGAAGGCAGGCGCCTGGTCCAACCGGACCGCATGCACCTCCTTCTACCTTCAGGATATTGCCCACAGTTCCTTGGATCTTTTTCCTTGGGAACCGTGGTGGTTGCTCAACACGTTGTGTAGTTAACCCATCCCACCCGACCCTCGGCAGGCTGAACAGCATCGAGTCCTGGTGTGACCGTAAGAATGGATTGGAGATGAGAGTGTGACTGGCTCCTCTTCCCATCTTTTTCTTCCCTCTACCTTTGGGTAGAGGGACACGGTCGTCACCCTGCTGGGTAAGGACGAGATTGCAGGTGAGCTACTCAATAGAGCACCATCCTATCCCTTTCAGTAGGGATAGGAGTAATATCCACCACTTCCTCCAACAAGGGGGAGGAAGTGGATGCCAATTTGAGACAAACCCATCATTTTATGATTGTCTCTTGCAAACAGGAACAAGTTCTTGCTTGCTGGTACGAAGAGATACGCTTGCCTCTCTCTTAGTACTCGGCCCAGAGGTCTGACCATTGATCCTGCGGTGCACACACCCCGATCAGTCGGACAGAGGTTTTGGATCCCTCCACCTTGCTCTTACGACCAGGGAGGCACTCCAGGGTTGGACGAACACCAGTCTGTTCACCAAAAAGACTCAGATTCCTCCCACCAACAAGTGATCTTCCTATTGTTAAGGACCGAGGGTTTGTATTACGTATCGGGAACAAATGACAATTTGTCGAAAATTGCATTTTTCCTAACTATACAAACCTGAGGTCCTTTACATATAGTCCCACCTCATGCCACCCCTCACTCTGCAACTATTTTTGCATGGGCCATAAAGCAAAAGTGATTCTTCACCTCTCAGGCGCGCGGCGCGCGCGACGATCGGACAAGCAGTTAACTACCGTTCTCCCCTTGTTCGAAGCTTACGACCGTCCCAGCTGCCGCTAGTTACCTTCCTATTGTTAAAGGACCTCAGGTTTGTATAGTTAGGAAAAATGCAATTTTCGACAAATTGTCATTTTTTTCAAAAATTCACCATAAATCTAAATATTGTTCTTGAGACTTCCAATTTGTTTCAAAATGAAGATAAATGATTGAATATTACTATACCATAAGAGTTTTAGCTTACAATTGCAGTTTTTTACCATTTCGGACAAGTTAAATTTGACCGAATGTCGAATTTTTTAAATATATTTTTTTATATGTAAATATTTCGAAAATGGGAAAAGCTGCAGCCTTCAATTAATTTTTGGTGTATAAAACTCTATGAAACGCCTAATATGAAACGGAGCAAATATTACGAGAATGCGATGTATGCATTTCGGAGATTTGCGGCGGAGAATCCGCGTGCGGAGGGAAGGAAAGATTTTTTAAAAATTCACCATAAATCTAAATATTGTGCTAGAGACTTTGAATCTATTTCAAAATGAAGATAAATGACTGAATATTACTAGACTGTAAGATTTTTAGCTTACAATTGCGTTTTTCAACCATTTTGGTCGAGTCAAATTTGACCGAACGTAGTTTTTTTTCTATTTATCGTGATTTATATGCAAATATTTCGAAAATGAGAAAAGCTACAACCTTCAATTATTTTTATTGTATTCTACATGAAATTGTGCACATTTTCATACGTAAAACTTTATGTAATGGCTAATTTAAAATGGTGCAAACATTACAACAATCGGACGAAAAAAATTTTGATTTTTTTCGGAAGAGTTACCGCACGGATGTAAGGAAAATGTTTTTTTTTTTTCATAAATTCACCATAAATCGAAATATTGTGCTAGAGACTTCCAATTTGTTGCAAAATGAAGGTAAATGATTGAATTTTACTAGAATATAAGAGTTTAGCTTACCAATATGCTTTTCTTCGACCATCTGTAGAGTCAAGTTGACGAAGGTTGAAATTTTAGCAGTTATCATTATTTATATGAAAATATTTCAAAACTGATAAAAGCTACAACCATGAGTTGTTTTCAGTTGTATTGTGCATAAAATTGTGCACATTTCCATATATAAACCTTTATGTAATGGCTAATTTAAAATGGTGCAAACATTACGACAATCGCACGAAAAAATTTATCGGAAGAGTTACCGCGCGGACGTAAGGACAAAGTTTTTTTCATAAATTCACCATAAATCGAAATATTGTGCTAGAGACTTCTAATTTGTTGCAAAATAAAGGTAAATGATTGAATATTACTAGAATATAAGAGTTTTAGCTTACAATTGCGTTTTTCAACCATTTCGGTAGAGTCAAAGTTGACCGAAGGTTAAATTTTGGCACTTATCGTTATTTATATGAAAATATTTCAAAACTGATAAAAGCTGCAATCATGAGTATTTTTTTTTCTTGTATTCTACATGAAATCGCGCACATTTTCATATATAATATTCCATGTAACGGCTAATTTAAAATGGTGCAAAAATTATTCAAGGTGACAAAATAATTCTGAGATGTGTCAGTGATACTTTTTAGTGCGATAAGAAAGAAATTTGCGATTGCTCGCCTGCGTAACGATTGTAAATAAAACAACGCCTTTATCCGTGAGCTCCCAGCATCCCCCAAGGCGCGTGATTCAAAAGTTTTCGGCTGGTAGGCCTATAAGTATTTTTCTGCCATTTTTTTTTTTTTTATTTTATCGACGTACCATACGTCCAATCGGCACCCGACAGACAATTTATGTTGATGTTTAATACGTCCAATTGGCTTTAAAGGGTTAAAAGGACTTGGCACATTAGACCAGGCTGCCGCAGACTTTTTGTTAGTACAGGTCATACAAAGGAAGAGGTTTCTAATAATACTATATCTCTTTTTGGATACAGGAAGCCATCAGACAGGCATACTTGACTCTTGATGATTCCACACCACGTCTGTACAGGCTAGAGCACATGACGTTAGGGGTATTGGTCTCTCTCTGGCTTTCAAAAAGAACTTGGCTGTACAGTGGTCCCCCGTATTCGTGGGGGATGTGTACCAGACCCCCCCGTGAATAGTTAGAACCCGTGAATGTTTGGAACCCCTATAAAAATGCTAAAATCAGCCTATTTTGTTAGTTAAAACTCAAGAAAAACCGCTAAAAATTTTCATACTTGGTTTTTTTTAATAGTTTTATCACAAAAAGTGCATTTTATGATGAAATTGATAAAAAAAAACACGAATTTGTGGATATTTCTCATAGAAAAATACCACGAATGCGCGAATTTTCCGCGAATAATGTGGGGAAACGTTCCCGAGAGAAATCTGCGAATGCGTGAGTCCTCGAATCCGGAGAACGCGAATACTGGGTGCCCACCGTACATAGAGTGCTGAGCGCTGGTAGTTGGTTACGTCAGTCCACGTTCACCTCCTTCTATCTTAAGGATGTTGCCCACAGATCTATGGACACGTTTTCCCTGGGTCCTGGGTCCTGTGGCTGCCCAACATAGTTGCCCTTAACGGGGCACCTTTGTATCTTACCTAAGATGATTGTGTGGATGAGAGAATGAGTGAGTTGGCTGGTCTCCTTCTTTCTCTTGTACCTTTCCTTCTTCCTTTGGGCGGTTAAAGGAATAGACACGTCATTTGCTGGACTAGTCTGATACAGGTGAGTGAGGTAGTCATATGGTAGTGTGGTTGTGCAATATACAATATCTTACCCACTATTTGGTAGCATAGGCTCCGCTCCTGGGCAAGGAGGAGTCGGGAGTACTACAAACCCTAATGTCTTGGTTTGTTATTGGACAGTCAAAGTTTCTCTTTAGTTTCCTATACAATGGTTATCCCATATATCATTGTACGTCACTCAGGTTCTGAGTGGTTAAATATTAGTGTATCTAGCTTCTCAACAGGCTTCAGTCCCTCTCCAAGAAAACTATTTCTTTTGAGAGCTGGACTGGTGGGTAAGGCCCCCAGTCGTCTAGGATGTCTTATACTTCCCTCCAAGTATGAGTCTATCCTATTGTTAAGACCGAGGGTTTGTTCACGTATGAACAAATGACAAATTTTCTAAGACAATTTGTATTCTTCATAGCTACCAGCCTGAGGTCTTAATGTTATACTGCCCACCTCTAGCCGCCCCTCTTATTTGTTAAGTCATCCTGAGTCGGGAAAGACTGGTGTAGATGAGCGGTGTTTGACCACTCTTCACTCGATCTACTCATGTGTTGCCAGTCATCACAAGATTCCTTGCTTTCGTCTGCTTTTTAACAGGATCCAGCTAGGCGCTAGAAATTATCCTATTGTTAAGACCTCAGGTTTGTAGCTATGAAAAATACAAATTGTCTTAGAAAATTTGTCATTTTCTTTTAGTAACAAGAAGATTTAAATTTTTTGTTGTACAGTGGTGAGAGGTTTTTGGTACTGCTAGTAGCATCAAACAATTTCATCCTACTCTTAATACATTTTTATAAGTTAATTCATATACATATCCCCCTCAACTTTGGACCCCTTTCGCATGGTGAGGGGGCCTCTTGAAGTGCTGGAATTTGTTCCTGAGTTTGAGTCCAAGATTCTACATTTTTTATGTTTATTTAGTTTGGATTAAATCAATTTGGAAATTTCTATTTTTGGTAAACTTTATTTGACCTGATGAATAGGAAATGGTATCATGGCTTGGGCTGCATCTGAGGGTAATACTTTAGTGGGAACTGTGATAGAATTATCCACTACCTGATAATGTTTGGACCCGAGGGATATCAATAGGATTGTTCACATTGATACCTCAAGGGCAGAACTGTTCTGCAGAGCTGGTGATGGATTCCAGGGGTGGTTTGGTTCGGGGGATAGGACTCTCGGCATTGCCTGGTTTGGCCATTAATATAATTAGGGTGGTGGCCATTAACCCTTTAACGCCAATTGGATGTATTAAACGTCGATATAAATTGTCTGTTAGGTGCCGATTGGATGTACGGTACATCAATATAAAAAAGTTTTTTTAAAAATTTGCGGAAAAATAGTTATAGGCAATTTCATGTAGAATACAACAAAAAACAACTCATGGTTGTAGCTTTTATCAGTTCTGAAATATTTGCATATAAATAACGATAAGTGCCAAAATTTCAACTTTGACTACCGAAATGGTCGAAAAACGCAATTGTAAGCTAAAACTTATATTCTAGTAATATTCAATCATTTACCTTCATTTTGCAACAAATTGGAAGTCTAGCACAATATTTCGATTTATGGTGAATTTATGAAAAAAAAAAACTTTTTCCTTACGTCCACGCGGTAACTCTTCCGAAAAAATCATAAATTTTTTCATCCGATTGTCGTAAAGTTTGCACCATTTTAAATTAGCTGTTACATAAAGTTTTATTTATGGAAATGTGTGCAATTTCATGTAGAATACAACTAAAAACAACCCATGGTTGTAGCTTTTATCAGTTTTGAAATATTTTCATATAAATAATGATAAGTGCCAAATTATCAACCTTCGGTCAACTTTGACTCTACCGAAATGGTCGAAAAAGGGATTTTGACGAAGGAAAAATCTATTTCTGGGTGATTGGCTTGTGTCGCCCTATGAAAGGATCCTTAATATCATTCTTTCTAGGTAAAATTAATCTAAAATTACCAGAGAAAAACAAAATTAAGAAAATGTCAGTAAAACTGACTCGCTCACTCTTAAAAAGAAGTGTCGGTATGGTAATAGGGGCGAGTGAGAACACTACCACGAGACATTCACCAATTAGAACTTCCAATCAGAATCCCCACAAGAGAGAGCTGATACCAACGGGCGATGCGGCCGCTACTACTACTACTAGAGGACGCCACGGACAGCAGCGCCCCTAGCGGACATCCTTAATCTAAAAACATCTTGTCCTGCATGGGGGGGTAAACAATACAGGGTGGGTTTCATAGGGCGACACGAGCCAATCACCCAGAAATAGATTTTTCCTTCGTCAAAATCCCTTTTCTGGGCTCAGCTCGTGTCGGCCTATGAAAGAGTACCAGAGAAACAGACAAGATGGGAAAAAAGGACAAATGAAAAGCAGTTGTAAAACGAGGGATATAATATAAGTAAATCAATTACAGCATACAAACTAAGTACTTAAGCCTAACTTATTCTAAACAGTAACATAAAAGAACGTTAGTAATGTAAAGTACTTAAAATTACAGTAAACATAGTAAATTATAATAATGCAGTGTAATATCAATAAAATAGATTTACTTAGAAAATTATTTACAAAACATACAAACACATTGTGTCCTACCCTAGCATAAAAATAAGGGTAGGTACACTGAAGTACATTATCAGTACAAAGTGTGGATGTCCCTAGCAAAAAAATAATGGGACAATCCACTAGTATTGATTTCAGCGGCTAAGGCTAGGATATCCGAGTAGCATGGCGATAGGGTGAGGCATGTTGGATGAGGTAGGTAGAAAGGAGACCTGGATCTGTACTACGACTACTATACAGTATCAGGAGAAACAATGTTTCCCGCTGCTACTGCTGAAAATTTTAAGATTCCAAGGACTTTAGATAATGACGTTTAAAGACTGTCGGAGATTTCCATCCAGTATCTTTTTAAGATCCTCAAAGTTCATATGTTGAAAGTAAATTAATTGAGGTGGCTACTCCCCTGATATCATGTGCTTTTGGGATGAATCAGGATTGGCTTGTTTAATGAAGTAAAGGATTTGTTGTCCTAATAATACCTTTTACTGACAAAGTACCAACCTTTTTCTCATCGTTGAAGAGAGAAAAAACCTGAGGATCTTGAGGATGTACGAGATAGAAAGGCTCTTAAAGTTGATACTGGGCAGAGAGAAGGGTCTTGGGAAGTGGATGACTTTCCAAGGGGCCCACCTTGCAAGAGGATCCTCATTTTAGCTAAAAAGCTACGACGATCCGGAGCAAGCAGAACTTCTCCTGAGGGGAGGAATTCCACATGACCCGCATATCTGGATAGAGCCGACAGTTCTGAAATTCTAGCTCCTGAAGCTAGGCTTAATAAGAATAATGTCTTTCTAAGAAGCATTATGAATGTACAAGACGAGTTGTCAGTATCTGAAGCTAGTTTGAGGACATCATTTAAGAACGGCATGAACTGCAGTAGGCCTTTGAGAAGGTCTAAGTCTAGCACAGGCTTTAGGAATAGACGTGAAATAAGATTCAGTCAGATCTATCTGAAAACCTAACTGAAAGATCTTCTTCAAAGCCGATTTATGAGTAGTAATAGTGCTAGCTGCTAAACCTTTTTCAAACAAGGATCTGAAAAAGGATATAGCTAGATTAACTGTCATGGTTGTAGTGTGTTTGATTCTTTCAGGAAGGATGCTAATTTTTTAACAGCTGAGTCTATTGTCTAATGGTTGACTCTCTCTTATCTGATTCTAGGAAGAGAATATTTTTGTGGATCATATTAGCATAGGGGTATTAGCCGCAAACTTCATGAAGTCCATAAAGTTAGGGTCTGTAAGAATTCCTGAGGAAGTGAACACAGTCCTCATTTGTACTGATTGTGACAGCTTGGGATTGGGAATCCGTTGAGGTCGGAGACCCAATTCCACCAAGAAGAGGATACCAGTTTGCTCTTGGGCCAGTCCGGTGCAATCAGAGCTACTATTCCTTTGAAAGTCCTCAGCTTGCTTAGACTTTCAAGAGAAGATTCACTGGAAAAACATAAATTTTTCTCCACTGATCCCAATCTAACGACAGGGCGTCCGTGGCATAAGCCAGAGGGTCCAGGTTGGGGGCCACATAGCAAGGGAGCTTGTGGTTCGCTTCTGAGGCGAAGAGATCTACTTGGAGACCTGGGACTCTCCGCATATCCACTGGAATGACCCTTCGTCTAGGGACCATTCTGATTCCAGAGGAACTGACCGGGACAAAGCGTCTGCTATCACATTTCTTACCCCCGCCAGGTGAGTGGCGGACAGATGCCATTTGTGTTTGTTTGCTAGGGCAAAGATGGCTATCATGACATGGTTCACATGCTTGGATTTGGACCCTCCCCTGTTTGATGCAATGAACTACCACTGCACTGTCCAAACTAGCCTTAGATGAGACTTTTTCGGGGGAAGCAGTCTCTTCAAGGTAAGAAATACTGCCATTGCTTCGCAGAACGTTTATGTGGAGCTGGCGAAATTGAACTGATGCCAAGTCCCCTGAACCTGTTTGAACTGAGAATATCCCCCCCACCCGGACAGGGAGGCATCCGTGTGAATGGTTAACACTGGAAGGGGATATTGAAGGGGTACCCGCTTGGCTAAGTACTTTACTTTTGACCATGGACGGAGTTGATTGCGAAGGATCTGTGGAATTACTGACAACTTGTCTCGAGATTTGGGTGTTTGCTCTCGATCGCCAAACTCGATTTATATCTTTTAGCCTTGCTTTCAGGAGGATATCTGTTACCGAAGCAAACTGAAGGGACCCTAGGATTCTTTCCTGGTTTCTCCTTGATGTTTGTTTGCATTTGAGAAATTGCCTGACAGATTTTGCTATTTCCTTCCGTTTGGCCACTGGAATTGACAGATTGTGGGAAGACAACCATCCCGGATTGGATCCCAGCCACTGAAAACGAGACTCCGGGGTAAGTCTGGATTTCGTTTTGTTTATCTGGAACCCCAGATGTTCCAGAAAGTGAACTACCTTTTTGGTGGCTTTGAGACATTCCTCGACAGTTGGTGCCCAGATCAACCAATCGTCGAGGTATGCTGCTACCATGATTCCCTGAGTTCTCAATTGCTGCACAACCACTTCTGCTATTTTCGTGAATACCCCCGGGGGCTACATTCAGACCGAAGGGCATCACTTTGAATGAGAATGTCTGATTTCCTAGCCTGAATCCTAGGAATGGGCGGAAGTGTCTGGCTATAGGATATGATAGTATGCGTCTGTAAGATCGATGGAGCATGTGACGGCTCCACGCGGAAGTAAGGTCCTTACTTGCGAGAGGGTAAGCATCTTGAACTTGTCGCAACGAATGAAAGAGTTTAGCTTTGACAAGTCTAAGATTACCCTTCTTTTTGTTGAGCCTTTCTTTGGCACGCTGAATAAGCGACCTTGAAATTTTAGATGCTTGACTCTCGCAATAGCTCCTTTCTGAAGGAGTTCCTCCGCGTAATCTGTCAATTCCTTTGATGGTATTTGGCGGAATGATTTGATTGGAGGAGGATCTTTGATCCAACTCCAACCCAACCCTTTGGACACTATGCTCTGTGCCCAATTGCTGAACCCCCACCTGTGACGGAAGAGAACAGCCTCCCTCCTACCTGGGAGCCTCATTGTTGATGGGCGGGTTGACCACCACGCCCTCCTCTGAACTGCCTGCTCCTTGTCGCCCTTCCTCGCGCCACGCTGGCGAAAGTAGCCTCTCGCCCTACCTCTCGGTTGCTTGTTAAGGGAGGGTAGCCCTGACCTTCATACGTAGGGTTGAAGGCCGGCGAGAGTGCGTAGGAGGTCGACCGGTTGTGATTGAGGAGACAGCAGGAGGATGGGCTGGTTCTGTTTAGAACTAGCAGGTTGTCCCTGTTGGGTAACCGGGACGGCCTGAACAAATTGCTGCTGTTGCTGTGTTTCTGGTAAGGCTGGAACCTTTTACCAGACTTCTTTGGTTTCTTACCAGCAGTGGGGACGGATTCTTGCTTCCTCTTGGATGAAATACCCCACCTAGCTCTAAGGCTCTGGTTGAGCCTAGCAGCCTCGTGGTGTACTTCATTTACAGCGGACTCTGGAAGAGATCCGCTCCCCACATGCTAGAAGCCAGGAGTCTATTAGGCTCGTGCCTAATAGTGCACTGCTCAGAACGTGCTTTCGGCAATTCCTCCCCCAGCTTGGAAGAAGTCGAAGCATCCGTCTGAACCGTCTGAAGCTGGGATTTGGCCAAGATCTTAAACAGAGGTTCCGTAGCATATGAGAGAGCAGCCATTTCCGTTATTATGAGTGAATTGAGGGACCTGCCAAACCTAGTTCGCGCGTCGAAACTCCGCCTGAATCAAGGAATCAGGTCAGCCTTGGAAGCTTCTCGCCAGTAACTGGTCCATGGCGCAGTCCGGCTTGAGCTTGCCAAGCGTGAACGTGGCTGGCAAGTTCTCCCACAATTCTCCAAAAGCTGGGAAGAGCGGAGAAGTAGACTCCGGCCTCCCTTAGCTGTGGGGCATGGGCTCATCCTTGAGGACTGCCTGAAGAGTCCTCTCTACTATTTTCGTGGCGAACGGAAGAGAAGCCTCCTCTTCCGTCGCAAAAATAGTGAAAGGACTCTTATAGGCCTGGAGCTTGGTGTTTGTGCACTCCCAGTCCTCAAGGCAGTGAACCCATTCCCGTTGGGCATGATCCCTACTGTAGAGAACATCCTCCCTAGAGATCTTGTCCTCCCTAGTAAGAGCCGCTACGGTCAGCCTAGCATAGCCGATGAAAGGCTGCGTCAAACCCGGAGGATAAAACTCGAAGTCCTCAATCCTTCGAGTTCCACACTCCGGGATAGAGATCATACCATCCTTAAATGGAGCGTAGGCGGCTACTCTCCATGGGTTCTCCATAGAGAAAGCTGGCAGAGAGTCGTATGGCGGGAGCTGGAAAATACCAGCACTTGGCACTGGGAGACCTGGAAGGGGGACCTGAGAGAGCCCAGCTACTCGGTCCTCATTCTCTCTAACTCTGTTAGAGAGATCTTGGATGGACTGGCCTGATTGAGACAGAGTGCTCGACAGTTGTGCGAACATCTGCTCAAATTTCGTCCCCAGGGCGGAGACTTGTGAGCCAACCATCTCGCCCACCTGTTGCATCACCACTGCTGAGAAAGCAGTGGGATCAAAGGTGCTGGGTCCCGCTCCTCCCACCGGCGTTACCGGGGTGGATGCGGTGGTGGCCGGAGAAGGCATTGGCTCTGCGGTGAGCCGCGAACCTTCTCCTTAGAAGCCTTGCTTCTAGAGCTCTTCGAGTAAGAAGAGCTCGGCTTGGCCTTCACCGCGTCAGCGTAAGAAGTCGAAGACTTCTTAGCCGAAGAAGACGAAGATGACTTCTTAGAAGTCGTCTTAGTTAGAGTCTTCGGTTCTCTCTGTCCCTTCACCTTTGGGGGTACAGAGAGAGCGGGAGATGCGTGGGTAGGGATCTCAGATCCCACAAAGCCTTGGAAAGAAGCTTCGAAGAAGGGGGACGGGAGAAGAGTCCATGGAACGCCCCCACCCCCCCTCCCAGGAAAGACCTTGGGCGCCCGACACACCTACCTCAACCAACAAATCCTCTGCCCCTACCGCCATAGGCCTCGATGTTGAGGTCCAGGGTAGCGACGTCCGGGACCGACTCCTGTGAGGCTACGACCCGAAAGATTGCTGCAGATCTTGCTGGATGGAGGCTATGAGAGGGGCTGCGGACAAGGGGTCAACATACCTGTTGACTTGCCCGCAGGAAGATCTGGACGGCCAGCTTCTTGTCAAGGATGTAAGGCTGGCCTTTGGCGGCGTTCTTCCCGAAGCCGCCCACCCACGCTTTCAGGGTAGCAAGGGCGACCTCCCTCACACCCAGTAGCCTGAAAGAAAAGGCGAGATGACTTCTAATGGCGGAACGGGGTTAACAAACTTATGTCTAAGATTTGTTAGTAAATTGATAAAGAAGCCTATAATCGACTTACCCCCTCCACCAGCTGACTGACTAGGTCGTAGCAGATGGCGCAGGCTTCCGGGTGCCAGACGATCATATCGTTGAATGACGTGGCACATGGAGGCGTGAGACCTGCACTCATCGTGCCGCAGGGGTCGTACAACGTCGCGTTGCATCCCAGGACCTGACAGTTGGTAGCCTGTAAGTGGAAAGATACATGAGTATCAGGAGAAACACTTACTTACAGCCTCAACAGTTGCTCCGCTGGTGCCGGAGCGAGAAAGTTAGATTAAACCAGAGCCCCGCCATAATACGTGTGGTAACAAGGTTGGTTGGTTGTCCTAGGCTATTGCTCGCTGGCGGCGGAGACAAGAGATAGAATCCAACCAGGAGTGGTGGTAAAAGGAAACCACGACGAATAATGGCGGGGATGGTAAACATATGAATAATAAAATTAAACAAATCATCGTAAAATTAGGGTATATCCTTAAAATAACAATAATATCAAACCTTTCTCCACCCGTCTACTAGGAAAGAGTGCCCGGGTAAGAAGCGAAGCTCCCTTCCAGGTAGCGGGGGAGAGATGTAAGGATATAGTAGGCAAGCAACCGACCACTAGTAGTGACCACCCCGCCCGCTGGCAGAGCCAGTAATCTATAACCAAAGGTGCCCCGGCTGCGACGGAAGGCTCCGTTCGTTATAGAAAGGTAAGGTGGCTGAGCAACTGGGGAAGGGGGGGGGAGGATCTCGGCGTAACACGGCGGGAGAGAGAGAGGGGGGGGGGTTGGCCTAACTCCTCCCCGTCTCAACAACCTACCCGCTCGGAGACTCGGTACCCTATGAGTGGTCGCCCGATACACCCCCCACTGGGAGGAACCCCTGGCCACCTCAGAGAGAGAGGGAGGAAGGCAACTGAGGTTGTCATGACAACCAAGGGGTCCCCCAGCGCCTCCCTATACCTGGTAGGGAGGGAAGGGGAAGGGTAAGGTGCGATGGAACACGTGACCGCAAGTGGCCTAAGCCGCGATCAACACAACCGTGGGAGGGCCACGTGAACCAGGCTGTACCAATACATGGGACATGCACCTAGGCTAGCCTAACACCCTAAATAGAATAAAATTACATCGTAAAGATGGAAAAGACACTTTTAGTAGAAGAAAAAGAAGCCCAGGAGGAGGCAAACTGTTCCGAGGAACAGAAGCCTACTCGGAGCCAGCGATAGCCGATGAAGAGCAAGAGCCGGGATGCTGGGCTGGAACAATAATAATAGCCCTAAATACCAAACTAAGAGAAATGGTAAAGGGGCTAATCTAGCTAAAACTCGATGTAAAAAACGATGAACGTAATATAGTAAGCCCATAAGTATAAGAAGTCCCAGTATGGAGGACCGGGAATTCTTAACGAGGCAGCATGGCGCCGCCACGAGACAACCGGGAAACCGTATGACCTATTAGAAGGAAAATACTGGTTCCCGGAAGACAAAAATACAGTAAAACATTACTTATGAGGCACTTAACTTAGCCGTTGCGATGGCAGAACGTTCCATAACGATGGTGATAAGATATCCCGTAAAAGGCACAAGCACAGAGAAAATGCGTCTGAACGCTAGCGCTAATGATTAAGGAAGTCCGCTAGGGGCGCTGCTGTCCGTGGCGTCCTCTAGTAGTAGTAGTAGCGGCCGCATCGCCAGTTGGTATCAGCTCTCTCTTGTGGGGATTCTGATTGGAAGTTCTAATTGGTGAATGTCTCGTGGTAGTGTTCTCACTCGCCCCTATTACCATACCGACACTTCTTTTTAAGAGTGAGCAAGTCAGTTTTACTGACATTTTCTTAATTTTGTTTTTCTCTGGTAATTTTAGATTAATTTTACCTAGAAAGAATGATATTAAGGATCCTTTCATAGGCCGACACGAGCTGAGCCCAGAAAACGCAATTGTAAGCTAAAACTCTTACATTCTAGTAATATTCAATCATTTAACTTTATTTTGCAACAAATTGGAAGTCTCTAGCACAATATTTCGATTTATGGTGAATTTATGAAAAAGATTTTTTTCCTTGTGTCTGCGCGGTAACTTCCGAAAAAAAATCAGAAATTTTTTCGTCCGATTGTTGTAATGTTTGCACCTTTTTAAATTAGCCGTTACATAAATTTTTATATATGAAAATGTGTGCAATTTCATGTAGAATACATCTAAAAACAACCCATGGTTGTATCTTTTATCAGTTTTGAAATATTTTCATATAAATAACGATAAGTGCCAAAATTTCAACCGTTTGTCAACTTTGACTCAACCAAAATGGTAAAAAAACGCAAATGTAAGCAAAAACTATTACATTCTAGTAATATTCAATCATTTACCTTTATTTTGCAACAAATTGGAAGTCTCTAGCGCACTATTTCAATTTATGGTGAATTTATGAAATAAACTTTTTCCTTATGTCCGCGCGGTAACTCTTCCGAAAAAATCATAGATTTTTTTGTCCGATTGTCGTAATGTTTGCACCATTTTAAATTAGCCGTTATATAAAGTTTTATGTATGAAAATGTGCGCAATTTCATGTAGAATACAACAAAAAACAACCTATGGTTGTAGCTTTTATCAGTTTTGAAATATTTGCATATAAATAACGATGAATAGAAAAAATTCGTCCTCCGGTCAACTTTAACTCGACCGAAATGGTCGAAAACTGTAATTGTAAGCTACAACACTTACAGTCTAGTAAAATTCAATCAATTACCTTCATTTTGCAACAAATGGGAAGTCTCTAGCACAATATTTCGATTTATGGTGAATTTTTGAAAACTGCTTTTTTTTACGTCTGAGAGTTACGAATTCATGCATCATTTTGTGATAATATTTTCTCTGTGTTGCCTTGATCATTTTACAATGTGTTATATACCAAAATGATAGCAATTTAGTGTACAACACAACGAAAAAAAATTAGCTTGTTAGCTTTAAGCGTTTTGCTCACAGCGTGATTTGTATACAATTATATATGACATTTTTTTTGTGCTGTCATATATCCCAATATTTATATATGATAATGATTTTTTTTTCATTTCTGATGGTTGCATACTAAACTTCAGGCAATGACAAAAAATGGAGTCAAAAATGAACTCTTAATCTTGAAAACTAAGCGTGCTGTGATTTTTCGAAAAAAAACATTTTTTCCTCTTCGGCGCTCACTCGCGAACACCGCCGGCATACGGGAGACGATTTTTAAAATACCGCTTCGGCATTTAAAGGTTAATATAATTAGGGTGGGGGTGAGTGTATTCTTGTAATACTCTCAGTCATAACAAGCAGGTTTGGCTTACACTTGAGCCACCCTAATTGTGTGGGTGCCATTCCCTGTTGGATAGAGTAGGGTGTGGACATGTGAGAGTCAGCTCTTACTGGTACCATTGGCAGAAGAAGAAACTCCATGAAAGTCTGATGATATCTTTTTAAGATTTTCAGGTTTATTTATTTATAACTTTTTCTTTCTCATTTTGTTCTTTATTTTAGTAGTAATAACAAATTGAGTACCCAAGTACCCCTTGGCACACTGACAACCCCTGGCAAGAATGTCAGTGGCAATCCCCTTCAATCAGATACAGGTAGTCCCCAGTTATCGGCAGACCTGGTTAATGGCGATCTGGTTTTATGGTGCTGGTCTAGTGCCATAAAATCGGCGATTTATGGTGCCACAATATAACTAAAGGAGGTGCCATTAATTGGTTATCGGTGCCATAAACACCATAAATCATCAACTTTTCGCTTATCAGCACCCTTCCAACAACAGAAACCCCCACCGATAACCGGAGACTGCCTGTGATGGACGGGTCAATTTGAATGACAATAAAGTTAATGAAGGAAATGCCCATATAAATGAGGTTACTCTTGACATATGGTAATAATAAAAATACATGATGATAATAAGAAAAAGAAGAAGGAAGAAGACCCTCTCAGGCAATTTTTGTCTAATAATACGGCTGCATTATGCTTAATGATTTTATACCGAGTCTGAAAGGAGAGAGTAGCTGCCCCAAGAGATACAAGCAATCCACCATTAGCGCCTTCATCAAAAGAGCTCTCTCACACTACTCCTCTTGGGCGGACACCCACAGAGAGCTGGAATGTGTTGCCCAGAACATCATTGACAATGGACACACGAATCGGGATGTAGACAAGTGCATTAGGGGAGTCGTGGATAGATGGTATCAGCCAGAACCTCGCCCTGACATCTCTGATGACATCAAACATTTCTTCAGAGGAAAGTCCATCTGTAGTACAGTGAACCCCCGTATTCGTGCACTCCAGATTTGCATACTCGTGTATTCGGGGATTTCTCTTTGGAATATATACCCCCAATATTCATGGGAAATTCGCCTGTTCACAGTATTTTTCTGAGAAATATCCACAAATTCTTCTTTTTTTTATCAATTTAATCATAAAATGCACTTTTTGTGATAGAACTATTTAAAAAACCAGGTATAAACATTTTTAGTATTTTTTGTTTTTGTTTGTTTAACAGGATTGGCAATTTTAAGCATTTTTATAGTGTTCAAATACAGTGTTCCCTGTATTCACTGGAGACGGGTACCAGACACCCCCCCCCCCCCCACCGTGAATAGCTAGAACCCGCAAATACTTGAAACCCTTATAAAAATGCTCAAAACTGCCTATTTTATGAGTTTAAACTCAGGAAAGCCCCACTAACAATGTTCATCCTGTGTTTTTTAAATAGTTTTATTACAAAAAGTGCATTTTATGATGAAATTAATAAAAAAACTAGGAATTTGTGGCTATTTCTCATAGGAAAAATACCTTGAATAGGCAAACTTTCCTTGAATAATGGGGGTATATGTTCCAGAGAGAAATCCACGAATTCTGGGTTCACTGTATCCATGAATTCTAGCTATTCACAGGGGCATCCGGTACGCATCCCCCATGAATACAGTGGGGACATTTTACTATAAGGAATACGAACATGCCCTCAGGACCATCATCAAAGGCAACATCACCACTATGCAGAAAATGGGTGAGACAGTGCAAGAAGTGGTACTTAAGTGTGACAAGTTACTTAGTGTTAGTGCAGTGGAGGAGGTGGCTGTTCGGCCCGTTCGTTCTCCTAGGTCTAGGCCCCTGTCAAACTCCCCAGATCCCTGGGAGGAGGCATGCCGAAAACCGAAGGGAGGCAAGCAGGATCTGCTTCCGAGCAGTCGCCCCCTCAAGCAATCCTGTAGCCATATCCCAGGATGCTGTCGCTCACCATTGGAAAGGTGTTGTGAGGAAGTGTTTTTCGTCAAGCGACTTGAGTTCAGATGTCTCCTCTCATAGAGGCTGGCATCATAAGACGTCTAGACCGCTGAAGAGGTCTCGCGATGTTTCGCCTGCTGCGGTTCCCAAGAAGGTGGCGGCTGCCGAACCTTCCTGTAGTTTTTGGGAGGAGCCTGAAGCCTTTTCTCTGGCTGTTTCAGTCTTTTGGAGCTTTTTGGCAAGTCTCTTTCTTCCCCAAATGCGCTCCTGGCCGCCTTGCATCTTCCGCAGACTACTGTGCAGTCCTCTTCACAGGCTCCTCTTCAGGCTTCCATTCAACCTCACGTTTCGGCCTCAGTCCAGGCGCCTGTTCAGACTCTCCATGTGACTCCTCTTCAGACGCCGCTTCAGGCGCCAAGTCAGACTCCTTTCCTGACTCCTTCTCTGGCTTGGTCAGGCTCTTGCTCGAGCGCCAGCTCAGCCGCTCGGACTCGCCTCAGTACAGGCGCAGACGTCTTCTCCTGCTCTCTCGCAGCTGCCTCAGGTGCATTATTGTGTGACTTCGCCGAACAGGATTCCTCTTCAGATGGAATGTTCCCCAGTTTCTTCGAAGGAAGCTTCGGATGTGGAAGAAGAAGAAGTACTTACAGAAAAAGACAAGCATTTGTCGGGGTATAAGCAACTTTTACGATTCTTCGTCGACAACTTTGGAGATTCTTTTGCACCTTCCGTTCCAGTTTCTCCTGGTTCGCAGTAGAAAAAGGACAGTAAGCGTGACTCCGTGTCCTCGTTCACGCGTCTCGTCCTCACGATTTTGGCTAAGAAGGCTATCAAGAAAGTGAACGCTTGGCTTTTGGAGAAGAGGGAACAAGGGAAAATGTTTTCTGTCTTCCCCCTTCGAGACTTTCGTCAAGGAGCCGTGTCTGGTACGACACTGGAGAAATTTTTTCCGTGGGTGTGACTGCCTCCGCTCAGGGAGACTTTTCTAGTCTCGTGGATTCTTCTCATAGATCAGCCCTTAATACTGCTAAGATTTTCTTTTTGGCAAGTGAGCTGGATCATCTTTGCAAGACTGTTTTCCGTGTTTTTGAAGTCGTTAGCTTCCTGGATTGGGCCATTGCTTCTCTGGCCAGGAAAGTCAAGTCATTTGGGCTTTCGGAAGAGCAGTTGAAGGATTTTGCCTCTGTACTTGATTGTATTGATAAAGGCATCTGTGATGGAGCTTCGGAGCTCGCTGCCATTTTTGCCTCTGGAGTGTTGAAGAAGAGAGATTTGGTGCTCCTTCTTGTCGAAAGGGGTCTCATCGAACCAGACAAGAAGCACCTTTTTCCACAAGAGATTGTGAGCGAGATCGCTCAGTCATTGACACAGAAAGTGACTCAGGATCTCTTATCACAGTCAGTGAAGAAGCCTAGGAAGATTGCTCCGGTACTTTCTGCATCTCGTAGTGCTCCCACCACGGAAGCCCCTAAACCATTTCGAGGTAGAGCTTCCTTTAGATCTTTCTCTAGGTTTTAGGGGAGAGGTAGAGCCTCGTCTAAAACCACTCCCTCTTCCATCAAGAAGTAGGCTCGTAGTCCTCCACACAGCAGTAGGAGCCAGATTACACCTTTTCTGGCAGACCTGGTTTCATCTCGGAGCGGATCCTTGGATGGTTCAGGTCCTGAGGGAAGGTTACACCATTCCGTTCAGCAAGCACCCCCCTCTCACAGAATTTCCTGTAGATTTATCCGCTTACTCGGAGAACTCTGAAAAATTTGCCGCCCTCCATCAAGAAGTTCTTGCTTTACTGGCAAAGAGGGCCATAGAGTTAGTGGACGCTCCTCAGGAACCAGGATTTTACAATCGCCTTTTCCTGGTAAAAAGAAGGCCCTTCGGGGGGGTTGGGGGGTTAGACCGGTGTTGGACGTGAGCGCCCTGAACTTCTTTGTCCTGAAGACCAGTTTTCTATGTAAACGACCCAGTCGGTATTAGCACCTCTTCATCCAGGAGACTGGATGGTTTCCATAGACCTTCAGGACGCCTACTTTCATATTCTGATTCATTCGGAATCGAGGAGATTCCTGAGATTCGTATTCCAGGGTCGGATTTATCAGTTCAGGGCCCTCTGTTTCGGCCTGTCGACAGCTCCACAAGTGTTCACTAGAGTTCTGTCGTCAGTAGCAAAGTGGCTTCATCTGGACGGGATACGGATCTCCATGTATCTGGATGATTGGCTTCTCAGGACAAGTTCCAGACAGAAGTGTGTGGAGGACTTACAAAACATTTTAAGGTTGACGGACAGCCTGGGATTGTTAGTCAACAAGGACAAGTCGTGTCTCACTCCCTCTCAGGAGATAGTTTATTTAGGAGTGAGACTGAATTCAGTTCTTTTTCAGGCTTTTCCGTCTTGTCGAAAAATCGACTCTTGCCTGAACAAGATAGACAATTTTCTCTTCAGACAAACTTGCTCGGCGAAACAATGGATGAGCCTGTTAGGAACATTGGCCTTGATAGAGCAATTTCTGGGCTCAGCTCGTGTCGGCCTATGAAAGTATCCTTAATATCATTCTTTCTAGGTAAAATTAGCCTAAAATTACCAGAGAAAAACAAAATTAAGAAAATGTCAGTAAAACTGACTCGCTCACTCTTAAAAAGAAGTGTCGGTATGATATAGGGGCGAGTGTGGAACACTACCACGAGACAAACACCAAGTAGAACTTCCCTATCAGAATCCCCCCAAGAGAGAGCTGATACCAACGGGCGATGCAGCCTCTACTACTACTACTAGAGGACGCCACGGACAGCAGCGCCCCTAGCGGTCATCCTTAATTTTTAGCACCCAGCGACAAGTCGCCATTTTCTTGTGCTCGTGTTTTTCTTGGATTTATTCGTACTTATCTACGATGGAACGAACTCAGCAATTGCCACGGCTAAGTTTAAGTAACTCATAAGTAACCTTTTACCGGATTTTTATCTTCCGGGTACCAGTATTTTCCTCTTAATAGGTCATATACGGTTCCCCGGTTGTCTCGTGGCGGCCATGCCGCCTCGTAAGAATTCCCGGTCCTCCATACTGGGACTTCTTATACTTATGGGCTTACTTATCACATTCATTGTTTTACATCGAGTTTTTAGCTAGTTCAGCCCTCCTACCATTCTCTTAGCTTGGTATTTAGGGCTATTATTATTATTTCTGGCCCAGCATCCCGGCTCTAGCTCTACATCGGCTATCGCTGGCTCCGAGTAGGCTCCTGTTTCTTGGAACAGTCTGCCTCCTCCTGGGCTTTCTTTCTCTTTACTAAAAGTGTCTCTTCCACCTTTCGATGTATTTTTATTATTATTTAGGGTGTTAGGCTAGCCTAGGTGCTTGTTCCATGTGTTGGTACAGCTTGGTTCACGTGGCCCTACCACGGTTGTGTTGCTCGCGGCCTAGGCCACTTGCGGTCACGTGTTCCATAGCACCTTACCCTGCCCCTTCCCTCCCTCTCTGATATAGGGAGGAGCTGGGGGATCCCTTGGTTGTTATGACAACCTCATCGCCTTCTCTCACACTCTCGGAGGTGACCAGGGGGTCCCCCCAGCGGGGGGTATAGGGCGACCACTATGAGGTACCGGGTCTCCATGCGGGTAGTTGGTGAGGCGGGGAGGAGTAGGCCATCCCTCCCCCCTTTTCTCGCTCCCGCCGTGTTTCGCCGGGACCTTCCTCCCTCCCTCCCCAGTTGCTCAGCTACCTCACGATACGTAAGGAGCCTTCCGTCGCAGCCGGGGCACCTTTGGTTATAGGTTATTGGCTCCGCTAGCGGGCAGGGTGGGCACTACGAGTGGTCGGTTGCTTGCCTACTATATCCTTATATCTCTCCCCCGCTATCGGAAGGGAGCTTACCCTTACCTACGCACTCTTCTAGTAGACGGGCGGAGAGAAGTTGTTTTATTTTTGTTATTTTAAGGATATACCCTAATTATAAGATATTTTACAATGAATTGTGTGTTATTATATTATTATTATTTCAACCATCCCCGCCATTTTCCGTCGTGGTTTCCATTACCACCACTCCTAGTTGGTTGATTCTTGTGCTTCCGCCATTGGCGGAGCCATAGCCTATCTTCCAACCTGGTTACCACACGTATTTTGGCGGGGCTCTGGTTTTATCTAACTTTATCGCTCCGGCACCAGCGGAGCATATGTTAGGCTGTAAGTGTTTACTTGGTACTCATGTACTTTTTTCACTTACAGGCTACCAACTGCCAGGTCCCAGCCTGCAACGCGACGCTCCTATAACGAACCCCTGTGGACATGACGAGTGCAGGTCTCACGCCCCGTGTGCCACATCGTTCAACGAGACGATCGTCTGGCACCCCGAAGCCTGCGCTATATGCTACGACCTGGTCGGTCAGCTGGGGGATGGGGTAAGTCCATTATAGGCTTACTTATGATTTTACTAACAACTTCTAGTCGTAAGTTTGTTAACCCCGTTCCACAATTGGCAGCTAATCTCACCTTTCTTTCAGGCTAGCGGTGTGAGGGAAGTCGCCCTCGCCACCCTGAAAGCGTGGGTGGGCGGCTTTGGGAAAAACGCCGCCAAGGGCCAGCCCTACATTTTGGATAGGAAGCTGGCCATCCAGATCTTCCCCGCGGGCAAGTCGACGGGTTACGTCGACCCCTTGTCCGCTGCCCCACTGATAGCCTCCATCCAGCAAGACCTCCAGCAATCGTTTGGGGTCGTAGCCTCCCAGGAGTCGGTTCCGGACGTCGCTGCCCTGGACCTGAACCTTGAGCCTAATGGCGGTAGTTAGCGAGGATTTGTTGGTTGAGGTAGGTTTGTCGGGCGCCCAAGGTCTTTCCTTGGGCGCTCCTGGATCTTCTCCTGTCCCTTCTTCTTCCGCTTCTTTCCAAGGCTTTGCGGGATCCGAGATCCCTATTCGCCCTCCCGCTCTCTCTGTACCTCCTAAGGAGAAGGGAAAGAGAGAACCGAAGACCTTGTCTAAGTCGACTTCTAGGAAGTCGTCTTCGTCTTCTTCGGTTAGGAAGTCGTCGACTTCCTATGCCGATGCGGTGAAGGCAAAGCCGGGCTCTTCCCAGTCGAAGAGCTCCAGAAGCAAGGCTTCGAAGAGAAGGCTCGCGCTACCACCGAGCCACTGCCTTCTCCCGCCTCCGCTGCCTCCTCTCCGGCTATGCCGGCAGGGGTAGCAAGCACCAGCACCTGCGTTCCCTCTACTGTCTCACCAGGAGTGATGGAACAGGTGGGGGTGCTAGTAGGTTCCCAAATCTCTGCATTGGGAACGCGTTTCGAGCAGATGTTCGCGCAATTATCGAACAGTCTGTCTCAAACTGGACAGTCAATCCAGGACCTCTCTAATAGAATGAGAGAGAATGAGGACCGAGTGGCTGGGCTAGCTCAGGCTCCTCCCCCATCTCCCCTGCATCTAGCACGGGGATTCTTCAACTTCCACCGTTATGACTCCTTGCCAGCTTTCTCTATGGAGAACCCATGGAGAGTAGCTGCCTACGCTCCATTTAAGGACGGGATGATTTCTATCCCGGAGTTTGGTAACTCGAAGGATTGAGGACTTCGAGTTCTACCCTCCGGGTCTGACGCAGCCTTTCATCGGGTATGCTAGGCTGACGCCAACGGCTCTCACGAGAGAAGACAAAATCTCGAAGGAGTCAGTTCTTTACAGTAGAGATCACGCCCAGCGGGAATGGGTTCACTGCCTTGAGGACTGGGAGTGTACCAACACTAGACTCCAGGCCTACAAGAGTCCCTTCACTATTTTCGCGACGGAAGAGGAGGTCTCTCTTCCGTTCGCCACGAAATTGTGGAGAAGGCTCTTCAGCAGTCCTCAAGGATGAGCCCATTCCACAGTTGAGAGAGTCGGAGTCTACTTCTCCACTCTTCCCCGCCTTCGGAGAGTTGTGGGAAAACCTGCCAGCTACATTCACGCTGGGTAAACTCAAGCCGGACTGCGCCATGGACCAGTTCGGTGAGAAATTACCTAGGCTGCCGGATTCCCTAATCCAGGCAGAGTTCGATGCGCGAACTAGGTTTGGCAGGTCCCTCAACTCTCTCGATCTTTATTACAGAAATGGCTGCTCTTTCCTACGCTACGGAACCGCTGTTCAAGATTCTGGCGAAATCTCAGTTTCAGACGGTTCTGTCGGACGCTTTTGACTTCTTCCAGGCCAGAGGAACTGACCGGAAGCATGTCCTACAAGAGTGCACAATCAGGCATGAGCCTAATAGACTCTTAGCTGCAAGCATGTGGGAGCGGATCTCTTCCCAGAGTCCGCAGTGAACGAGGTCCACCCCCACGAAGCTGCTAGACTCAACCAGAGCCTTAGAGCTAGGTGGGGTATTTCCTCTAAGAGGAAACAGGAATCCGTTCCCACTGCTGGCAAGAAACCAAAGAAGGCTGGTAAGAGGTTTCCAGCCTTATAAAAAACTCCAACATCAGCAGCAATTTGTGCAGGCAGTCCCAGTTACCCAACAGGGACAACCTTCCACATCTAAAACAGAACCAACCTTTCCTCCTGGTGCCCCAGCAATCGCAACCATCCACTTCCTACGCTATCTCGCCGGCCTTTAACCCTGCTTATGAGGCTCAAGGCTACTCTCAACCGAGAGAAGGTAGGGCGAGAGGTTACTTTCGTCAGCGTGGCGCAGGAAGGGGCACGAGGAGTAGGCAGTTCAGAGGAGGGCGTGGTGGCCAAACCCGCCCATCAGCAATGAGGCTCCCAGGTAGGAGGGAGGCTGTTCCTCTTCCGCCACAGGTGGGGTTCAGCAATTGGGCACAGAGCATAGTGTCCAAAGGATTAGGCTGGAGTTGGATCAAAGATCCCCCTCAAATCATTTCATCAGGTACCGTCAAAGGAATTGATAGATTACGCGGAAGAACTCCTTCAGAAAGGAGCTATTGCGAGAGTCAAACATCTAAAATTTCAAGGGCGCTTATTCAGCGTGCCAAAGAAAGGCTCAACAAAAAGAAGGGTAATCTTAGACTTGGTCAAAGCTAAACTCTTTCATTCGCTGCGACAAGTTCAAGATGCTTACCCTCTCGCAAGTAAGGACCCTACTTCCGCGTGGAGCCGTCACATGCTCCATCGATCTTACAGACGCATACTATCATATCCCTATAGCCAGGCACTTCCGCCCATTCCTAGGATTCAGGCTAGGAAATCAGACATTCTCATTCAAAGTGATGCCCTTCGGTCTGAATGTATCCCCCAGGGTATTCACAAAGATAGCAGAAGTGGTTGTACAACAATTGAGAGCTCAGGGAATCATGGTAGCGGCATACCTCGACGATTGGTTGATCTGGGCAACAACAGTCGAGGAATGTCTCGAAGCTACCAAAAAGGTAGTTCACTTTCTGGAACATCTGGGGTTCCAGATAACAAAACGAAATCCAGACTTACTCCGGAATCTCATTTTCAGTGGCTAGGAATCCAATGGGATTTGTCTTCCCACATCTATCAATTCCAGTGGCCAAACGGAAGGAAATAGCAAAATCTGTCAGGCAATTCCTCAAATGCAAACAGACGTCAAGAAGAAACCAGGAGAGAATCCTAGGGTCTCTTCAGTTTGCTTCGGTAACAGATATCCTTCTAAAAGCAAGGCTGAAAGATATAAATCGAATTTGGCGGTCAAGAGCAAACTCCAAATATCGAGACAAGTTGTCAGTAATTCCACAGATCCTCCGCAACCAAACTACGGCCTTGGTCAAAAGTAAAGAACTTAGCCAAGAAGGTACCCCTTCAATATCCCCTCCCAGTGTTAACCATTCACACGGATGCATCCCTGTCCGGGTGGGGGGGATACTCTCAGTTCAAACAGGTTCAGGGGACTTGGTCAGTTCAATTTCGCCAGCTCCACATAAACGTGTTGGAAGCAATGGCAGTATTTCTTACTCTGAAGAGACTGCTTCCCCCGAAGAAGTCTCATCTAAGGCTAGTTTTGGACAGTGCAGTGGTAGTTCATTGCATCAACAGAGGAGGGTCCAAATCCAAGCATGTGAACCATGTCATGATAGCCATCTTTGCATTAGCAAACAAACACAAATGGCATCTGTCTGCCACTCACCTGGCAGGAGTAAGAAATGTGATAGCAGACGCCCTGTCCCGGTCAGTTCCTCTGGAATCAGAGTGGTCTCTGGACGTCGGTCATTCCAGTGGGTAAGCCGGAGAGTCCCAGGTCTCCAAGTGGATCTCTTCGCCTCACAAGCGAACCACAAGCTCCCTTGCTATGTGGCCCCCAACCTGGACCCTCTGGCTTATGCCACGGACGCCCTGTCGTTAGATTGGAATCAGTGGAGGAGGATTTATATTTTTCCTCCAGTGAATCTTCTCTTGAAAGTCCTAGACAAACTAAGGTCTTTCAAAGGGATAGTAGCTCTGATTGCACCGGACTGGCCCAAGAGCAACTGGTATCCTCTTCTTTTGGAATTGGGTCTCCGACCTCAACGGATCCCCAATCCCAAACTGTCACAATCAGTACAAATGAGGACTGTGTTCGCTTCCTCAAGAACTCTCCAGACCCTAACTTTATGGACTTCATGAAGTTTGCGGCTAATAAAGATGCTGACATTGATCCACAGAACATTCTCTTCCTAGAATCAGATAAGAGAGAGTCAACCATTAGACAATATGACTCAGCTGTTAAAAAATTAGCATCTTTCTTGAGAGAATCGAACACCACAACCATGACAGTTAATTTAGCTATATCCTTTTTCAGATCCTTGTTTGAAAAAGGTTTAGCAGCTAGCACTATTACCACTCACAAATCGGCTTTGAAGAAAATCTTTCAAGTAGGTTTTCAGATAGATTTGACTGAATCTTATTTCACATCTATCCCTAAAGCCTGTGCTAGACTTAGACCTTCTCAGAGGCCTACTACAGTTTCATGGTTCTTAAATGACTGTCCTCAAACTAGCTTCAGATACTGACAACTCATCTTGTACGTTCATAATGCTCCTGAGGAAGACATTATTCTTATTAAGCCTAGCCTCAGGAGCTAGAATTTCAGAACTGTTTGGCTCTATCCAGGGATGCGGGTCATGTGAATTCCTCCCATCAGGAGAAGTTCTACTTGCTCCGGATCGTAGCTTTTTAGCCAAAAATGAAGATCCTCTTGCAAGGTGGGCTCCTTGGAAGGTTATCCCACTTCCACGGATCCTTCTCTCTGCCCAGTATCAACTCTTAGAGCCTTTCTATCTCGTACTTCTTCTAGATCCTCAGGTGCTCTCTTTATAGAGAAAAAAAAGGTGGTACTTTATCAGTTAAAGGCATTAGACAGCAAATCCTTTACTTCATTAAACAAGCCAACCCTGAGTCATTCCCAAAAGCACATGATATCAGGGGAGTAGCCACCTCAATTAATTATTTCCAAACATATGAACTTTGAGGATCTTAGGAAGTATACTGGATGGAAATCCCCGACAGTCTTTAAACGGCATTATTTAAAGTCCTTGGAATCTTTAAAGTTTAAAGTTTTCAGCAGTAGCAGCGGGAAAAAACATAGTTTCCCCTGATACTGTTTAGTAGTTGTAGTATTGATCCAGGTCTCCTTTCTACCTACTTCAACCAACATGCCTCAACCTATCGTCAGGCTACTCAACATCATAGCCTTAGCCGTTGTATCATATAGTGGATTGTCCCTTATTTTTTTGCTAGGGACAACCACTTTTGTACTGATATGTACTTCAGTGTACCTACCCTTATTTTTTATGCTAGGGTAGGACACAATATGTTTGTATATTCACCATTTTGTGTTTGTGATGAACTTCAGTCACAATGTTTGTATATATTTTGAAATAATTGTATTAATGATGGATTTCAGTGTACCTACCCTTATTTTTATGCTAGGGTAGGACACATGTATGTATATATTTTGTAATTATGTATTCTAGTTAAGTAAATCCCAAATTTGCCTTATTTTACATGCATCTCTGTAATTTTTATTTATTTTACCATTTAAGTACTTTAAGTTTACTAACATTACTATTTACTGTTATAATAAGTTTAGTTTAAGTGCTTAATTTGTATGCTGTAATTGATTTACTTATATTATATCCATCATTTTAAACTGTTTTTCATTGTTTCCTTTTCATCTTGTCTGTTTCTCTGGTACTCTTTCATAGGCCGACACGAGCTGAGCCCAGAAAAGGGATTTTGACGAAGGAAAAATCTATTTCTGGGTGATTGGCTCGTGTCGCCCTATGAAACCCCCCCTTTTTTATGGTTTGTTTTCCCCCCCTTGCAGGACAAGATGTATTTACTGTTTTAATTAAGGATGACCGCTAGGGGCGCTGCTGTCCGTGGCGTCCTCTAGTAGTAGTAGTAGAGGCTGCATCGCCCGTTGGTATCAGCTCTCTCTTGGGGGGATTCTGATAGGGAAGTTCTAATTGGTGTTTGTCTCGTGGTAGTGTTCCACACTCGCCCCTATATCATACCGACACTTCTTTTTAAGAGTGAGCGAGTCAGTTTTACTGACATTTTCTTAATTTTGTTTTTCTCTGGTAATTTTAGGCTAATTTTACCTAGAAAGAATGATATTAAGGATACTTTCATAGGGCGACACGAGCCAATCACCCAGAAATAGATTTTTCCTTCGTCAAAATCCCTTTTGTAAGTCTGGGCAGGCTCAGCATGAGACCACTTCAATTTTACTTGAAGCAGAAGTGGCAAAGGAAGAAGTTCCCAGACTCCTTCGTGTTCCCCATCTCGGAAGGGATCAAGCAGAACCTCCTTTGGTGGAAGTCAGAATGAAGGCTAGAGGAGGGCTTGTCCCTAAGCCAGTTGAGCCCCAACCTTACGCTCTTGTCAGACGCATCGGACAAAGGGTGGGGAGCCACTCTGGGGAAAAAGGAAGTGTCGGGACTTTGGCAGAGTCATCAGAAAAGTTGGCACATAAATCTGAAAGAGCTAAAGACGATTCATTTTGCTCTAATGTACTTCCAGACAGAGGTAAGAGGGAAAGTAGTGCTGGTTCAAGCAGACAACACCAAGGCTCTCTCTTACACCAAAAAACAGGGGGGGACACTCGTTCTCTCTGTGCAAGGCAGCGAGAGACCTGCTCATTTGGGCGAAAGAGAACAAGGTTGTTTTGAGCACAAGATTTATTCAAGGCTCGAAGAATGTAAAGGCGGACATTCTCAGCAGGAGAGGACACGTCCTCTCCACAGAGTGGACTCTACATCCTCAAATATGCAAGAAGCTTTGGGAAATTTGAGGATGTCCTCTTTTGGATCTCTTCGCCACGAACAAGACGGCTTGTCTGCCACTGTATTGCTCCCCAGTTCCAGACGAAGAGGCGTTTGCAGTGGATGCCATGCTTCTGGACTAGTCAAATCTAGATCTTTACGCCTTTCCTCCATTCAAGATGCTAAGACTAGTTCTGACAAAGTTCAGAGGTCATCAGAACGTAAGGATGACTCTGATAGCCCCCTTTTGACTGGCCAGGGAATGGTTTCCGGACCTACTACAGCTGTTGACGGACTTTCCGAGAGAGTTGCCGTTAAGGAGAGATCTACTCAGACATCCCCACTTTCTGAGGTTCCATCTCAACTTGTCCGCTCTTCGACTAGTCGCCTTCAGACTGTCGAGCATCTCCTCAGAAAGAGAGGATTTTCAAAGAGAGCTTCAAGAGCTATTGCTAGACCCAGAAGAGAATCCTCTGATCGAGTGTACCAAGCCAAGGCTTGGGGTCCAATTCAGAGCTTGGTGCAAAGAAGAAGGAATTTCGTCTTCTAAGACCTCTATAGCTCAGTTAGCTAACTTCCATCTTTTTCTTCATGAGACTAAGAAGCTTTATACCCAGACAATTAGGGGTTATAGAGCTATGTTGTCTTCAGTGTTCAGACATTGAGGATTAGACATTTCTAATAATCAAGACCTCTCAGACCTGATTCGTTCCTTTGATACAACCAAGAAAAAGGAGTCAAGAACAGTAGCTTGGAACCTGGATGTAGTTCTCAAATGGCTGATGTCTGACAAATTCGAACCGATCTCTTTTAGTTCTTTTAGAGATCTGACTAGAAAGACTTTTTCTTTGTGCTTTAGCATTGGCTAGAAGGATCAGTGAGCTCCATGCCATTGATAAGAGAGTTGGGTTTGCTAAGGGAAATGCCATTTGCTCATCAATGCTGGGGTTTTTGGCTAAGAATGAAAATCCCTCCCATCCTTGGCCTCGTTCTTTCTCTATAAAGAACATTTCGGAGCTAGTGGGGCCTAATGAGCCTGAATGTCTTCTCTGCCCAGTGAGAGCACTTAGACATTATGTGCAAAGAACTAAAGGTATAAGAGGTAAGAGTGATAACCTGTGGTGCTCGGTGAAAGATCCTTCTCGTCCTCTTTCTAAAAATGCGCTCTCCTTCTTTTTAAGGAATTTGATTACTGAGGCACACGAACAATGTCAGGACTCAGATATCAAAGCTCATGAAATAAGAGCAGTTGCTACGTCTATGGCGTTTAGACGTAATCTGTCTTTAAAAGACATTATTAAATCTACATATTGGAGAAGCAATTCTGTCTTCACATCTCATTATCTGACAGATTTGCAAACCACATATGAAAATTGCAGTACATTGGGGCCATTCATTGTGACTGACACGGTATTGGGTGATGGAGAGAAGGATGTCTCCCATCCTCACTAACTTTTCGCCTTGATTGTGGTTTTTTGTTTTAAGGTTGTCTGAAGATACATGGGGCTTTTGAGTATCTTTCAGTCTTTTAATATCTTGGTGTATTTTTTAACCAGGCGTGGTGATCCATCATTTCATTGTTTTTTGTGCTTTGTACTGCGCCATGAGTAGGGGCATTATAGTCTTGTCCGTTACGGTCACGTCCTCAACAACAAGTACTTATTATTGTGTCCGACACACGGATCCATATATCCTGTCGGCCAAATACAGGCCAGCAGACTACAGAGGCAGTAACCACTGAGTCAGCGGTCTTTAAAGGTAAGGAACCTATATCTTCGGATAATTCCAACAGTTGTTATTTTAGCTGCCATTGTCCCACCACCTAAATGTGTCAATCAGCTATATGTAACCACCGGGGAAGTTGTATAAATGAAAATGACATTTTTATAATAATATAAAGTTTCACTTATACTTCTGACGTATTGCTGGAATGGTTCCTGGTACCTGGTAGAGGGCGGGAGTAGAGGGATCACCTGTCAAACCATTAGCGCTACCGCGAATTTCAAATTCTGCCGTGACGCCAGGAGACGACAGCTATATGTAACCACCGGGTAAGTATAAGTGAAACTTTATATTATTATAAAAATGTCATTTTGATACTGTTAATCCTTGGCAAGATGCCTCAGTGTCCATTTTCCCTCTGGATGGTATTTCATCAATGAGAGAAAAACCATGATCGAAGTTGTATATGTTGAATTTAGAGATAGACAGGGCAGTATTTTCTAATACAAAATGGTGCCTGATACCACCTCTGCAAGACATGGAGAAACCTCAAAAGAAAACTGTTCTCTTACAAGGGAATAGAGCATTGAGAGATATAGATGGCACTCTTTACCAGGTAAATGGAAAAAAGATCTATACTTATGTTATGAATAAAAATCAGGTTGCTCATCATGTACCACCAGCCTTCTGCCCCTTTACGTTTAAAATAATTAACCATGTGAAGGCAAACTTTCAAAATTACGTAATAACTAGAAAGTGGGATCCATTGGCAGAACTAAAACCATTTGCCACAGTTCTCTCTTTCAAGAAATTCCACCAAAGAATGGGCAACACTTCAATTTCCCTTTGATAGGAAAAAGCTCCCCGTAGATATTGCAACTCTGCAATTTTCAATTTGGTACCCGGATGAGAAGGATATCAGATGAGACATTAGCATCATAATTTTGTGCTAATATTTACCTCCTTAGTACCCTGACCACTTCCACCTTCCTAGAAGTTGCCACTAAAAGGCTTCCAGAAGAATCCAGTTCAATTGTTGCTGCTGTGGCTAAAAGCCTTACGAGAACATTAAGGGAAGCACTCATTTGTGCATAAAAGCACAAATGAGGTATTGGAGAACTCCAAGTCACTTCCCAACCCAATTGCTTTATAAGTCTAACGCCTTCTGTAGGAGCCTGTTTGAGGATTCTATTGTGACTCAAGTCAAAGAGCAACAAAATTATACTGCGTATGCTCTTCTGGGAAAAGCCTTCACCTCCAATAGTTCTCGTCATAAGCAGAAGGGACAACTCCCTCAAAAGGGACAACAACCTACACAGGCAGAAAGTACATCCTTTTCACAAAATCCAAAAACAATTTTATAAAGGAAAAGGAAAAGCAACTCCTGGAGTACCCATCAAGGGCAAAGATAGAGGGGAGGGGGATACCAATAGGAATTGTTTGGTCAGAGATCAGCTTCAAAGACATCACAGGAATGGAAGTCTTCTTCTTGGGGGCACAGCATTATTTTCAATGGGCTGGGGTGGAAATGGTCTCCCTCCCCCCCCCTCCTTTGAAAGGGTTCTTTAAAAAAAAAACAGACCCCTCTCTAGAAGATTACATGCAAAAGGCCCTGTTAAAAGGAACCATAGAGAAACATTCTTATATTTGCCACCAAGCACGTCTCTTTGCCAAAAGTTTCGCATGACTACCGTTGCCCCAGTACATTCCAAAAGGGACCTGGAAAGCTTCTATAGAACTGGAAGATGCATACTGGTATGTCCCTATTGTCTTTCCCTTCCGCCCCTGCTTAGGGTTCTGGATAAGGAAAAATCCGTACAGGTTCAATGTACAGTGCTCCCATGTATTCGCGGGGGATGTGTACCAGACCCCCCGTGAATAGTTAGAACCCACGAATAGTTGGAACCCCTATAGAAATGCTGAAAACAGCCTGTTTTCTTAGTTAAAACTCAAGAAAAACCCACTAAAATTTTTATACTTGGTTTTTTAATAGTTTTATCAAAAAAATTGCATTTTATAATGAAATTGATAAAAAAACCAGGAATATGTGGATATTTCTCATAGAAAAATACCGCAAATATGCAAATTTTCCACGAATAATGCGGGGAAACATTCCCGAGAGAAATCCGTGACGTGAATGTGAGAGTCCACGAATCCTGAGACAACTGGTTAATTTGGGGAACAACGAGAAAAGATTGCTTGAAAAACCTAAGAGCAGTGATCAACAGACTCCAGTCAAAACAGAACAAGGAAATGCTTCAAAAGGTTCCTGACACAGCCCAGTGTTTCCAGACGGCAGTTAGAACATATGATGGGTCTGCTGCAGTTCACATCAATACGTGAACAAATTTTGGCTGTCACACAAGAAAAAAGATGCAAGACAAGTTTCACAAAATGAATCATAAAGTTGGGGAGATACTTCGGCCTTGGACCTGGAGGGAATCTCTGGCAAAACAGGTCACCCTGATTCTTCCATCTGTAAAAGTGACAATACACAGATGCCTTGTTGACAGGTTGGGGAGGACATTGGGAGGGTCGTCAGGTGGCAGGGAGGTGGTCAGCTACTCTAAAGAATTGTCATATCAATTTCTTGGAGCTGATAGCTGTCTTTTTGTTCTCAGAAAACTCAAACCCCTGGAAGAGAGAGACATTCTGTTGGCTCTAGAAAACACATACAAGGCAGCGTTAACGGAACGCTTGCTTTATGGATTCAGGATTGACTCCAGCGTAGAAGTTATCACATCCCTTCTGCAGTCTTATGCTCTACAAAGACCTGGTCCTGAAAGGCTTCCAATTCCTTGGTCCCTGAACAAGGTAGTACTTAGACTTTCATGTACCCCTCTATCCAGTGGACCCAACACATCCGCAACTCGCATGCTGCAAAAAGCAATCTTCCTGGTTGCATGAGCATCAGGAGCCTGTATTAATGAATTGGGCTCTCTTAGACGGGGACCATATATCACACAAATTGCTGATTATCAATTACTATTGTCCCCTGATCCACCATTCCTGGCCAAGAATGAGAATCCTTTAAGAAGGAAATCTATTATAAGCACTTAAGGTTTACCTAGATGTCATGGCAAACATCCCAGAAGGTCTGATTTTCCTACATCCTAGCATGAATAAACCACTCTATAAGGGCTAAGAGTAGTTTTAGTGTCCCTCAATGAAAAGGCAAACCCACACTCCTTTCCTAGGTCGCATGATACATATTAGGAAAGTAAGTACATTGTTGGCTTTCTTCAGAAATGTATCTTTTGAAGTGGACTAAATGTACTGGGGGGTCATCAGAGTCAGTTTCTTAAAACAGTACTGCCATGAGCTAGAACAAATTCGACTGCACTCTAAGTCAGTAGGTGGTATGGTTAGTCCTGACCCCATAGGTCCTACAACAGAAAACCAGGGGTCTTCCTAACAGGTGGGTATGCTGACTATTGCTGGGGAAGGCGCGTCAAGACTGCAACCATACCCAGTATGCTTAGGTAAGTTACTACAGAACTTCACACTAAAAACAAGTTCTTGCTTAGTTTCTTGTTCTTTGTTACCAAAACTTGTGGTTTGACCTCAGACCAAAAATTATTGTTTTAATTTTGGATTGTTGGGATTCAAATTTTGGGAGCTTAAGCTTTTTGTCACCTGTCAATTTCTTTGTAATGCTCCTTTGAGGATGAAACAGCAACTACGCCATAAAAAAACAGGTTTTGACGTAGGAAAAACCTATTTTTGGTAGACGCTGTCGAGTCCATAAAACCCTCCCACTTCCCTGAAGAAAAGCCATGGGATTTGGGTAAAGGTTCATCCTCCATTGACCAACAGAGTAATGTTCCTTGGTCTTTTAACTGGCTCAATCGTAAAACAAGATGGCCAACACACATGAGCAATAGTCACTTCTGCAGTCTTGATGTGGAAACTGGTTACAGCTTCACTGAAGACAAGACAAAATGCAATAACATAGTGTTTGTCATTACAACACAATACCCAGCTACAAGACCAGGCTAAAAGATATTACTTTGATATCAGTCTAGTCACCATACCTTACAGACCTTACAGACCTTACATCTTGTTCGGGTTGCCCCAGGTCCCTCAGTGTGAGGCACCTCTAATGTCTACCAGAGAGTTGCTAGTACATCTTCCGGTATATTTTGCATCTTCCAATCTTGGATGGTCTGGGATGCAGTTTAGATATTTGTCGAGCTTATTCTTAAACACATCTACGCTCACTCCTGATATATTCCTCAGATGAGCTGGCAACGCATTGAATAGACGCTGCATTATCGATGCTGGTGCGTAGTGGATTAATGTCCTGTGTGCTTTCCTTATTTTTCCTGGTATAGTTTTGGGCACTATTAATCTACCTCTGCTTGCTCTTTCTGATATTTTTAGTTCCATGATATTTTCTGCTATTCCTTCTATCTGTTTCCATGCCTGAATTATCATGTAGCGTTCTCTTCTCCTTTCTAGACTATATAATTTTAAGAAATTGTAGTCTTTCCCAGTAGTCTAGGTCCTTAACTTCTTCTATTCTAGCTGTAAAGGACCTTTGTACACTCTCTATTTGTGCAATATCCTTTTGATAGTGTGGGTACCATATCATATTGCAATATTCAAGTGGACTACGAACATATGTTTTATAAAGCATAATCAGTGTTCAGCTTTCTTGTTTTGAAGTGCCGTAACAACATTCCCATTTTTGCTTTACATTTTGCCAACAGAGTTTGCTATTTGATCATTGCATAACATGTTCCTATTCATCATCACACCAAGGTCTTTAACTGCTTCCTTATTTGTGATGGTCTCATTATTAGGTCCCCTTATATGCATATAGCTTTCTTTCTCTGTCTCCATAATTTATTGATTCAAATTTATCAGAGTTAATACCATCCTATTTACCTCTGCCCCAATCATATACTTTGTTAAGGTCTCTTTGTAGAGCGTTTCCTATCTTCATCACAAGTAATTTCTCTACTTATTCTTGTGTCATCTGCGAAACTACTCACTACCGAATCCTTAACATTATTGTCTATGTCTTTCAATCATAATAACAAACAGTATTGCAGCTAACACCGTACCTTGCGGCACACCAGGATATTACCTTGGCTTCATCCGATTTCTCGTCGTTTGCAATAACTATCTGTTTTCTGTTGTGTAAAAATTCTTTTAACCATCTTCCTACTTTATCCACGATATTGTGTTTTCTAATTTTCTTCGCTAATATATTATGGTCTACTTTTATCAAAAGCTTTTGCAAAGTCTAAATAAACACATCTGTTTCATTTCCGCTTTTCATATTTTTGAATATGTTCTCACGGTGGACTAACAGTTGGGTTTGTGTACTTTTTCCGGGTACGAAACCATGTTGTCCTTTATTAAACAAATTATTTTTTATTAATGTTTCATAATATTTTTCTTCATTACCCTTTCATACACTTTCATAATATGTGATGTTAGACTCACAGGCCTATAATTACTTGCCTCTAGTCTTGATCCACTTTTGAAAGTAGGGGTAATATATGCTAATTTGTGCTCATCATAAATCTTGCCTGTATCTACACTTTGTCTTAATAATATTGCAAGTGGCTTTGCGATAGAATGAACTACTTTCTTTAACAAAATAGCAGGAATTCCATCAGGCCCTGCAGCAGCTCCATTTTTTAATTTCATTAATAGCCTGCACAATATCAGCTTCATTAATATCTATGTCAGCTAAATATTCACTATTTTCATCCTTACTTCTATATCATTATCTTCATTATCTATTCTAGGGGTGAATTCTCTCTTATATCGTTCTGCCAGTATGTTGCAAATTTCCTTTTTTTTTCATTCGTTAATCTCCCTTCAATTCTCAGAGGGCCTATTTCTATTCTTCTTTTATTCATCTTCTTCGCATATGAGTATAATAGTTTGGGGTTTTGCTTGATATTTAATAGGGTTTTTTCTTCCAAGTCCCGTTTTTCATTTTCTTTTGATTGTATAATCTTTTGTTCTGCATTTTCTATCTTACTTTTTAGTTCTATAACTTTCCATGCATTTTTTTCTTTGGCAAGACCTTTTTTCCACTTTCTGATTTTCTGGAACAAGATCCTCTGTCTCTTGGTATGCATGAATGATGTTTACTTTTCTTCTTCGGTATATATTTTTCCACTATTTTCTCCAATATTTTATATAATATCTCCGTATTTTACCTTATGTCATCACTTACGAAAATGTTATCCCAATCTTTGTTTAATTCTTCATTAATTTCTGACCATTTTATATTTTTACTGTAGAAGTTGTATTTTCCATATCCTTCCCACTTTTTCATTTCTTGCTTATCTCTATTTTCACTTGCTTTGGAATGAACTGTTAATTCTATGACATTATGGTCTGAAATACTCGCATTATAAACTATTATTTCTTTAACATAATTCATCTCGTTCACAAATACTAGGTCTAAAGTATTTTCCTTTCTTGTTGGCATGTGATTTATTTGTTGAATGTTGTATTCTAGTAGCATATCTAATAGCTTTTCAAATTGCCTCTTATCTTCTGCACTACTATTACTCTCTTTTTTATATGTATATGTAACAACCACAATCTCCTATTCGTTCTTTCCATTCTACGAAAGGAAGTTGAAGTCACCAGATAGGAGAATAGTCCAGTCCTTGTGATTTCTACATATATCATCCAATTTTTCAATTATTAAGTCAAACTCTTTAGTATTAGGAGGTCTATATATTACTATGTTCATCAATTTTTCAGATTCAAATTCTACCGCTATTAGTTCACATTCTGAGTTACTATATTTCTCATATATTTTTCCTTGTTTTTTGTCTTTCCCATATATTGCGGTTCCCCCTTGATTCCTATTTTTTCTATCTGATCTATAAGTTTGGAACCCTTTTATTTGATCATCATTCCCAGTCTCTTGGGAATACCAGGTTTCACTTATATTCATTATATCTATTTTCTTTTCATTTTGGGTTAGTTCTTCTAAGCACACACCATGGATGGTAATCCTTGGAGGATTCAACAGCGACTACCAAAAAAGGGATTTTGACGAAGGAAAAATCTATTTCTGGGCAACGACCTGTGTCGCCCTGTGAAATGGTTCCTTTGATACTATTTCTTAGGAATAAATATTGCTATTCATCCTAGAGAAAAAAGAAACAATATAATGCCAAGATAAATGGCTCGCTCACCTCTAATAGAAGTGTCAGTATAGTAAGGAGCAAGTGGAATCACTACCAGAGGTCCCTTGCCATTTAGCTTCTTCCTTCGACAAAACCCCGAACTACGGAGGAGCCATGCTACAGCTCCCGGTTCTACTACTACCGTGAGCGCCTCCGACGCCTGTGACGTCATTCCTGAAGATAGCCTCCAAGCTTGGGGTAAGCTGGGTGAGGGCAATCTAACTACAGGGTGGGGTTTCACAAGGCGACACAGGTCATTGCCCAGAAATAGATTTTTCCTTCGTCAAAATCCCTTTTCTGGGCTTAACCTGTGTCGCCCTGTGAAATAGTACCAGAGAATGCTAAAACACCAAGCTTGAGGGACAGTACAGATAAATAAGAAGGTAAAGTTAAACACCTGTAAGGTTAATAGTATAATGATCAACTCAAATACAGACTTACAATTATGGTTAAGAATGAGCCCTTAAACATGGGTTATAACTTAAAATTAGTTAGCCTAACAACAAGCAAATTATACAGGTTAGGCAAAAGACAGGATCATAAGTTGATATATACATAACAATGGAAGTGAATCCCAACTAGAATGGTGAACAACAGCAAAACTCAAGGTAACCCAATACATCCCCTTCTTTACCGGGTGGGTGAGCAGAATGTAAACATTGCGTTTGCTGCCGAACTGAATCTCTCGGTAGTGACTCAAGTTTGGAGGGGTGCCGATCGTAAAAATATTTGCCAAAAATACACTAATCAAGACAGGCTAATGAAATTATCAGGTATTATTAGCACTATAATAACGCATATTCTCTGTTAGTTTTATCATCCTACAGGGAAAATAAATGATTTTATGAAAAAAAAATGTGAAATCAGTGTCCCTTGTACAAGGACACTGGTGGTCGGTGAGAAAACACGGTCTTGAATAGAAATTCGGTCTTACAGAATGTTGGTATATCGCACCTGGAACATGCACATAAAGTATTATCAAAATAGAACCGTAAATAAGCACGTAATAACAAAAAAAGAGCAAAAACTAAAGCGAAAGCCCCCCCGCCAATAAATATGGAAATCGCAAATTTTATAGTATATCTTTTCAAAAATTGGTCAATGTCATTTTCTACGTTTTCTAAGATTAGTTTCATCACAGAAAACAACTTTAGGGGCATCAGGGGTATCTAAATAAAAAAATAATTTTTCAAGTTTCTTGTCCTCAGAAAAATCGCTTTTTCTCTGGTTTGGTTTTTTTTATATATATTTAAAGTTACTATAAGGCTTTATTTCTACTTCATTTATCTGGTGTTCATATCTTTTTATTTGTAAAATGTAATGTGAATAAATAAATAAATACAGTAAATGATGATACGACTGGTTTTTTTACTTGGGTAGAAGTTATTAACATGTTTACGCTTGTCTGGTTTTGTGATTTTTTGTTGAGACGCAGTTCATCTGTCACCTACACACTACTATAAGCCAATAATAATATTTTTTTGGGTTCATCATACGTCTGGCATCGTGTCATACTGTTTATTTTGCTCCAAACTCTTCAAACCGACAATTACAGAATGATTGAAGTTCCCTATCTGAAAAGAGGAGTTTTGGTGGTACTATCGCATACCACCTTTATGCACCCGGTGCGGTGTAGTAGACTTGAATGGTGGTACCCACCTACCTCCCAAACAAACTTTCGGTAATGAAGAGGATAGAGGCGACTAAACTAAGTAAGGGTGCAATGGGGCAGGCAGAAGGGAAGGCTACAAGAAGATATAGGAATTATTAAGAGTCAGGAGAAACTGTGTTTCCAGCTGCCAGCTGCTGGAAATGTGAGGGCTTTCTAAGGGTTTTAGGTAGTGCCGTTGAAGAAAACTGTCGGAGATTTCCAGCCTGTATATTTCTTAAGATCGTCAAAATTCATGTGTTGGAAATAATTAATAGATGTGGCCACCGCCCTAACATCGTGGGCCCGAGGAAAGGACTCTGGGTTGGCCTGTTTAATGAAGTATAAAATTTGTTGCCTGATCCCTTTTAGGGATAATGTACCACCTTCCTTCCTAATGAACAACGGGCCTGAAGATTTCAGAGTTGTTCTACTTAGGTAGGCTCTTAATGAGTTGACAGGACAAAGGGAAATGTCTTGAGGTAGTGGTAGGATTTTTCCACGAGGACCATCTGTCCGTGGATCTTCATTTTTGGCTAAAGAAAGTGGCGATCTGGGGATAAGAGGACTTCCCCCTGAGGGGAGGAAACTCCAAATGTGACTGGTTCCCTTGACTAAGGCTGACAGTTCTGATATTCTAGCTCCAGAGGCTAAACTTAATAAAAAAATAGGGTTTTCCTCAGGTAGGGATATATAATTACAAGAGTCATTGTTAATGTCTGAGGCCAGTTTGAGGACAATCAATTTAAGAACCAAGAGACTGTTTTAGGTCTCGTTGATGGTCTTAATCTAGCACAAGCTTTTTGGTATGGACGTAAAGTACGAATCCGTAAGATCTATGCTAAAACCAAAAAAAAAAAAAAATTGGAAGATCTTTTTAAAGAGCTGATTTGTCGTAGTGATAGTGCTTGCTGCTAAACCTTTCTCAACAATGATCTGAAGAAGTTATGGCTAGGTTCGTTGTCATGACTTGAAGAGTTTTGACATCTTAAGGAACTCTGCTAGTTTCTTGACAGATGAATCATATTGCCGGAGAGTAGATTCTCTTTTATCTTTGATTCCAAGAATGAAATATTCTGGGGATCAATTTTCTGCATTCCTCATAGCTGCGAATTTCAGAAAATCCATAAAGTTAGGGTTTTCTGAATCTTGAGGAAGCGGACACAGTCTGAGTTTTGCACTAACTGGGTTAGTTTGGGGTTGGAATCCGTAGGGGTCGGAGTCTCAACTCTAGGAGTAGAGGGAACCAATTGCTCTTGGGCCAGTTGGGAGCTACTAGAGCTACTTGGCCTTTGAATGTCCTGAGTTTGTCTAAAACTTTCATGAGAAGGTTCACCGGAGGGAAGGGAGGTAAATGTTCTTCCATTTGTCCAATCGAGGATCATTGCATCCGTAGCAATATGCTAGAGGATCGAGGTTGGGTGCCACGTAACAGGGGAGTTTGTGGTTTGACTCCGTGGCGAAGAGGTCTACTTGAAGTCAGGGGACTTGTAGACTGATCCAATTGAATGAACTCCTGTTCAGTGTCCACTCCGATTCCAATGGAACGGAGCGAGACAGAGCGTCTGCTACTACATTCTTGAACCCACCCCTGCCAGGTGAGTGGCTGACAGGTGCCATTTTGTTTTTGTTTGCCGAGAGAGAAGATGGCTATCATGGACATGGTTCAAGTGGCTTGACTTGGATCCGCCCCTGTTGATGCGGAGTTACTAACTACTGCACTGTCCAGAACTAGTTTGAAATGTGAGTTCTTGGCGGACAGAGTCGTTTCAGTGTGGAGAAAATACTGCATGGCCTCCAGTACATTGATATGTAGCTGGCGGAATGTTAACGACCAAGTTCCTTGAACTTTTTCGTGGTGGGAGTATCCTCCACCCTGTTAGTGGAGGCTTCTGTGTGGATCACTATGATGGAGGAGGGAACTGTAGAGGAATTGCTTTTGAAAGATTCTTTGTCTCCGTCCAGGGGCGGAGACGTTTCCATAAGATCGCCGGGATAGAAGCTAGTTTGTCCCGTGATCTGCAATTCGCTTTTGAGCGCCATATTCTGTTTATATCTTTGAGTTTGGCTCTGAGCAGAACGTCTGTGACTGATGCAAACTGGAGTGAGCCCAGGATTCTCTCCTGGGCACCTCCGGGATTGTTGTTTGTTGTTCATCTTTGTTTGGAGAAAACTTGTTTTGGTAGCTCGTTGCTATTTCTTTCTTTCCTTTTCAACGACGGAATTGATAGAGTGTCGATTGCAAGTCCCACTGAAGGCCTAACCACTGGAATCGAGATTCCGGTGTTAGTCTGGACTTGGTTTTGTTTATTTGGAAACCTAAATGTTCCAGGAATTTGATCACTTTGACCGTTGCTTCCTTGCATTCTTTGGGGGTTCTTTGCCCAAATAAGCCAATCGTCCAGATAAGCCACTAGCATTATTCCCTGTTTCCTTAGCTCTTGCACTACTGCTTCCGCCAATTTGGTGAAGATCCTGGGGGGCTATGTTGAGCCCGAATGGCATTACTTTGAAGGAGTAGGATTTGTTGCCTAGTTTGAAGCCTAGGAATGGACGGAAGTGTCTGGCTATGGGAACATGATAGTAGGCATCTGTAAGATCTATAGAGGTTGTGACGGCCCCACGGGACAAGTAAGGTCCGTACCTGCGAAACGGTCAGCATCCTGAACTTGTCGCAATGAATGTATAAGTTCAGATGGGACAAGTCTAGGATGATTCTTCGGTTTTCCGAGTCTTTCTTTGGCACGCTGAACAAGCGTCCTTGAAATTTTAAATTGTTGACTCTTGAGACTACTCCTTTGAGAAGGAGGTCTTGGGTATACTCTACCAATTCCGTTGTTGGTGCTCGATAGAATCTGTTGGTGGAGGAGGGCCCTCTAGCCAACTCCAAAACCTAGGCCTTTGGTCACTATACTCTGAGCCCAAGGGCTGAACCCCCACCGCTGGCGGAAGAGGTACAGCCTCCCTCCTACCTTGGGACTCTCACTGCTGGTTTGCCGAGGGGCGGCCACCTCTTGCTCCTCGGAAACCTCTTCCTCTGTTTGCAGCCCTGCCGGACCCTCTGAACCGAGAGACACCTCTTGCTCTGCTACCTCTCGCGAACCTATTGAACGCTTGAAAGTTCTGGCTTTCATAGTTGGAGTTGTAGGCTGGAGAGACAGCAAAGGAAGTAGAGGGTTGGGGTTGCTGGGACTGAGGGGTCAGGACAAGGTATTGTTGTTGACCCTTCGACGATGGTTGCCCTTGTGATGCTGAGACTGCCTGAACCAACGTCTGCTGAGGAGGCTTGAAGGAAGAGAACTTTCTTGGTTTCTTCTTGATCCTTTGGTTAGGACCAGAAGATTCCTGTCTCCGCTTCGCTACCAGTCCCCACCTGACTTTGAGGCACTGGTTGACCTTTGAAGCCTCATGAAGGACTTCTGCTACCACTGGTGCTGGGAAGAGGTCCGTCCCCCAAATTGAGGAAGCTATCAGCTTGTTTGGTTCATGGCGGATAGTAGCTTCCGCCAGAACGTGCTTCCTGCAATTCCTCCTGGCTATGAGGAAGTCGTAAAGGTCACACTGCATGGTGTGCAGCAGACCTTTAGCTATAACCTTAAACAACGGCTCTTGTTGGTATACAAGAGCCGTCATCTCGGCCATAGTCATGGAGGAAAGGGATCTCGCGAGCCTAGTCCGGGCGTCGTACTCCGTCTGGATGAGGGAGTCCGACAACCTGGGAAGCCTCTCACTAAAGAGAGTGGTGGCACAGTCCGCCTTGAGTTTTCCTACTGAGAAAGTAGGAACCGCCCCTTCGAAGTACGTCTCGGAGCCTGGAACTAGGAGAGAGGTGGGTTCCGTCTCCCGTAGTTGAGGCAGGGGCTCGTCTTTCAGGGCTGCCTGAAAGGTTGCTTCCACTACCTTAAGGGTAAGCAGTAGCGGAGTCCCTTCCACCGGAGTGAAAATGGTGAAGGGACTTCTAAAGGCTGTGATGCGGGTATTCTCACACCCCCATTCCTCTAGACTCCTCATTAGAGTCTGCTGTGCCTGTTCCCTCGGAAGGATAACTGTTTCCTTGGGAACTTTGTCCTCTCTCATCATGGCTGCTTCCGTTAGCCGGACGTAGCCAATGAATGGGGGTTGAAGGTCCCTGGGGTGGAACTCGAAGTCCTCCCGCCTTCGAGTTCCTATGCCTTCGATGGTCAACATTCCATTGACAAACGGGGCATACGATGCAATCCTCCAAGGATTGGCCGCCTTGAATTCCGGCAGTTGGCTGGAATCCGGCATTGGAAGAGGAGAAGGTGGCACAGCCAGGGGGGAACCTGCCGCTATCGAGGATTGAATTCCGGCGATGGCATTCTCCTGAGTAGCCAGCCGTTCCGCCAGCGATTGGATCGACTGGCCAGAAGACGCAACAGAACTGGAGAGCTGGGAGAGTACCGAGCCGACCTTGTTGTCTACCAAGGCCCCTACGATAACTCCCACCTGCTCCAGAATGTTGGCCGAAAAGGATTCGGGATCGAAAAGAGGGACTTGAGCCCTATCCTTACGGGATTTACGTTTGGGGGACCTCGACGCAGACGAAGAGGCCTCCCTTGACTTAACTGCTCCGGGGTGGTGAGCCAGAGCTACAGCGTCTGCCAAGATGACCGATTTCTTGGGGAGAGACTTCTTAAGTTTCTCCTCGGTCGACTTAGCCTTGGGGATCACTTAAGCAACCTTAGGGCGGACAGACCGCTGGTCTTCAGTGAAGCCCCGGAAAGAAGTAGAAGTAGAAGGATCAGTGGAAGGTGATGGAGAAAGGGAACTCAGGAAAGGGCCCTGAGAACCCGCAGAAGCTGCCCCTACTACACCCTTACCTGTACCCATCGAGTCTATAGTCATGGGTTCGACGTCGAGGTTCATTGCCGCGACGTCTTCTGCTACGTCCTCTGGAAAATCCCCATCCTGAAGGGAGATCATGACTTGGAGATCGGCCAGCAAAGGGACGGCCACTACCGGGTCCACCACTGATCCTTTCTTGGCTCCGGGGAATACCAGGTCCGCCATGTCCTGGGTAAGGATGTAGGGGCGGCCCTTCGAGTTCCGGCCAAATCCCCCTCCCCATGCTTTGAGGGTAGTCAAAGCCTTCTTCTTCTCCTCGTCAGAACCCTGTAAGAAAGGTCTAGAGTTAGGGAAAGGATAGGGGAGGAATGTCTGTTGTGTTGAGACTGTATGAATATGTGTCCCACATGTGAAATGTATATAATAATAACAAGTATTCCAGGTGATGAATGAATGAAGATAGTGCTAAGAAAACTTACTACTAGGAGGCATCGCCTACTAGCAAGTAGCAGGTTTGGCAGGCTTCGTGGTGCCAAACTAGAAAATCCTCCACCTTCACTGCACATCCAGCATGGGAGCGGCAAACTATATGGCCGCACGGGTCTTGGAGGATGGCATTGCACCCAATCTCCTGGCAGCACAACATCTGTAAGTCAAAGGATACATGAGTACCAATGACAACCTCCGGTGGTATAATTATGCAAAATATCCGTGGGTGCCGGATTAGGACCGACGGATAGTGTTCTACGTATAAGTGGCATGCAAAAGAAATGCCGGAGTAAGCTCTAAGGGTCGCTCCGTATGAATATTACGTAGAAAAGTTACGAGGGGGGAAGAAAGTCTCTGCCTCCGCCTAGGCTCACTTGTTATATGGGTAGAATAAACTCCGTAGGGCCCGGAGTTCTCCGTGTGGCCCGGAGTTAAGAAAATTGAGTGAGCAATGTCAAACTTCTGTTGAAGCAAGGGGTAGGACAAGAGGCAGAAATAAAAAAAAACCCAGAATAACGCAAAACGTTCTAAAATAAAGTAACAGAAAAACCCATCGTATCAGTAAGTGCTCGTGTGAACTATCCTAGGTGGATAGGCACCCAGTGGTCCCCTCCCCCCTCTCTTATTGTCTGGTAGCAGCGGAGTGACACCTGCCGGACTGAACTGGGGGGGGAAGGGTAGGGAAGTACGTGGGGTAGGGGAACCTTCCCACCTGAGCGGCCAGTTAAGGACGGAGGAAGTAGGGGGAGAAGGTCCCGAGCCCCCGAGACACATGATGAATGAGAACACCAGTAGGGGGGAGCTCCCCACCAGCCCCATGAGTCACCCCCTCTCATGCAGACTCGGACGCTAGCTGTGAGAAACGAGTCATCACCCATTGGCGTGGGTGGCAATGTGTGGAGGGGGGAATGGAGGGGACGGGTGGAGGACCCCGTAACCGGGTGGCTCACCGCGATCGACCAGCGGCCTTCCCAGCCAGGTGTAAACATGAGGTGGGGAAGATCCGTCGGAACAACATCAATATCACTGATATATATAGGATTACTTATAATAAGAATAAATCAATCAAAACAAATAAATATAATGCGATATCTTAAAGCTAGGCTAACACGGGGAACACGAATAAACTAAACAATCAGAAAGTATAGGCTAATTGCCGATCCGAAGAAAGGGGTATGTTAGCCTCTTCTAACCTCTAGTTCAAGATAACGGGGGGGCAGGCTAATCGCCAATCGACAATTGGGGTATGATAGCCTAACCTAACGGTAAAGACAGTGATAACAGGGTAGGCTAATCGCCATACCGAAGCATGGTGTATGTTAGCCCAACCTAGTACCTACTATTAAGATTAAACGGTAATCAGGAACTAGAGTAGGTAAGAGGGAACATCAGAATAAATAGTATGATATGACTCTCAAACCCATGACTGATAAAAAACTCCTAACAACGTAAGGCGTAGCTAAGCTAAGGCCCAAACGTGCGGTCGAAGCGTGCCCCGTGAAGGCCTAACTAAAAAGCTAACTGCATAAAGATATAGAGACTATGTGTAAGTAACCATATCAATAGTACTGTGAAAAGGGAAATCCCTAACGGTATGGGAGACCGAAAGAGAGAACCCTTACTACCATGCGGTCGGGGCAGACCGGGCCGATAAGGCTCCGAACATATAAAAAACACGAAGATCATCATAAAATGAGATCAGTAACCCCAAACAGTACTTAACTTAGAAGCAGAAGCTGAAGACATCTTGAAAAATCCTTGATAAATCCAGAAAAAGCGATTGCACAGCACAAGAAAAAAGCAACGTGTGGCGGCAATGCGTGCTATCAAAGGAATAACGTCACAGGCGTCGGAGGCGCTCACAGTAGTAGTAGGACCGGGAGCTGTAGCACGGCTCCTCCGTAGTTCGGGGTTTTGTCGAAGGAAGAAGCTAAATGGCAAGGGACCTCTGGTAGTGATTCCACTCGCTCCTTACTATACCGACACTTCTATTAGAGGTGAGCGAGCCATTTATCTTGGCATTATATTGTTTCTTTTTTCTCTAGGATGAATAGCAATATTTATTCCTAAGAAATAGTATCAAAGGAACCATTTCACAGGGCGACACAGGTTAAGCCCAGAAATAAGTTTTTCCTACATCAAAACCTATTTATTCATTAAGGAGTCTGGGGGATACCAGAAGTGTTTGCACACACAAACAATGAATAATGAGCTGTGTTGTCAGGTGGGGCCTGCCAGCCTTAGTGCATATGGGTACTGTTCACTTGTCAGACTCAAGCTTTTCATCTTCCTTTGTAGGGGGTTTGTATGGGAAAATTTTGTGATCAAAGAAATTGCGCTATAAGTTACAGGTACATTAAATATATAAATATTGCTGACAAAACATTTTGAATTGGAATGGTAACTGCCTTAATATGTATAGGTGATAAGGTTCATTGGTGATGGAGAAATTATATTGAAATTTAATATTTTTGCAGAGAGTCAGTCAGTTTCCACAATGTACAAATGATATAAGCTTTTGGCTCCCTTCTGAAGGATATGATTCTGCTGATTTCTATGATCTTGTAAGGAACATAGGAGGAAATTTAGTTGAGCAGGTTAGTGATGACTTCTTATTTTTTTAAAGGTATGAATTTTTTTGTATGGGAAGATACTGAATGAAAGAGGCACCTTTGCTTGGCAACCTCTGAAGGGTTAGCACTGTGACCGAGAATAGCAATTTGAAGACCAAAATTTCCAAGAAAAAATAGGCCAAAGATTCAGAATAATAACCAAACCACCATTCTTTGAGTTCTATTTTTAACTAGGTGTACTTCTCTAAATTTGCTATGCTTCAGTGTCACTTTTTAAACTCATTTAAGAACAAAACCTTTGAGCAAGCGGAGTGAGTCTAAAATCTGATTGTTGTCTCATTAAGCTACTGCAGATGTCATCTGAATTTCACAGGAGTTTAGGACACCAGCTGTCATGAAACTTGAAAATCTGTGAATAACTCTGGACCCCCAAACCTTAATTCCCAATACTGTGCAACATATTTTTGGTCATGAACCTTGCCGATATATTTATTGATTTTCTGGGCCTAACCTGTGTCGTCCAGTGAAATGTTCCTATAGCACTCATTTCTAAGGTATAAATATTGCTAAATATACAAGAGAAAAAACTATATGGATTAAGCCAGGATATTCCTAGCTCGCTCACCCCTATATAGGGTGTTGGTATAAAAACTGGGGCGAGTGAAACCACTACCAGAGGTCCCCTGCCATTTAGTCTTTTCCTTTCTCAATTTCCCCCGTTCCAAAGGGGAGCCGTACCAAAGCCCCCTACCACCCGCTACTGCTACAACTAGCGCCCCGTCCGCCATTCCTTTTATAGCACTGGTGAATGCTTCACATGTTGTTTTTGGAAGCCCTTGTATTTTGTGATTTTTACGATGTCTGATCGTCAGGAAGCTTCCGTATCTAAGTTGAGTACTGCAATTATCAAAATTGTTATTTTAAGGGTAGCGATTTTAGTTATAAGTATGTTTTAGGCATTTGTTTATATACGGGAGCCCCGCATGACGCCGCTCCCGAGTCAGCCATTACATGCATCGCTACCTGTGAACTTTCATATTCATGACGACTTTCAATTAGTCCTCCATACTAATTGTAGTCGTGTTTATATTGATTTTAGCAATTACTCAAGAATTTACGAGTTTATTATAGATATCCTGATGTTATATGATATGTGTCCTGGCGTGAGGGTTATCATGGCCTACCCGACCAGGCCTCATTGGTTTGGGAAGCTAGGCTAGGCTGGGATCCCTGTTATCCTACCCGTATTGGCTATCTCCCCACCGATACGTCGGCTGGGGGGGTGTAGCCTTCTCCCTTTTCCCATGGTCTTTCAATAAGGAGGCTACCTCCTTCACCTGACCAGGTCGAAATTCGATTTGGAGGGGTTTATGGCCCTTATCGTGGCCTATGTATCGGTTCCTTGAGCCACCCTGGCCTACCTGTCCAGATCGTGATTAAAATTCCGATTTTGGAGGGTTAGGCTAGCTGCTCAGAGCCTCCCTGGGCGACCTGACCAGATCGTTCCGATTGTGCGAAGGTTAGGCTAGCCGCTCGATTAGGACAGTACATATACATATCTATCCCCCCTCCTCCTCCTCATTCTCCCTTATCCCCTCTCGTGTCAGGGCTGTTATTTTGTGTTTATTATCATATGATATATCGTATTTTTGTATTGTATTAGTGGACAGTTGGCCTAATAGGTCGGCTGTCCCTGATATCGATTGGATCATGACTTCTCGGCAGGTGTCCCACCTGGCCGGTGGTAGTGTCCAACTGATCACGAGTGGGCCACCCCTCTAGACGACCTCCCTCCCCCCATCCCACCTTGGTGGGGTGACACAGCTCGCCATACGCTACCTCAGGCAGCCATCCGAGCCTTATCCCCTCTTGTGGGGGGAGGGTAGGGGTTACAGTTGGGGGAGTGGTACACCTCGTTATACTTAGTGGGGATGGTACGGGGGTGTCCACCCGGTCGAGCCCTGGTCGGCCACCTGGCTCGTCGGGATGGTGTACACTGCGTGCTATCCCCAGTCCCCTATCCCCCTGTCTATCCTCCCGCCCCGGCGGGACCGGGAGTCCGGCTAAGAGTTCGTTCTGTTATACATATAACAGTTACGATCCCTTATATGATCAGATTCAGGCCTAGGTTTTACCTGTTTTCCCTGTTCCGATCCCCCAGCTGGACCCGAGAATAGAGGGATAGTATTTGATGGGAACTGGGCCCGGAATGGGCGTTAATACAGTGCTCCGGCACAGTAGTTTAATTAGTTTAAGTTTATGTTATATGCTTCCGGTCCGTTTACTATGGCGGGTATTCCCACCCCGGCGTGTATTCCCACCCCGGCGGGTATTCCCACCCCGGCGGGTATTCTAGGACCGAAGCACTATGTTTTCCCTTCCCTAGCTCCTTACCCGTTTGCCATTTCTTGTTTGTACCTCTGTTCCCCACTCCGGTGGCGGCGGACATGGGCTAAGAGAGGCAATCCTAGTTTACTAGGAAACGCCTCCCCGGTGCCAGCGGATTCAGGCCAGGTTTAGTACGCATGCCACCGGAATTAATTCCAGCTGGTCTATATAGTGATACTCATGTATCATTTTAACTTGAGTGCATGTTCCGCCGGATACATCTCCGGCGGGTCTATATAGTGATACTCATGTATCATTTTAACTTACAGATGGTACGCTGTCAGGAGACAGCATGTACAGCCATCCTGCAGCAGCCGTGCGGGCACGAAGTATGCCGCACTCATGCAGGATGTGCAGTCCAAGTGGACGACTTGCTGGTCTGGCACCCAGACAGGTGCGAGATTTGTTACAAATTGGTAATGGACCTCACTACCGAGTCGGTAGGTACCATTCCATTAGATGATATATTGAAAAATATTTTAATGCATTTTGAGACAATAGTTCATTATTTTAGGATAGACTTTAAAAGTAGCTATCTCTTACAGACCGCCCAAGCTGTCAAGGATTCGGCTCTTACGACCCTCAAGATCTGGGTTGGAGGATTTGGCCGGAACGTTAAGGCCAAACAACCCTACATGCTGTCGGAGGAGATGTGCTCCCTTATCTACCCCAACGCGAAGATGTCGGCAGCTGTAGCGTCAGACTTGGCGGCCCCGATCATTGCCAAGATCCGGGAGGAAACCCAGGCCGTGCTGGTGGAAGACCTGGAAGGTTTTGGGGAAGAGGTCCTCGGAGAGGTGGCGACAATCAATTTGGACCGCGAGCCTATGATCGTCGACAACCTGGATGAAGGTAGGGTGGTAAGTGAGGCAGGTGGTACACAGGCTAAAGTTCTGTCCTTTAGCCCGTCTCATTCCTCTTCTTCCTCTTTTCAAGGGTTTACCAGGAGACCTACGACTTCTAGGGACAAGTCGGGGTCGGTAATCCCTAAGGTAAAGTCAACCATAGACACCCATAGGTCTAGTAAGAAGTTCCTCCCTAAGCCTTCCAAACCGAAGCCTCTTAGGGATAGCCGATCCAGTTCGTCCTCAGCCCTCAAGCGGACGACGGACGCGGCAAAAGCTGCTCCTCCACGACAGGGGTTGAGAGCTAAAGGGTCCAAACCCAGATCTCAGGGTCCTGGATTTGACCCAGCAGCATTCTCCAGCATGCTCATGCAGGAGATGGGGAACTTGGTACAATCCAAGTTCCAAGAGATTTCAGCGCAGCTGGTCTCTAGCCTGGAGACGTCAGGACAGTCGATACAGTCCTTGACAGAAAGGCTGCAGAATCAAGAGAACTTGATGTTGGGAGTCCTCACGTCCGGGCACCCACAACACAACCCCTTGCAGTGCCGGACGCCTCAAAGCTACCGCCGTTCAAAAACAATAACCCTTGGCGGCTAGCAGTACATGCCCCCTTCTCAGAGGGCATGTTGATGATTGAAGGTTGTGGAACCCAGCCAGTAGAAGACTGAATTCTACCCGCTGGGTCTCCAATTCCCCTTCTCAGGATATGCGCGCCTTACGGAGGAGGCATTAACAAGGGAAGACAAGGTTCCAAAGGAAACCGTTATCTTCCCCAGAGACCAAGCCCAATCAGCTTGGGTCCGGACTCTGACAGACTGGGAGTGTATAAACACTAAGGTGACACGCCACAAAAGTCCTTTCACGATGTTTGTGGTACCGGAGGATACTCCTATTCCGTGCACCTCTAAAGTAGTGAAGCTGATGCTTCAGGCAGCGGCAGAGGACAAACCCATGCCTCAACTCAGGGAAACAGACTTGCCTTCCCTGCTGTTCCCGGGGGGTATGGAATGCTGGGTGGATGCCCCTGCAACCTTTTCAGTAGGCAAGTTAAGTCCGGACTGCGCTACCACCCTCTTCAGCGAACGCCTATCTAGGCTTCCAGAGGCTTTGGTGAAGGCGGAGTATGAAGCCAGATGTCGCTTGAGTAGGTCCATCAATTCCGCCACTACAGCGGAAATGACGACCTTGGTCTACACAGAAGACCCTCTGTTCAAGATCTTGACGAAGTCATTACTTCACACCTTACAGTGTGACGTATATGACTTAGCAGTAGCCAGGAGGAACTGCAGGAAGCACGTCTTGGCCAATGCTTCCATTCGCCATGAGCCGAATAGGCTCATTAAATCCTCAATCTGGGTTGCGAATCTGTTCCCCGAGACCGTAGTAAACGGAGTCCTTGGGGAAGCAGCCAGAGTAAATCAGAGCTTGCGAATTCGTTGGGGCCTCATCTCCAAGAGGAAATTCGAACCCTCTGGAGCACACCCCAGAGGCAAGAAGAGAGTGAGGAAGTTCCAGTCCTTCCAGACTGCCCAGCCTCAGGCGGTGGTACAGGCTGTTCTGGTAACCCAGTTGGGTCAACCCTCCACCTCAAAGGCTCAACCTCAACAACAGTACGTTCTGCTGCAGAGCCAGCCCTCTCAGCAGCCCCAAGGCTCGGCCACTTTCACCTCTTCCCCAGCCTTCAATGCTCCTTCGAAAACCAAGGGGTATTTCAGGGCTACAACAGGTTTGCGAGAGGTAGCCAAGCCAGAGGAGCTTTTCGGCACAGGGCCAGTAGAAGAGCATCCGCCAGAGGCAGAGGCTTCCGGGGAAGCCGGGGTAGTTGACCCTCTGCTAGCCAGTGAGACTCCCCAGGTAGGAGGGAGGCTGTCCCTATTCAGGAACCGCTGGAAATTCAACACTTGGGTATACAGCATAGTAGCAAAAGGTCTAGGATGGAGTTGGAAGAAAGGGCCTCCTCCATCAACCAGTTTTTACCAAAACCCAACAGGACCTAACAGAGTACACCCAAGACCTTCTTCAAAAGAAGGTAATGACAAAAATCAAATACTTAAAATTTCAAGGACGCTTGTTCAGTGTTCCAAAGAAAAACTCAAACAAGCCAAGAATAATTTTAGACTTGTCCCATCTGAACTCATACAGATGCTTACTATCATGTTCCAGTAGCAAGGCACTTCCGCCCCTTCCTAGGCTTCAGACTAGGCAAACAGGCTTACGCCTTCAAAGTCATGCCATTCGGGCTCAACATAGCGCCCAGAATATTTACAAAGATTGCAGAGACAGTAGTACAAGAATTGAGGTCTCAAGGGATAATGTTAGTAGCTTACCTAGACGATTGGCTCATCTGGGCCACAAGCATCGAGGAATGCCGCAGAGCAACACACAAAGTGATAAGATTTCTGGAATATCTAGGATTCCAGATAAACAACAAGAAATCCTGGCTTACTCCGGCACCACGCTTTCAGCGGTTGGGAATACAATGGGATCTAAACTCACACAATTTATCGATCCCGCCAGAGAAACGCAGGGAGATAGCGAAGGCTACGAAGCAGTTCCTCAAAGGCAAACAGATGTCCCGGCGGAGCCAAGAAAGAATCTTAGGTTCACTTCAATTCGCCTCAGTAACAGATGTTCTGTTAAAAGCCAAACTGAAGGATATAAACCAAGTTTGGCGGACCAGAGCAAACAAGAAATTTCAAGACAAAATTTCCCGCATCCCTCAGATACTACGCAAAAGACTCCGTCCATGGACAGAAGTCAAGAACCTGGCAAAAGCAATACTGTTACAGTTCCCCCCGCCAAGTTTAGTGGTCCACACGGACGCCTCACTAAGCGGTTGGGGAGGATACTCCCAATACGAAAAGGTTCAAGGATCGTGGTCGCTAACATTCCGCCAGCTACATATCAATGTATTAGAAGCTATGGCAGTATTTCTAACCCTAAGGAAACTCTCTCCAGCAAGGAAGATCCATATCAGGTTAGTATTAGACAGCGCAGTAATAGTCCACTGCTTAAACAGAGGAGGCTCCAAATCGAGCCACATAAATCATGTCATGATAGCGATCTTTTCCTTAACAGCAAAGAACCAGTGGCATCTGTCAGCTACTCACCTGGCAGGAGTAAGGAACAACTGTCAAGGACAACTCCACTGGAATCGGAATGGTCCTTAGACAACATCTCTTTCAAATGTATCTGCCGGCAGAGCCCAGGCCTCCAAGTAGACTTATTTGCCACGGAGTCCAACCACAAGCTACAGTGCTATGTGGCCCCCAATTTGGACCCTCCGGCTCAGGCCACAGACGCCATGTCCATAGATTGGAACACTTGGCAGAGGATCTACCTATTTCCACCAATCAACCTACTAATGAAAGTCCTGGACAAACTCAGATCCTTCAAAACTACGAGCGGAATTGAGACTCCGGCCCCACCGGATCCCCAACCTGAGACTAACACAGTTAATACAAACGCGGACTGTGTACGCTTCCTCAAGGATTCAGAATGCCCTAACTTTATGGACTTCATGAAGTTTGCGGCGCAAAAAGATGCCAACATGGATCCTCTAAACACCTGTTCCTAGAATCAGACAAACGGGAATCTACGCTTAGGCAGTATGATTCAGCAGTAAAGAAGCTAGCCTCCTTTCTAAAAGATTCAAAGGTACAGACGATGACTACGAATCTGTCAGTTACTTTCTTTAGGACCCTGTTTGAGAAGGGCCTAGCAGCTAGTACTATACTACTATTAAATCTGCCTTAAAGAAAATATTCAAGTTTGGTTTTAACATTGATCTAACAGATTCATACTTCTCGTCCATCCCGAGAGCTTGTGCTAGACTAAGACCAGCAAACAGACCTCATACGGTCTCCTAGTTTCTAAATGATGTACTTAAGCTAGCTTCAGACACTGACAATGAATTGTGTCCTTATATAACCCTTCTTAGGAAAACTTTATTCCTAGTAAGCCTGGCCTCGGGAGCTAGAATATCGGAACTGTCGGCTCTTTCCAGAGAACCAAATCATATTGATTTCCTCCCATCCGGAGAAGTTCTATTATCCCCAGATCGTATGTTCTTGGCTAAGAACGAGGACCCACAGAGTAGGTGGTCCCCATGGAAGATTGTTCCACTTCCACAGGATTTATCCCTTTGCCCAGTCAAAACATTAAGATCATATTTAGACAGAACTTCCAATAAGGCTTCAGGTCCCTTATTCATTAGAGAGAATGGTGGAACAATTTCACTGAAAGCAAGCAGACAACAAATTCTAAATTTTATTAAACAAGCCAACCCGGAATCAGTTCCACATGTACATGATGTCCGGGCGGTGGCTACCTCAATTAATTACTTTCACCACATGAACTTTGATGACCTTAAAAAGTACACGGGATGGAAATCTCCGACAGTACTTAAACACCACTACTTAAAATCCTTAGAGGCCCTTAAGTATTCGGCGGTGGCAGCAGGGAACATTGTTTCCCCTGACACAGCCTTGTTATGTTAATATACCTAGTCTTAATAGATCTTATCCCCCTTTCAGTTCTTTCTCTCCTACCTGCCTCCCTAGCCTTGACCTTGGTTTTTCACTTGGATTGCACAATTGAATCACTCCTGTATTGTACATACTTAAATAGTATTCTTCTATATGTAAATATCGTATATTACTTAATGTAGTAATCACCTTGGCCTTACCAGAAACTGTATTTGGATACCTTTATAGATATATTTTCATAGAGTAAGGACCGTAGACTTAAGGAGATTTGTTAAAATTACTGTAGATTTAAGGAAACCTGATTAAAATAGGGTAGAATTAATTAGTGTTTAGTCTCTCCCTTCCAGTAGCCTTGTTGATATTATATCCAAGCTTGTGGAACCTATTCTCTGTTACTATTTCACGTGACGACACAGGTTAGGCCCAGAAAAGGGATTTTGACAAAGGGAAAATCTATTTCTGGGCAGTGACCTGTGTCGCCCAGTGAACCCACCCCTGGTTTCCTCACCCTAACTGGCCCAAGCTTGGGTGCCATTTTCAGGAATGACGGACGGGGCACTAGTTGTAGCAGCAGCGGGTGGTAGGGGCCTTTGGTACGGCTCCTCTTTGGAACGGGGGAAATTGAGAAAGGAAGAGACTAAATGGCAGGGGACCTCTGGTAGTGGTTTCACTCGCCCCAGTTTTTATACCGACACCCTATATAGGGGTGAGCGAGCCAGGAATATCCTGGCACAATCCATATAGTTTTTTCTCTTGTATAGTATTTAGCAATATTTATACCTTAGAAATGAGTGCTATAGGAACATTTCACTGGGCGACACAGGTCACTGCCCAGAAATAGATTTTTCCTTTGTCAAAATCCCTCTATTGTAAGTAGTTCATTATCTACTTAATTATATACAGTACAGCACAATTCATATACATACATGTAATAGTCACATTGAGGAAGAGAGAGAGAGAGAGATAGATACACAACAGCACATGAACTATTTTTTTCAAGAACAGTACTAATTTAGTATATTTTTTTATACTGTTAAGTTATTAAATTATGAAATAATACCATTAAACTAGTACATTACTGTAATCTTATAAACACAACTCATCTTAAGTATAACATAGAAATGGGCGAGCATAAATGATATGCTCATTTATACCCACTTTCACTTACAGCTGCTCATCAGGTGACTAGGTGATATTGCACAATGCTACTGATGATGATGATGAAAACAATAATGCAACACGAACATGCTGATGCAGTTCTCATTTTACATTTATTACTTTTAAACATAAATACAATACACACACAACAGACAAATGTTTATAAACTTTACAGAATTATTAGCAATTATTCTATGACTGGAGATGGATGATGAGGAAATACATGTTGACTGCTTGAATTTGCCTTTCCATTTCTGTAAAAATTAATATACATGCTTTTGCATCTGTCATTTCCTTCACTTTCAAAGCATGTAGATGGTCGCCAGTTATCGGCAGACTTGGTTAATGGCAATCTGGTTTTATGATGCTTGTCTAGCACCATAAAATTGGTGATTTATGGCACTAGAACATGCCGAGTTTCAGTTATCAGCACCATAAGGTGCCAATAACAGTTATGATGCCATAACATACCTAACAGAGGCACCATTAACCGAAACTCGGCACCATATGTGCCATAAATCGCCAAGTTTCAGTTAATGATGGTTTTTGCTTATCAGCACCCCACCAGGAATGGTTTTGAGAATGGTGAATGGGTGGAATCTGCAATTTTATCTAATGGGAACTTATTTTCTGGCACTATTTCATCAAATCACTTTCTGTCATCAATGCTGGAATACTATTGATGAAATCTTGATTTTATATAAGAGACTTACCAAGTAATTACATAACTAATTATTTCCCCACTCGGCAGTAAAAAGAATTCAAATTTCGCTGGAATCCTTCAAAAGAATATCAAAGAGAAAGGCTGACATGGGCTAAAACGAGTTGATAACAACTACTCAGAATAACTGCGTATTAAACAAGTTTAGTACAAAACTAAAAGAATAAAGGAGAATTAAGTTGATTGGCAGACAGCAGAAGAGACATGTCTCAGACTGTGGCCAAAAGGGAAAGTGAATGAGTACAGATTGAAAATAAACCCCATATGTAAAGACCGAGGGTTTGTATGTATACGTGTAGGAACAATTAATAATAATGGTTTTCATTTGGATCCTGCAACTGTATTGGAGTCAGAGAGAAATCAAATTAACCCTTTAACGCTGATTGGACGTATTATATGTCGAGATAAATTGTCTGTCGGGTGCCAATTGGACATACCATACGTCGACATAGAAAAGTTTTTTTAAAAATTCGCGGAAAAATACTTATAGGCCTACCAGCCGAAAACTTTTGAATCACGCGCCTTGGGGGATGCTGGGAGTTCACGGATCAAGGTGTTGTTTTGTTTAGAAGCGTGACCCAGGTGCGCATGCGCGAAATGCCTCCTTCTCGCATCAGCCAGCATCAGCGACGCATCGTCTAAGGGCGATCTTTTGCCGCAATCGTGTTTTGCCGAACTTGTGCAAGTGTTTGAATATTTGTGGTGGTACAGGACGTACATAGAGATGTCTCAACGACGTATGGAATGCGAAAGGTGCGTTTTACCCATCGGAAGGGATCGTGTGAGACGTATTTTGGACTTGGATGCTGGCGAGGGACCAAGCACCCAAGATGACCTCGCGCCTCAACGCCGTTCCATGCAGCCACGTGTGGATGAAAGTGCTCTAGGACCACAACATGTGTCTCATGTGCCTTTAGTAACCCCTAGGAAGCATCGGGGTGTCCTTAGGGGCATTCGTAGGCGTTTGGGAGGCCTCCAACCAAGGGACATTGATGCGTACTTATCGGAGCTCGATCGGGAGCATGTCGCAAGTCCTCATTTTGATGGCGGTTGGTCATCTAGTGATGAGGACATCACTCCCGATGTCAGTGATGATGAATATTTGTCCCCAATGTCCGTTCGAGGCTCACATCCCGAAAGTGAGCTCGAATTTAGTGGTTTTAGCGCATATGAGGGGAAATCTGAGGAGGGGGAGGATGAGGATATAGGGTCTAGTTTTGTCGCCGATGACGATACAGAAAGTGAGGGCCTAAGTGAGGGAGATGGGCCAGTGGCGGGTTTCATGTGGGAAATCGTGCCCGTGCGTAGAAGGTCGGAGCGTCGCGCCAGCCAAGGTGAAGGTCAGTCGTCCGAGAGTGACGAGGGGTAGACGGAGGACCCCACCCCACCTAACATGCACCCATTCATGGCAGCACCTGGGCTCACCGTACCTGTTCCTCTCACTGCTCTGGGGTTCATTCAGCTGTTCCTTACGCGGGAATTGCTGGAGTACCTGGTAGCAGAGACGGCGGTCTACGCGCGGTACTGCCGTGATGAACTTCGCACGACATTGTCGTATCGCTGGCGGGGCTGCAACCTCACAGTCGAATTCTCGTAATATTTGCTCCGTTTCATATTAGTCGTTTCATAGAGTTTTATATATGAAAATATGCACAATTTCATGTAGAATACAAAAAAAAATAATTGAAGGTTGTAGCTTTTCTCATTTTTGAAATAATTGCATATAAATTACGATAAATAGAAAAAAAACTATGTTCGGTCAACTTTGTCTCTACCGGAATGGTCGAAAATCGCAATTGTAAACTAAATCTCTTACAGACTAGTAATATTCAGTCATTTATCTTCATTTTGAAACAAATTTGAAGTCTCTAGCACAATATTTAGATTTATGGTGAATTTTTGAAAAAAAACTTTTTCCTTCCCTCCGCGCGCGGATTCTCTGCTGCAAATCTCTGAAATGTGTACTTTCGTAATATTTACTCCATTTCATATTAGGCGTTTCATAGAGTTTTATATATGAAAATGTGCGCAATTTCATGTAGAATACAACTAAAATAATTGAAGGTTGTAGCTTTACTCATTTTTGAAATATTTGCATATACAAAACAATATATAAAAAAAATTTGGACATTCGGTCAACTTTAACTCATCTGAAATGGTCGAAAACTGCTATTTTAAGCTAAAACTCGTACAGTATAGTAATATTCAATCATTTGTCTTCATTTTGAAAAAAATTGGAAATCTCTAGAACAATATTTAGATTAATGGTGAATTTTTGAAAAAAACATTTTATACATCTGAGCATTACGAATTCATGCATCATTTTGTGATAATATTTTCTCTGTGTTGCTTTTACCGTTTTACAATGTGTTATATACCAAAATGATCGCAATTTAGTGTACATTACAACGAAAAATAAATTAACTCGTTAGCTTTAACTGTTTTGCGCCCAGAGCGATTTGAATACAATTATATATGAAATTTTTTTTTGCACTATCATATATCACATTATTTATATATGATAATGATCATTTTTTTCATTTCTGATGGTTGCATACTAAACTTCAGGCAATGAAAAAAAAGGAGCCAAAAATGAACTCTTAATCTTGAAAACTAAGCGCGCTGTGATTTTTTGAAAAAAAATATTTTTTCCGCTTCGGCACTCACTCCGAAACCCCCCCGGCATACGGGAGACAATTTTTATTATACCCCTTCAGCGTTAAAGGGTTAACAATGTAAGAACTCATCCAACATGATACATATTTGGAGACAGAGTGCCAGAATGATTGATAATGGCACCAAAAAGGCCAAATCAACTTTGAAGTATAGTATAAAGACAAACTAACACTTTACCAATATTTTTGTCACTAAACTTGTCTATAAGGATTTAATAAAAGTGCCAAATTGTTCCATTGCATGCACTATTAAACCAATTTTTTGGTTAACTTTCGACTCAAGGCTGACAATTGGGTCAGGACTGGGAGTAAGGGAGCCGGGGTGGGAGTGGGTGGAATAGACATAGAACTAGGTGGATTAAAAGATACAGAGTGAGAGACAGAAACATTATCATCAACAAACTTAGCAAATTCTGGCTAGCTAACATCTTTTTACTAGTGGCCCTGGCAATCACTTTCCTCTTTTTGTCTCTCTCTAACTTAATCAATTGACTTTTCAAAATCTTCCACATTTTACTATCCAAAGTTCACATTCTTTGTAAGTCAAGTCTGGAGAACAAATTTGACCCCTACAAGTCGTGCACGGAGTGTGCGGATCATAACAGGCTTTAGTTAATCTAGTATTGCAGCCTTTGCTACAATACCTAACACTCTGAGACCCAGAATGGGACATCGCTAACAAGTCAAAGGTTAACAAAGCCTACTAAGTCTAAATTCAATAATAATCAGTCTCAATTAGTAAATCAGGTCTGTAAATAATTCTAACAATATCTAAATGTGTTAAAAAGCCTTCCATAAAGAAAATAATTCAACAATTGTATGCAAATACGACCAACTGAGATGTATGAATTCCAAAAATTGCTGCTGCTAACAACAGCTCTTTGTTGAACTGGTTCCTCTCTTACCCTGAAAGTGGGCAGGGTTAGTCGCCTGACCAAAACAAAAGTAGCACTACTGCAAATTTCAAAATTCTAGCTGCCAACGAGTGAAACTAATGCATAGCTATTTAATTACTTTGTAAGTTACATCAAAAAATAAATTCTGAATAAAAATTCTTATTTTTCTTTGGCATACAAACCAGAGCCCTTAATATTTAGTCCCGCCTTAGCTGTTGTACTCAGTTCCCGAGTTCTTGAAAAGAATGAAGGCAACAGTTGGTGAGTACGGGATACATACTTCCCCTCTCACCCCCGTCTCCACCTGCAAATCACCTGTTATCTACTACCTTGTTATCAAGTTTCAACCAGTTTCCAGATCATGCTGAAAGATATATAAAAGACTCGGGTTTGTATACCTAGAAAAGTGCAAATTGTTATTCAAAATTTGTTATACATACATGAATGATTGATAAAAGCAAGAAGAATCTGAATATCTAACTTTATTTTTCTAGGTCAAGCTGATAGATTCATTCCTTCATCCTAAAAAGAAATTGACTTCGCACTGTTATCGCATTATTTACCGGCATATGGAGCGAACTCTATCTCAAGAAGAAGTGAATATCATCCATAAAACAATTGAGAAAGAAGCTTGTAGCCTGTTGAATGTGGTTATTAGATGAAATACTTATTGTAGAAAATCTTTAGTACAGTGAATCATAAATTAATGATATTGTAAATGTTATTAAATTTTTTTTATTCGTAACCATTTTAATTCAAACCTTTATATAAAGACACTTCTCAAGTGAGCTATTGTCCAAAAAACAGTGGTGTTTTTCTGTGTGTTTTTCTGTCCAGAAATGTCAACTTCTGTCATTTACTGGGCTTTATTATTGAAAATTCTCATGTGAATTAAAAAAATTCTATTTTTAGTAACAATATTAATTTTATCTGATACAAATTCCTTACTTTAATATTGTCGATTTTGTGTCATTCAAACCCCACTGTAGAAAAAGGATTAGCTGGACCATCAGGGAATGACTGTAGCGGGGGGTGTAGGCCATTTATTTTACTATTATTAATATTACTATTTATTATTATTATTATTATTATGTATTATTATTATATCATTATTATTATGTATTATTATTATTATTCAGAAGATGAACCCTATTCAAATGGAATAAGCCCGGGGTCACCAAGTTTCCAAAGAACATGGTATTCATATGAAAGAAGTAACAAAAGGTACAGGCAGTCCCTGGTTATGGGGGTGGGGGGGGGTGGTATTCTGTTTCTGATGGCTTGATGATAAGCGAAAATTGCCATAACCGAAAAAGGGATTTTGACAAAGGAAAAATCTATTTCTGGGTGAAGGCCTGTGTTGCCCAGTGAAATGTACCTATAGCACTCATTTCAAGGTATAAATAATTGCTAAATATACCAGAGAAAAAAGCCATATGGAATGCCAGAGTTACTACCTCTGGATCCATCTCCTTCATAGGGTGTCGTTATAGCAACAGGGGCGAGTGGATGCCACTATCACAGACCTCTTGCCAATTAACTCTCTCCTCTCTCAAAATCCCTCACCAGAGAGGTGACGTTACAATGGCCACCCTCTGCTCGCCACTACTACTTCTGCCAAGAATCTTCATTCCTGAATATCGCCCAAGCTTGGGCCAGCTAAAGGGTGGTGAAAGGAAAAGAGAGGGATGGGTTCACTGGGCGACACAGGCCTTCACCCAGAAAAAGATTTTTCCTTTGTCAAAATCCCTTTTCTGGGATTGGCCTGTGTCGCCCAGTGAAATAGTAACAGAGAATTAGCCATATAAGCTTGGAAGATTGAGAGTAAGAACAAAAATTTTTATAAGAAAGGAAAAATAAAACTTTTCCTTACCATCATTGTTTAATGATCCAAGTTAACAATGACAAAAAACAGGAGTAAATAGTGTATAAACATATATGGCCAAGTTCATACCATCACCAGGAAAGTCAACATAGGTAATGAATATATAATTACATGAATGATGAACTATGTACAAGTACAGGATTGGTTGATAAGCAATCCAGTCCGTTACAAAAAGGCAAAAAGGGAGGGAATACAAGCTAGGCAGGTAGGTGAGAGGGGGTACCAAAAGGTAATAATAGTCAAAATAATGATAATTAATATACAACATCACAAAATACATAATTGGGCTGTATCAGGAAAGACAACGTTCCCTGCAGCCACTGATTTAAGGGCCTCCAGAGACTTTACATAGTGGTGTTTAAATACTGTCGGAGATTTCCAACCCGTATACTTTTTGAGATCATCAAAGTTCATATGATGAAAATAATTAACTGAAGTAGCCACTGCTCGGATATCATGGACCTAAGGAACTGAATCCAGATTAGCTTGTTTAATAAAATAAAGAATTTGTTGTCTGATGCCCTTCAAGGAAATGGTTCCACCTTTCTCTCTAATAAGAAGAGGACCTGAAGACCTATTAGAAGTCCTGTCAAGATAAGACTTTAATGTAATAACTGGACATAATGATAGCTCCTGTGGAAGAGGGACAATCTTCCATGGAGACCATCTGTTCTGAGAGTCTTCATTCTTTGCCAAGAATTTCAGATCCAGAGAAAGCAGAACTTCTCCTGACGGGAGGAAATCAATATGATTTGGTTCTCTAGAGAGAGCCGATAGTTCAGATATTCTAGCACCTGAGGCCAGGCTCAGTAAAAAAGGGATTTTGACGAAGGAAAAATCTATTTCTGGGCGATTGGCTCGTGTCGCCCTATGAAAATATCCTTAAGTTCATTATTTCTAGGTAAATTAATCCTAATATTACCAGAGAAAAAATAAAATCAAGAAAATGTCAGTTAAACTGACTCGCTCACTCTATAAAAGAAGTGTCGGTATGGTAACAGGGGCGAGTGAGATCACTACCACGAGTCATTTACCATTTAGACCTTCCATCACAAAATCCCCCACCTGAGAGAGCTGATACCAAAGGGTGATGCGTCCGCTACTACTACTACTACCGATGCCAAGCGGAGAGCAGCGCCTCTAGCGGCCATCCTTTATAAATGGTCATCTTGTCCTGCAGGGTGGGTAAGGAAAAAACAGGGTGGGTTTCATAGGGTGTCACGAGCCAATCACCCAGAAATAGATTTTTCCTTCGTCAAAATCCCTTTTCTGGGCTCAGCTCGTGTCGGCCTATGAAATAGTACCAGAGAAACAGACAAGATGGAAATAAAAGGTCAAAATGAAACAAAATTGTAAAAAGATAGGTATATAATATAAGTGAATCAAAAAACCAATTACACTATATTAACATAAAGTACTTAAAATTAGCTTAAACTAGATAATGGTAGTACAGAATAGTATAATGGTAATCACAATAGTATATAAAGATTCACTAAAATTAATAGATATTTACAAAATATACAAACACATTGTGTTCTACCCTAGCATAAAAAATAAGGGTAGAGACACTGAAGCACATTTATATGCATAAAATGGGGGTGCCCCTAGCAAAAAAATAAGGGGCAGTCCACCAATAAGATCCTAGCGGCTAAGGCTAGAGTATCACGAAGAGCATAGCAGTAGGGTGAGGCATGTTGGACGAGGTAGGTAGATAGGAGACCTGGATCTTATACTACAACTACTGTGCAGAATCAGGGGAAACTATGTTTCCCGCTGCTACTGCTGAAAATTTTAATGATTCCAAGGACTTCAGGTAATGACGTTTAAAGGCTGTCGGTGATTTCCATCCAGTATACTTTTTAAGATCCTCAAAATTCATATGTTGGAAATAATTAATTGAGGTAGCTACTCCTCTGATATCATGTGCTTTTGGAAATGATTCAGGGTTGGCTTGTTTAATGAAGTAAAGGATCTGCTGTCTGATTCCTTTAACTGATAAAGTTCCACCCTTTTCTCTCATAAAGAGAGGACCTGAGGATCTAGAGGATGTACGAGATAGAAAGGCTCTTAAAGTTAATACTGGGCAAAGGGAAGGATCTTGCGGAAGTGGGATGACTTTCCAAGGGGCCCATCTTGCAAGAGGATCCTCATTTTTAGCTAAAAAGCTGCGATCCGGAGAAAGTAGAACTTCCCCTGAAGAGAGAAAATCTACGTGACCCGCATCTCTGGATAGAGCCGACAGTTCTGAAATTCTGGCTTCTGAGGCCAGACTTAATAAAAATAACGTCTTTCTAAGTAGCATTATGAATGTGCAAGACGAGTTGTCAGTATCTGAGGCTAGTTTGAGGATGTCATTTAAGAACCATGAAACTGAAGTAGGCCTTTGAGAAGGTCTGAGTCTAGCACAGGCTTTGGGAATAGACGTAAAGTAAGATTCTGTTAAGTCTATTTGGAAACCCAACTGAAAGATTTTCTTCAAAGCCGATTTATTGGTAGTAATGGTGCTAGCTGCTAAGCCTTTTTCAAACAAGGATCTGAAAAAGGATATAGCTAAATTAACTGTCATGGTTGTAGTGTTCGTTTCCTTCAGGAAGGATGCTAACTTTTTGACAGCTGAGTCATATTGCCTAATAGTTGATTCTCTTTTATCTGATTCCAGAAAAAGGATGTTTTGTGGATCAACGTTAGCATCTTTTTTAGCCGCAAACTTCATGAAGTCCATAAAGTTAGGGTCTGAAGAATTCCTGAGGAAGCGAACACAGTCCTCATTTGTACTGGTTGCGACAGCTTGGGGTTGGGAATCCGTTGAGGCCGGAGACCCAACTCCAGAAGCAGAGGATACCAGTTGCTCTTTGGCCAGTCTGGAGCAATCAGGGCTACTAGCCCTTTGAAAGTCCTCAGTTTGCTCAGAACTTTCAAAAGAAGATTCACTGGAGGAAATACATAGATTTTCTTCCATTGATTCCAGTCTAACGACAGGGCGTCCGTGGCATAAGCCAGAGGGTCCAGGTTGGGGGCCACATAGCAAGGGAGCTTGTGGTTCGCTTGTGAGGCGAAAAGATCTACTTGGAGACCTGGAACTCTCTGGCATATCTACTGGAATGACCTGTTGTCTAGAGACCATTCTGACTCCAGAGGGACTGACCGGGACAGTGCGTCCGCTATAACGTTTCTTACCCCTGCCAAGTGGGTGGCAGACAGATGCCATTTGTGCTTGTTTGCCAGAGCAAAGATGGCTATCATGACATGATTCACGTGTTTGGATTTGGACCCTCCTCTGTTGATGCAGTGTACTACTACTGCACTGTCCAAAACTAGTCTTAGATGAGACTTCTTTGGGGGGAGGAGTCTCTTCAAGGTAAGAAACACCGCCATTGCTTCCAGCACATTTATGTGGAGCTGGCGGAACTGGATGGACCAAGTCCTCTGAACTTGCTTGAATTGAGAATATCCCCCCCAACCGGACAGGGAGGCATCCGTGTGAATGGTTAACACCAGAAGGGGATATTGAAGGGGTACTAACTTGGCAAGGTTCTTCACTTTTGTCCATGGACGGAGCTGGTTGCGAAGGATCTGTGGAATCACTGACAACTTGTCTCGAGACTTGGCGTTTGCTCTTGACCGCCAAACTCGATTTATATCTTTCAGTCTTGCTTTCAGAAGGATGTCCGTCACTGAGGCAAACTGAAGGGAACCTAGGATTCTTTCCTGGTTTCTCCCTGAAGCTTGTTTGCTTTTGAGAAATTGCCTCACAGACTTGGCTATTTCTTTCCTTTTGACCACCGGAATTGACAGATTGTGGGAGGATAAATCCCATTGGATTCCTAGCCACTGAAAACGAGTCTCCGGAGTGAATCTGGATTTCGTTTTGTTTATCTGGAACCCCAGATGTTCCAGGAATTGCACTACCTTCTTTGTGGCTTTGAGGCATTCCTCGACAGTTGGTGCCCAGATCAACCAATCGTCGAGGTATGCTACTACCATTATCCCTTGTGATCTCAATTGCTGGACTACTACTTCCGCTATTTTTGTGAATACCCTGGGGGCTACATTCAGTCCGAAGGGCATCACTTTGAAAGAGAAGGTTTGATTTCCTAGTTTGAAGCCTAGGAATGGACGGAAGTGTCTCGCTATAGGGATATGATAGTATGCGTCTGTAAGATCGATAGAGGTGGTGACGGCCCCACGGGGAAGTAAGGTCCGCACCTGCGAGATGGTCAGCATTTTGAACTTGTCGCAACGAATGAAAGAGTTTAGCTTTGACAAGTCTAAGATTACCCTTCTTTTTGTTGAGCCTTTCTTTGGCACGCTGAACAAGCGTCCTTGAAATTTTAGATGCTTGACTCTCGCAATAACTCCTTTCTGAAGGAGTTCCTCCGCATAATCTGTCAACTCCTTTGATGGTATCTGATAGAATGACTTGTTTGGTGGGGGATCTTTGATCCAACTCCAACCCAATCCTTTGGACACAATGCTCTGTGCCCATTTGCTGAACCCCCACCTGTGACAGAAGAGGAACAGCCTCCCTCCTACCTGGGGAGCCTCACTGCTGTTGAGCGGGTTGACCTCCGCGCCCTCCTCTGAAGTGCTTGCCTCTTGCAGCTCTTCGTGTACCTCGTTGGCGAAAGTGACCTCTCGCCCTGCTTCCCTTAGAGAACCTGTTAAAGGTTGGGAAGGCTTGGCTCTCATACATTGAGTTGAAAGCTGGCGAGACGGTGTATGAAGTCAAGGGCTGGTTTTGAGGAGACAACAGGAGGATGGGTTGCGTCTGTTTAGACGTCAAGGGCTGCCCCTGTTGTGTAACTGGGACAGCTTGGACGAAGTGTTGCTGTTGCTGCTGTTTCTGGTATGGTTGGAACCTCCTACCAGTCTTCTTCAGTTTCTTACCAGAAGCGGGGGGGTTCTCTTGCTTCCTTTTGGATGAGATACCCCACCTGGCTCTAAGGCTCTGGTTAAGCCTAGCAGCCTCGTGATGTACCTCATTCACAGAAGCTTCTGGGAAGAGGTCCGCACCCCACATGCTGGAAGCAAGAAGCCTATTAGGTTCATGCCTAATAGTTGCTTCTTGCAATACATGCTTTCGACAATTCCTTCTGGCGGTAAAAAAGTCGAAAGCATCAGCTTGAACTGACTGGAGCTGAGACTTAGCCAGTATCTTGAAGAGTGGTTCGGTGGCATAAGAAAGGGCAGCCATCTCCGTGATGATAAGGGAGTTAAGTGACCTCCCAAATCTCGTATGGGCATCAAATTCTGCCTGAATAAGGCTATCAGGCAGTCTAGGGAGCTTCTCGCCAAACTGGTCCATCGCACAGTCTGGTTTCAGCTTCCCCACTGTGAAAGTGGCTGGCAAGTTCTCCTACAGTTCTCCGAAGGCAGGAAAGAGCGGAGATGTTGGTTCCGCCTTCCTCAATTGTGGAATGGGTTCGTCCTTAAGGACGGCCTGGAGAGTCGTTTCCACCATCTTAGTCGCAAAAGGAAGAGAAGCCTCCTCCTCCGTGGCAAAGATAGTGAAAGGGCTCTTGAATGCCTGGAGTTTGGTATTCGTACAATCCCAATCCTCCAGGCAGTGAACCCATTCCCTCTGTGCATGATCCTTACTGTATAGAACAGTCTCCCTAGAGATTTTGTCCTCTCTATTGAGGGCTGTTTCTGTCAGTCTGGCATACCCTATGAAAGGCTGAGTCAATCCGGGGGGGTAGAACTCGAAGTCCTCAATCCTTCTTGTTCCACACTCCGGAATGGAGATCATGCCATCCTTGAAGGGGGCATAAGCTGCCACCCTCCAAGGATTATTCATAGAGAAAGCTGGCAGGGATTCATATGGAGGTAACTGGACCAAACCAGTACCTGCTACAGGGAAGTTCGCTTGTGGGGCCTGAGTCAGGCCAGCGAAACGGTCATCATGTTCTCTAACACGGTTAGAGAGGTCTTGGATTGACTGACCGGACTGATTAATGGTACTGGAGAGTTGAGCAAACATTTGCTCAAATCTCGTACCGAGAGAGCCGACCATCTCTCCCACTTGTTGCAAAACTCCTGCTGAGAAGGTGGTGGGATCAAAAGCACTAGGTCCCGCCACCCCAACAGGAGTAACCGGAGTGGATCCGGTGGATGCCGGAGAAGGCACTGGCTCGGCCGGAGCGCGGGCCTTCTCTTTAGAAGCCTTGCTTCTTGAGCTCTTTGAGTGAGAAGAGCTAGGCTTGGCCTTCACCGCATCGGCGTAGGATGTCGTAGACTTCCGTGCCGAAGAAGACAACGACTTTTTGGAAGTCGTCTTATGAAGGGTCTTCTGTTCTCTCTGTCCCTTCACTTTCGGGGGTACAGAGAGAGCGGGTGAACGCGAAGGGATCTCAGATCCCGTGAAGCCTTGAAAAGATGAAGAAGAAGGGACAGGGGAAGAAGATCCAGGAGCGCTCAAAGGTAGCCCTTAAGTGCCCGAAACACCTACCTCGACCAACAAGTCCTCGGCACCTACCGCCATTGGCTCAAGGTTTAGATCCAGGTTTGCGACGTCCGGCACCGGTTCCTGTGTCGAGACGGACCCAAACGCCTGCTGCACCTCCTGCTGGATTGAGGCTATGAGTGGGGCTGCTGAGACGGGGTCGACATATCCCGTCGCCTTGCCTCCGGGGAAGATCTGGATAGCCAATTTTTTATCCAGGATGTAAGGCTGACCCTTGGCGGCGTTTTTGCCGAAGCCGCCTACCCAAGCTTTCAGGGTTGCCAAGGCGACTTCTTTCACGGCGGCAGCCTGAAAGAGAAGGCGATATGAAGCCTCTAACGGCGGAGATACAGCTTAAAGTAGCTTAAAACTAAAGATAAACCATTGATTACAGGAAATTTGTCCAGGAATCTACTTACCCCACCCAAAAGCTGACTCACGAGGTCGTAGCAGATGGTGCATGCCTCAGGGTGCCAGACAATCATCCCGCTGTGGGTAGTGGCACATGGGACGTGGGTCCTGCATTCCTCATGGGCACAGGGGTCGTAAAGGACTGCATTGCAGCCTGGATCCTGGCAGTTAGTAGCCTGTAAGTGGAGGGATACATGAGTATCGGGGTTACACACTTACAGCCTAACATAGACTCCGCTGCATGCCGGAGTATGTAAGTTAGAGTAAAACTAGTGCTCCGCCGCAATACGTGTGGTTAGATAGGCGGTTGGTTGGGGTCCGCAGCGTACGCCAGAGACAAGAAAACGCTCCAACCAGGAGTGGTGAGGAGCCCACGAAACCACGACGGAGAACGACGGAGATATTACGTGAAAAACTATAAATAAACAAATAAATTACAGTATCAGTAAGGGTATGTATCCTTATAGAATAAGACATGATTCCTTCCGACTACTAGAGGAGTGCCCGGGTAAGAAAGCAAGCTCTCCTCCGGTAGCGGAAAAAAGGATATACTAGGCAAGCTATATAGACCACTGGTAAATCCTCACCCCGCCCGCTGGCGGAGCCAGAAACGACCGATAACCGAAGGGGCCCCCGGCTTGAGCGGGGGCTCCGTCCGTTATGGTAGGGGAAGGGTAGGGAAGAGGGAGAGTATGTGGGAACCCCGGAGTGAACGCGGCGGGCGAGAGAGAGAGGGGGTGGCCAACCCCCCCCCCCCCAACTACTACCCGTCGAGTACCCCGGTACCCGAGACAAGTGGTCACCCCGACCCCCAGCTGGTATGGGGCCTCCTCTGGCCCCCTCAGAGGGAGAGGGAGGAAGGCTACTGTGGTTGTCATGACAACCGAGGAGGCCCGACCAGACCCCTCCCTACCACGTGGAAGGGAGGGAAGGGAGAGGGTAAGGTGCCTAATGGGACACGTGATCGGTGGTGGCCCAGGACGCGATAGCAACACAACCACAGAGAGGCCACGTGAACCCAACTGTACCAACACACGGTACAAGGCACCTAGGCTAGCCTAACACCCTAAATAACACTGATAAATAATAAATACATCGTAAAAGAATGGAAGGGACACTTGAGTAAAAGAGAAAGAAGCCCAGGAGGAGGCGAACTGATCTGAAGAGCAGTCGACTACTCGGAGCCAGCGGAAGCCGATGAAGAGCAAGAGCTGGGATGCTGGGCGAGAGAAACACAGTATAGCCCTAAATATCAAACTAAAAGATAAAAGGTAAAAGGTATGGGCTGTGTACCCTAATTCTAAAATACGATGTAACAAGACGATGAACGTAAAATAAGAGCCCATAAGCATAAGATGTCCCAGTATGGGAGACTGGGAAATCTTAGGAACACGAGGCGGCTCATGGCCGCCACGAGTCAACCAGGTGACCGTATATGACCTAAAAAACGGAAAATACTGGTCCCTGGAAGACTGAAATACAAAAATTATTACTTATCGGGCACTTAACTTAGCCGAAGCGATAACAGCACGTTCCATCGTGGAATAGGTAAATCCAAAAAAGCGAAAACAACACGAGCAAAAGAATCACAACTGGCGTTGTCGAGCTAATTATAAAGGATGTACGCTAGAGGCGCTGCTCTCCGCTTGGCATCGGTAGTAGTAGTAGTAGCGGACGCATCACCCTTTGGTATCAGCTCTCTCAGGTGGGGGATTTTGTGATGGAAGGTCTAAATGGTAAATGACTCGTGGTAGTGATCTCACTCGCCCCTGTTACCATACCGACACTTCTTTTATAGAGTGAGCGAGTCAGTTTAACTGACATTTTCTTGATTTTATTTTTTCTCTGGTAATATTAGGATTAATTTACCTAGAAATAATGAACTTAAGGATATTTTCATAGGCCGACACGAGCTGAGCCCAGAAATAATGTTTTCCTGAGAAGGGTTATATATGAGCACGATTCATTATCAGTATCTGAAGCAAACTTGAGTACTTCATTTAAAAACCAGGAGACCGTATGAGGTCGGTTTACTGGTCTCAGACAAGCACATGCTCTAGGGATAGATGAGAAGTATGAATCTGTTAAATCAATATTAAAGCCAGACTGAAATATCTTCCTCAAGACAGATTTAGTCGTAGTAATGGTACTAGCGGCTAGACCTTTTTCGAACAGAGTTCTAAAAAATGAAATTGCCAGATTCGTAGTCTTTGTCTGAGCATCTGATTCTTTTAGAAAGATGGCTAGCTTCCTCACTGCTGCATCATACTGCCGGAGTGTCAATTCTCTTTTGTCTGATTCCACAAACAATGTGTTTAGCGGATCAATATTAGCATCTTTCTGTGCCGCAAACTTCATGAAGTCCATAAAGTTAGGGCATTCAGAACTCTTAAGGAAGCTGACACAGTCTGAGTTTGTACCACCTGAGTCTACTTTGGGTTGGGAATCCTTCTGGGCCGAAGTTTCAACTCTAGTAGAAGAGGAAACCAATTGCTCTTCGGCCAGTTGGGTGCTACCAATGCTATCGGCCCTTTGAAAGATCTGAGTTGTGTAGAACTTTCATCAAAAGGTTTATTTGCGGAAAAAGGTAAATCTTCTGCCAATTGTTCCAGTCTATGGACATCGCATCTGTGGCGTGAGCCAGAGGATCCAAATTGGGAGCCACATAACATGGAAGTTTGTGGTTGGACTCCGTGGCGAACAGGTCCACCTGAAGGCCCGGTATCTGTAGGCAAATCCAATTGAATGACTTTGCGTCCAAGGATCACTCCGATTCCAGCGGAGTTGTCCTGGACAGTGAATCCGCAATGACATTCCGTACACCCCGCCAGGTGAGTAGCTGACAGGTGCCAATGGTGTTTCATTGCCAACGAGAAGATCGCTATCATCACGTGATTTATGTGGCTTGACTTGGAGCCTCCTCTGTTTAGGCAGTGAACTATCACTGCACTGTCCAAGACTAGTCTGATATGAATATTCCTGGCCGGAGCTAGTCGTTTCAGGGTCAGGAAAATGGCCATTGCTTCTAGGATGATGATATGAAACTGGCGGAATACTGTCGACCATGTTCCTTGAACCTTCTTGTACTGAGAATAGCACCCCCATCCGCTCAGAGAGGCGTCCGTGTGGACTACTAGAGACGGCGGGGGAAATTGGAGCGGAACCAACTTGGAAAGACTCCTGATTGTCGTCCATGGACGTAGTCTTTTCCTTAGTATCAGCGGAATCAAGGAGATTTTGTCTCTGAGTCTTTTGTTGGCTCTTTTCCGCCATACCCGACTGATGTCCTTCAGTCTGGCTTTCAACAAGAGATCTGTTAGTGAAGCAAACTGAAGTGAACCTAATACTCTTTCTTGGGTACGACGAGAAGCCCATCTGTTTTTGAGAAATTGTCTTGTAGATTTCGCTATCTCTTTGCACTTGGTTGGTGGAAGAGATAGTTTGTGTGCGGTTAGATCCCACTGAATTCCTATCCATTGAAACCGAGACGCTGGAATGAGACGGGACTTTTTCTTGTTTATCTGGAATCCCAGATGCTCTAGAAATTTTATTACTTTGGCTGTTGCCCCGCGACATTCCTTGTCGTTGGGTGCCCAAATGAGCCAGTCGTCTAGGTAAGCTATTAGCGTAACCCCCTGAGCTCTTAGTTCTTGAACTATTGTCTCCTAGTTTGTTGAATATTCTGGGCGCTATATTGAGCCCGAATGGCATGACTCTGAACGAGTAAGCCTGTCTTCCTAGTTTGAAGCCTAGGTAGGGAGAAAAGTTTGTCACTATCGGGACGTGATAATAAGCGTCTATAAGATCGATAGAGGTGGTGACGGCCCCACGGGAAAGTAAGGTCCGCACCTGCGAGACGGTTAACATGGGGAACTTGTCGCATTGAATGTATGAGTTGAGACGGGACAAGTCCAGAATCACTCTTCGTTTGTCCGTGTCCTTCTTTGGCACGTTGAACAAACGTCCTTGAAACTTCAGGTGTCTGACTTTATTGCCTTCTTTTGAAGGTCTTTGGCATAATTTAGAAGGTCTGTCGTTGGGATTTGGTGGAATCTGACTGGTGGAGGAGGCCCTTTTATCCATCTCCAACCCAGACCTTTTGATACTATACTGTGGGCCCACGTACTGAAGGTCCAATGGTCCCGGAAGAGGTACAGTCTCCCACCTACCTGGAGAGGATCATTGATTGGTTGAGGTCTTACTTCCTCTGCCTCCCCTGTTATAGCTTTGAAATGCTCCTTGTGCTTCAAACGAAGCGTTGAAGGCCGGGGATGTCATGAATGTAGCCGAACTCGAGGACTGTTGAGTTGGCTGACTTTGTAGCAGTACAAATTGTTGTTGTGGTCGTGCCTTAGAAGTCGAAGGTTGACCAAGCTGTGAGACAGGGACTGCTTGTACCACTGTCTGTGACTGAGAGGTCTGGAAAGGCTGATACTTCCTGACCCTCTTTCTATTTTTGGGTTGTGGTCCGGAGGCCTCAAACTTCATCTTGAAGGGAAGGCCCCAGCGGAGACGAAGGTTCTGATTAGCCCTAGCCGCCTCACTGATGACGCCATTAACTACGTCATCAGGAAAGAGGTTGGGTCCCCAGAACGATGCCTTAATAAGTTTATTAGGCTCATGCCTGATGGAAGCATAGGCAAGAACATGCTTCCTGCAATTCCGCCTAGCAACCACAAAGTCATACAGGTCACACTGGAAAGTCTGCACCAGTGACTTTGTTAGGACCCGGAATAAAGGTTCCTCAGCGTAGACAGGCCGTTAACTCTGAAGTAGTAACCGAGTTGATCGACCTACACAGTCTACATTTTGCTTCAAATTCTGCCTTTACCATGGCATCCGGAATTCTGGGTAATCTCTCACTAAACTGTGTGGAAGCACACTCCTGATCGAGTCTGCCCACTGTGAACGTTTCTGGAGCGTCCACCCAGCACTCCAAATCTCCGGGAAAGAGCAGAGAGGTAAGCTCTGTCTCTCGAAGTTGAAGCATTGGCTTCTCCTCCATTACCGGCCTGCAGAGTTAATTCCGCAATCTTAGAAGTACAAGGGGTCGGGATGTTATCCCCCACCACGAACATGGTGTAGCAACCTTTGTTTGGCGTCAACTTAGTGTTGACGCACTCCCATTCTGAAAGGGTGCGGACCCATGCCGACTGTGCTTGATCCTAGGATAGATCACAGTCTCCTTGGGGACTTTGTCTACCCTGACAAAGGCTTCCTCGGCTAAACGAGCATAGCCTGGGAAGGGAAATTGGAGGTCCACCGGGAAGAATTCGTAATCTTCCACAGGACGGGTGCCACAGCCCTCAATTGTCAGCATGCCCACGGAAAAGGGAGCATGCAGCGCCAACCGCCATGGGTTGTTGTCCTCAAATGGCGGGAGCTTAGATGCATCCGGTACAATAAAGGACTGCTGTGTGCCTCCAGACTGAATAAGTCCGGCCAGCAAGCTCTCCTGAGTTTGTAGTCTCTGAGCCAGAGACAGGATGGACTGTCCTGATGTCTCTAAGCCCGAGGCGAGCTGAGAGGACATCGATTGGAATCTCAAGTCCACCATACCGCCCATCTTCTCCATGAGAAGATTTGCAAAGGCGTCAGGGTTAAAGCCGGACTCCATCGGTCTGGCTTTAGAACCTTTAGCTTTCGACCCCTTAGGTGGGGGAGTAGCTTTTGCCGAGGCAGCCAAAGGCTTGGTAGCCAATGACGACCTGGCAAAGTCCGCCGGAGAAGGCTTAGCTGGTCTGGCAGCCTTTGGCAGGGACTTCTTTTTTAGAGTTTTCACCTTGGGGATTACAGAACCAGACCTATCCCCAAGGATCCTGGACTTTGAGAAGCCCTGAAAGGAAGAGGAAGAAGTAGTAGTTGGGCTAAAAGGAATGATTTTTGAACTAAAACCACCTGCCTCACTTACCTCCCTACCTTCTTCCTGAGAGTCGATGGTCATTGGCTCCCGATGCAAACTGATGGCTGCTACTTCTCCCGTCACCTCCTCGGATAATCCCTCTTGGTCTTCCCTCTGGGTTTCCAAACGGATCCTCTCGATGATAGGGGCCGCCAGTTCCCTAGCTACTGCTGCCGAAGTCCTTGCGTTCGGATAAAGGAGAGAACACATCTCCTCTGACAGCATATAGGGGCATCCAGCGGTCACGTTTCTCCCATAACCACCCACCCAGACCTTAAGGTTTGTCAGTGAGGAGGCCTTGAGCGCCAGAGGGGTCTGTAAGAAAGGACGAAATCAGATCCTCCAGATACTGCCCATCTTTTGCAGAACTATGATCCAAAATCAAAACATTACTGAGGTGCGGATGGTACCTACCGACTCATTAGTCACGTTCTCCACTAGAGCGTAACACACTTCGCAGCCATCAGGATGCCAGACTAAGATGTCGTCCACCTGTACCGAACAGCTGGCATGAGATCAGCAGACCTCATGCCCACATGGTTGCTGGAGAACGGCTGAGCAACCCAACTCCAGACAGTGTACCATCTGTAAGTTGGAATTGATACATGAGTACACTTATACCAATTCTACCAAAACTAGTTACAGGAAAAAATAAACTCCTCAATAAGATTTCTTACTAAAAATTAAGCTCTGAATGTCTCCGCCTGCTCCAGAGTCCATAATCTCGTTATCGTGATCGCTAAAACAGGCGGAGCTGGCCTGATATGAGCAGAACAGGGAACCAGGTAAAACCTAGTCTGAATCTGAACGCACCGGAGTATAGTAGCTATTCCAAGTTAATTGGAAAAGCATTCTCTAAACCTAGTTCCACCCCCAACGGAGTGGGGGAAGCAGCGATAACACCAGAGAAAAACGGAAAACAGAGCGGCGGAAACAGCGGTACTAAGAACTCCGGCGTATAACATCCTGGCGAGTGTGATGAGAGACCACACCTCACCCGAGTAACACAGACCCGGAGAAGTACCAACAGAGATTACATAATCTTCTACTCCTTAACCTCCTCCGACTAATCCCCCGGAATAGTGCTCGACGCTCCAGCTGCTGTTCCCCGGAAGGGTTACTAGGACAGCGAGCTAACGAAACACCGCCGGAACAGGTCCGGACCAGAATGAAGAGCACGGAGGGGAAGGGTAACTAGTAATCGCCTGGCAACAGCGACCGGTCAGGTGATTACCACCCTCCAAGAAGCGTGAAAAAAGCTGTGAAAAAA
>NC_061108.1:76865156-76945241 GCF_015104395.2 Macrobrachium nipponense
GAATAAGCCACAACAAGTAAACGTGGTACATAATAATAATCAAGTTGCAGGGATGGTTTGTTATAACTGTAAACGACCAGGTCACATGATTTCAGACTGTCGGACGCGTTTTTGTTCAATACATAATAGTTCCATTCATTCATATAATCGTTGCTACTCGCGGAATCAACAGCAGAATCCTACAAACACGCAACCAGTTGCCAGTGCAAATAAAAAGAAGGGTCCTCAGTACTATAAAAAGAAACAAGCAAACGGCAATGCTGCTCAACAGCAGGCAGAAACAAACAAATCGTGCTTCAGGTACCTCTGTTCCTGGGCCGTCTAGCCAGAACTTGCAAGGGCAAGCGAATTTTCAAGGTGTGCTAAACAAAGCAAATACCACATAGTTCGCTCCAAGGGGGGAGAGGACGATGTTGAGTCATCAATATCAACATCTTTTGTATCAAATAATCAGTTTAATCATTTATCAGATCATTGTGAGGCAATCGATTTTCCTATGAAACACACGGCCGAATCCAAAAAATCTGTGCAGGTTCCCGTAGATTTGCAACAAATTCATGCAATTATTAGTCAAGACGAGTTACGACCAACCTTACATGCAGTAAATTTGGACCATAAGTCATTCACTTTGTTCTTTGATTCTGGTAGTCCACGTAATATCATGGATTTAAGGACTCATCATTTACTCTTTTCAAACTTCCCTATAGAGAAGTCCGGAATAAGACTCTCAGGCATAGGAAATAATGAATTAAATGTGGTAGGAGTAACTCATGTTCAGTACAAGGTCGGTAAGCACACGTTTTCCGATACCTTTATCGTTGTACAAAACATTAATATGTATCCCGCAGTAATTATCGGATACCCGTCTATGGGCACTCAAAATATTACCTTAGCACCTGCAAAACACGGCGTGTATATCAAAGGAAAATTCTATAAGTCTTCTAATACCCTAAAATCAGTTTTAGATAATAAAGAGACAGACAGAGTAGTCACTTATATTGAAGAACCAATCACTTGTCTCATGAACCAAGAAATAATACATGCGACCCAACAGAACTCTCGCTCGCCCGTAATATCAGCTTTTATGCAAACTCTCGAGCCGAACGTAACTTCGAACATATTAGTGCGTGTAAAGAAAACCTTGCCAGGATCTGAAATGTTAATCCTTTCCGAAACTCTGAAAACACACGGATTATCCGTCACACAAGCCATTTATACAGTCGGCTCACACCAACAATGTCACATCGAAGTCTGTAATCATTTGAATACCACTTTAGTAATCCACAAAAATCAACATATCTTGGATGCGGAAGTTTATAAACATCGCATTCTTACCGTAGCTGAGATAAATCACGCTCAATCAGTTGCGGATGAATCCCTTTTGCAATCTATAAAGAACAAAATCAATAAGGACATTCAAGAAGAAGAAATTCAGCAGAAATTTTTGAATCTTTTAACTGAATATCATAATGTTTTTTCCACTACGGATGGAACCCTAGGAAAAACGGATTTCATCGAGCATCAAATAAGGCTCAAGGACAAACAGAAAGTAATCTATGTACCTTCGTACCGACTTCCTATGAAATTTCAGAATGAGATAACTGAGGAAGTAGGTAAAATGCTAAAAGAAGGAGTCATTAGGAAATCAAACAGCCCTTATAATTTTCCGTTAATAGTAGTACCGAAAAAAGATCGAACTTGGCGGATATGCGTCGATTTTCGTCGCTTAAATGAAGAAACAATCCCTGACCAATTCCCAGTACCATGTACTGACGATATTCTATCTCTACTAGGTCAGAACAAATATTTCACCAGCTTGGACCTACTAAAAGGCTTTCATCAGATTCCGTTGGAAGAAGAGAGTATCCCATACACTGCCTTCAGCACAGCCAGGGGACATTATGAATTTTTGCGTATGCCTTTTGGTTTACGTTGTGCTCTCATAACTTTTACTAGAATGATAAACATTGTGTTTGGAGACTTGTTAAGAGATATCCTACATGCCTACATGGACGACCTAGTAATCTTTTCCAATACCTTAGAAGAATATCTACGTAAATTAGAGTTAGTGCTACAAAGACTAAGGCAGCATAATTTAAGGGTAAAGATAAGTAAGTGTGAATTTTTTAAAACAGAACTAGTCTATTTAGGTTTCACGGTGTCTAGTGAAGGTCTTAAAGTAGTCCATGATAAGGTATCGGCTATCCGTAACTTTCCGATACCTACCAACGTCAAGGGAATACAGCAATTTTTAGGCTGTAGCGGATATTATAGGAGGTTCATTAGGAACTACTCCATCATAGCCGCTCCCCTAACCGATCTTATAAAAAAGGGCGTAGATTTCATATGGTCTGAAAATCATCAACAGGCGTTCGATAAATTGAAAGATGAACTGTGTAGTTCTCCTATCTTGAAATTTCCTGACTTCGGTAAGGAATTCTTCATAGCAACAGACGCCTCAGACCTAGGAGTAGGTGGGGTATTGCTTCAACAATATGATAAACAGTTTTTCCCTATAGCTTTTTATTCACGTAAACTGAGACCTTCCAAAAGTAAATATGCAGTAATAGACAAGGAAGGGCTCGGTATTGTTAATTCACTCATGCATTTTAAATTTATAATATACGGTTATCCCGTCAAGGTTCTCACTGATCATAAGCCCCTAACCGACTTCTTTAAAGGCTTTAGTCACAGCCCTAAGCGAACTCGGTGGCACATGATCATCCAGGACTTTGGCGCGAGGATCGGGTATTTACCTGGGAAAGCAAATATCATTGCCGACGCATTATCACGCAACCCCTCTTCATCTTGTACCGAGCCATTAGCTGAATTAATAGATATCTCAACCTCCACGCCCATTGTTAAAACTATATCTGAACAGGAAGATCTGGGCTGGAGTGCTGAACTATTACAGACGGAACAAAGAAAAGATCCGCAAATAGAAAAAATCATCATTGCGTTAAACGGAAATCCGAAGGAAAAGGAATATATAAAGTATAAGCAGCAGAATTATATCATCAAAGATAATATCCTGTGTAGATCCGTGACGAGGAAAACCTGCAACACACCACAGTTGAATAACAACCAGGTGGTGGTACCTATCTCACTCATACCCACTGTCTTAAAATGGTTGCATGAAAATCCACTGCATGGACACCCGGGTTATTCCCTAATGTCACAGAAAGCCAAATCCTTATTTTATTGGCATACGATGCTTACAGATATAAAAAAGCACATAGCAAATTGTCGCACTTGTCAAGAATACAAAGGGCACACGAAGACACCTGTCAGCCTAGGGGCTTACCCCGTGCCAAATCAACCCTTTGAAAGAGTACACTTAGATTTATTAACAGGATTTTACGAGTCAGACAGAGGAAATAAGCACCTCCTAGTAATCATAGATGCTTTGACTCGATATACAGAACTGATAGCGCTTAAAACAAAAACCGCAGTCGAGTGCGCTAGAAAGTTTTACGAGTGCTACATTTGTAAACATGGAATTCCACACACCATTATATCAGACTCGGGCGGGGAGTTCAATAATCATTTCCTTAACTCCTTGTGCGAATTCCTTTGCATAAAGAAAATCAATACCATGATCTATCACCCAGAGTCTAATGGGCTAGTGGAAAGGGCAAATCGTAAGGTTTTAAACATTTTAAGGGTCACCTTAGGGGGGGCAGACCCCAACTGGGACATTGCCATACCTGCGGTACTAAGCACACTTAATCACTCGTATCATGTGTCTATTAAAATGACACCGCACGAGGCACTGTACGGTATCCCAGCTAGAACACCTTTCCATGTATTAACGCCTACAACTAATTTATCAAATCCTCTAAAGGATGTTATGGATGCAAGCATAAGTCGATATAATATACTTCGTAAGAATCTAGAAGAAGCACAAATTACAATGAAAAGAAATCATGATAAAATAGCTAAGCCAACTAGAACATATGCCGTGGGCGATCAGGTATACATACAAGTATACGTACATAAAGGTTTAAATTATAAACTGACACCTAAGTTTGAAGGCCCGTTTTAACATTTTAGAAATATTAACGGCCAATAGATTTAGGGTTCAAAATGTATCCAAACCCACTGATGTGAGAATAGTTCCATTGGCACATATCAGAATCTAAAGAAAGGTAGATGGAGTGAGGGAAAAAAAATGGTTGTATTTATGAAACTTTTATAATAATTTATATATGTATATATCAATCCTATTTGTATGTAAACCTATTCTTTTACACGAGTTATTACATATATTTTACTCATTGCAGGTTTTCAAAAATGAATCTGTTATTGTTAGGAGTGATATTGTGTGTTCAGACATCTTTGTTGTATGGAAAGAGCGCTAAGATGAAAGAAATAGAATTTAATCATGGCTCGATTATCGAGAGAACAGACGACATTTTTATAGTGTCAAGTAATATAGTCATAGAAGTGGATATGCAGGCCATATTTTTGCCTGAAGATGACGTCCTTAACTTAAAGAATGACCTGATGAGGTTTGCCATTTCGCTTAAGGAGATGCACCAACGTAATTTTCATGCTAACTCAGGGATTTCGCTAGCTCAAACCCTAAGCGTCGCGGAAATGTTGTCTTATGACATACAAAATAAAACCGCTGAGGCAGAGGAACTTGCTCGGTCGTGACTTGCGATGTGGTCTGCGGCACAATAATCTCGAACGCCGCAACCCGCTTATTCTGGCTGGACTAAACATCTTGGGATCTGTTGCGAATCTAGGCTTAGGAATTTCAAATCGCCTAAAGATAAATAATCAAAATAAAAGAATTGAGTTTTTGCAACACAAAACCGAATTAGCTTTGTCTGAACTTCGCAGCCAATTATTCTCGATCAATCAAATAATGAGTTTGGTAAACGAACATTCAAATAATATCGATCAGATTATGGAAGTTCAACATTTGCTGGCTACGTTAGCTTACTATAGTTCGAAAATAGATCATATCCGTGTGAAAATATCACATTTTATTGAGAAATCAAAAGACTATGTAGAAGCTATTACGTTAGCGACAAAGGGTGTGTTATCTCCACACCTCATGCCTACTAAAGATCTGACGTTAACTTTGGAGAACGGACGGGAGAAACTAGGTTATATTCCTTTATTAGACGCCCATAAAGTAGAGTTCTATTATAGCCTAATATCAGTCAGCGTTGAAAATTACAGGATTATGATCACTATACCTTTTGATTCTTCCGATGCTTGGCAATCATACAAAATAGCACCGTTTCCTACTTTCATGACGAATAACTCAAGTCCAGTAATATCCAATTTGACGGGCATGTTCTGATTTCTTCTGATAGGAAATCATTTACAGTCATTAAAGACTTAGATAAACTCACTCACTGTTCAGAAGCCATGAATAATAAAATTTGTACAGCTGACTCTTTTGAATTCTATCCTATATCAACGGATTCATGTGAGTTAGGCATAGTGCTAAACGGCTCTCTCTCTCATACAAGCGAAGGTTGTCTGGGGAAACTTTATCCCTTTTACAGTAATAAATTCAATTACAGAATGAATAATGGCTCCTGGATCCGATACGACAAAGCCGGTTTCCACGTCGTATGCCCAGACGGGACCACCGCCCATTCCCCAATCTTTGTAGCAGCTGATGGTTGTACGGGGACATCTACAAACTACACCGTCAGAGGGGTCAACACGATAATACGTGAGAAGGCGTATTTTGCGAACTATACTTGGGCGTCTACAATTATCCCATCACTACCTCTCCCATACAACGCGCGGGTGGCTCATCGTTTGACGCAACTGGCTGAGATGAACCACGCGTCACCGACTTATGCAGGTGGAGAAAATCTTCGTTACTACATTCTGCTGGCCGTGTTCAGCGTGACGGCCATATTGGTTATCGCCGTCAACATCTTTGCTTGGCGTAGGCTGAGGCGTACACAGAAGGATCTCCAAGGAAACGTATTGTCCCGTCCAGATGACGTACCCGTTACACTCAAGTCGTTTGAGTTTAGGGCCGCCTGAAACTGGCCATTTCATTTTGTGCCTAGGAAAATTGTCTGGAATTGTGTTGTGTGTGAAAAGCGGTCTGTATGCTGGCAAAAATGTAGGACAAGAAAGACTCACGCCTTTGCATTTGAACAGTTAAAGTATCTCCCGGGCACCTAATAAAGTATTATAGCCCAATCTTATACATTAATATACTCCTAAAGGTATTTTTCGGGCACCTAATAAAATATACCAGCCCTATATATTAATCTGGCCACAATTATACTATTATACAATTGTACCATTATATTTACCTATTACAAAGAGTGACAAGTACTCTTTAACAATTATCCATGATCATGTTGTAATCTATCAGTAACCACTATTCTTAATCAGGTTAACTATTATCATAATAATCATGTATACATGTTAATCCTTTGATTTTTACCTTTTGATTATTTTTGGGTACCTAATTATTATTATTACCAAACATGGATCTAGATTTTCCATGCATTTATCTTTGTTTATGAATATGTAAAAAAGGGTATGTAACAGAACCTTTTTATGCATTTAATCACTTGTTATGTTTATACCTAAACATATGTTACGAGCACGCTCCTAAGAAACCATGTTTAAAGTAACTTTTGTTATTCAAGGCTTGAATGGTAGCTGTCCGAGCCTAATGTAATAAATACATTTTAGAATTACATAATCTGTAAATAAAAACCCATGACCTGAAGTCATTGGCATTAGGAGGGTCCTACGTGACCAAGGCAGATCTAGATTACGCTATGCGATGTCTGCAGTAGCCTGATTTAGGTTTGTTTGATATGTCAGCTTGTTGTACATTATCTATCTTTTTCAACACGCCTTCCATGGGAAGCGGTTGACCTGTTAACCTACGCCGGAAACTTGTAACTTCCGAGCCGGCGGACTACGTATGTTTTTATGTGAATCGCTGAGATAGCTAATGTTTCGCTATCAACGTGATGCTCTAAGAAGTCAGTTCATTTCCAGCCATCAAACATATCGGTCTCCCGACCGAACTGTCTCTCTTATTATGGAGTTACAGAATAAAGTTGTTGTACCTTTTTCAACTTATCCGTTTGAATCATCTCCTTTAGTTTAAGAAGAACCACTTTACTAAGATATTACATAGGAGACGGAAGGAACCAGAAATACTTACGAATGACAGTCGTAACGGAAAAAACAAACAGGTCTTTCGCAAAAGCGAAGCAAGAGATAATATATATATATCTATATCTATATGTATATATATATATATATATATATATATATATATATATATATATATATATATATATATATATATCCATTCAGGAAATCGCAGACAATCACATCAGAAGAAACATTTATTGAGACGTTTCGCACATACAATATGCATCTTCAGTCTGTTGAGATAAAAACACATACATATTAACATTCAATAAGAGCAGCATTCTTAATATAGTAAAAAATACAAGACTAAAATTAACTTAACATTGACAAAAAGGACTAAAAATTGACAAGTAAAACAAAAAAGTAAAAAGTACAAATAAAAAACAAATACCAAGGCGCAACCAACTGTTAGTTGAGAAGGAAGGAGGTAGAATGACTAGACTTGGGCAAGAAGTTAAAACGTTGACTATGCCAGACAAAGCGGAGAAGATGAAACTCCACTATTCAACGAGGGAACAAGACGTTTAATATATAATGACTCTAGATTGGTCTTGTTCCCTCGTTGAATAGTGGAGTTTCATCTTCTCCGCTTTGTATGGCATAGTCAATGTTTTAACTTCATGTGGTTGTCTGCGATTTCCTGAATGGATTTATGTGATACACCTGCATAGCCTGTATGTATGTTATATATATATAATTATATATATGTATATAATATATATATATTATATATATATATATATATATTACTATATATATATCTATTATATATATATATATATATAGATATAATTTATATAAAATTAATATATATATATATATATATATATTATATAATATTAAGCGAATACCACAGGAAAATGTAGCAAGTCAATCCAAGCCAAGCACTTTCGTCTTTACTAAAACATTGTCAAGGAGCGAATTAAATACAATTGGAGAGAAAGATCTCGGGTACACAACAAGATCAAGAATACCAGATGGTTAATTGTCAAAAGGGTAAAAATTAAAAGAGATAATCTCCAGGATTATCGGATATCACACGGTCACAAACCTAAACAGATTTGACCCTAAATGATTGAATAATACTAGAATGTTAGATATATATATATATATATATATATATATATATATATATATATATATATATATATATAGATATATATATATTAAATATATATATATATATATATATATATATATATATATATATTATCATATACATATACATTAACATTCTAGTATTATTCAATCATTTATCTTCATTTTGAAACAAATTGGAAGTCTCTAGCACAATATTTCGATTTATGGTGAATTTAAAAAAAAAAAAAACTTTCCTTCCCTCCGCGCGCGGTATCTCAGCCGCAAATCTCCAAAATACTTGATTCACATTGTTGTAATATTTGCACTGTTTCATATTAGCCTTTATATACAGTTCTGTATATGAAAATGTGCGCAATTTCATGTAGAATACAAAAAAATAACTCATTGTCGTAGCTTTTATTATTTTTGAAATATTTGCATATAAATCACGATAAATAGAAAAAATTCGACATTTGGTCAATTTTGACTCGACCGAAATGGTCGAAAAACCTAATTGTAAGCTAAAACTCTTACAGTATAGTAATATTCAATCATTTATCTTCATTTTGAAACAAATTGGAAGTCTCTAGCACAATATTTCGATTTATAGTGAATTTTTGAAAAAATCTTTTTCCTTCCCTCCGCGCGCGGTATCTTGGCGGCAAATCTCCTAAATGCTTGAGTCACATTGTCGTAATATTTGCACCGTTTCATATTAGTCGTTATATAGAGTTCTATATATGAAAATGTGTGCAATTTCATGTAGAATACAAAAAAATAAATCATGGTTGTAGCATTTATCATTTTTGAAATATTTGCATATAAATCACGATAAATAGAAAAAATTTGACATTTGGTCAATTTTGACTCGACCGAAATGGTCGAAAAACGCAATTGTAAGCTAAAACTCTTACAGTCTTGTAATATTCAATCATTTATCTTCATTTTGAAAGAAATTGGAAGTCTCTAGCACAATATTTCGATTTATGGTGAATTTTTGAAAAAAAACAACTTTTCCCTTCCCTCCGCTCTTGGTATCTCGGCGGTAAATATCCTAAATGCTTGAGTCACATTGTCGTAATATTTGCACCATTTCATATTAGCCTTTATATAAAGTTATATATATGAAAATATGCGCAATTTCATGTAGAATACAACAAAAAATAACTCATGGTTGTAGCTTTTATCATTTTTTAAATATTTGCATATAAATCACCATAAATTCGACATTCGGTCAAATTTGACTCGACCGAAAAGGTCGAAAAATGCAATTGTAAGATGAAAATCTTAGTCTACTGATATTCAATCATTTATCTTCATTTTGAAACAAATTGGAAGTCTCTAGCACAATATTTCGATCTATGGTGAATTTGTGAAAAAAAAAACTTTTTCCTTCCCTCCGCGCGCGGTATCTCGGCGGCAAATCTCCTAAATGCTTGAGTCACATTGTCGTAATATTTGCACCGTTTCATATTTGCCGTTATATAGAGTTCTACATATGAAAATGTGTGCCATTTCATGTAGAATACAATGAAAAATAACTCATGGTTGTAGCATTTATCATTTTTGAAATAATTGCATATAAATCACGATAATTAGAAAAAATTCGACATTCGGTCAAATTTGACTCAACCGAAATGGTCGAAAAACGCAATTGTAAGCTAAAACTCTTACAGTCTACTAATATTCAATCATTTATCTTCATTTTGAAACAAATTGGAAGTCTCTAGCACCATATTTCGATTTATGGTGAATTTGTGAAAAAAAAACTTTTTCCTTCCCTCCATGCGCAGAATCTCGGCGGCAAACCTCCGAAATGCTCGAGTCACATTGTCGTAATATTTGCACCGTTTCATATTAGCCGTTACATAGAGTTTTATATATCAAAATGTGCAAAATTTCACGTAGAATACAACAAACAATAATTCATGGTCCTAGCTTTTAGCATTTTTGAAATATATGCATATAAATCACGACATTCTGTCAACTTTAACTCGACCAAAATGGTCGAAAATGCAATTGTAAGCTAAAACTCTTACAGGCTAGTAATATTCAATCAATTACCTTCATTTTGCAACAAACGGGACGTCTCTAGCACAATATTTCAATTTATGGTGAATTTTTATAAAAACTTTTACGTCCACACATTACGGATTCATGCATCATTTTGTGATAAAATTTTCTCTGTGTTGCTTTGATTGTTTTACAATGTGTTTTATACCAAAATTATCGTAATTTAGTTTACAATACAATGAAAAAATTAACTCATTAGCTTTAACCGTTTTGCTCACAGAGCGATTTGTATGCAATTATATATGAAATTTTTTTTTGCGCTGTCATATATTCCAATATTTATATATGATAAGGATATTTTTTTCATTTCTGATGGTTTCATACTAAACTTCAGGCAATGACAAAAAAAGAGCCAAAAATGAACTCTTAATCTTGAAAACTAAGTGTGCTGTGATTTTTTTAAAAAACTTTTTTTCCGCTTCGGCGCTCACTCCCGAACCCCACCGGCATACGGGAGATGATTTTTAAAATACCGCTTAGGCGTTTAAGGGTTAATAAATAAATACATTGTAAATACCTAAATTATAAAATATATGAATTGTTTTAGGGTAGGAAGACATTGTATCTTCACTTGAACATTTGATGTGAAAAATACAATTTATGACAAAGAAGAGACCATGTGTCGATGGTATAAGTCATAACTGGCTTGTTAGGAACAGAAACCTACCACTATGAACCACTCTGAAGTGCCTCATGATGTACTAAATTGAAAGTTGCAGTAAAATCAATTTGAATTACTCTACACTCCAATCCCTTATCATGGTTCATTATATGCATATTGACTATCAGCTAACAATCCTTTAGATTCCACATAACTTGTATAGTGGCTTAAAAATAAGTTTTTCTGAAATTTCGCACAGGGAAGAATAGAAATTGGCCTGTAGGTACTGCAGTCCATTCTTTGGGACAGGCACTGTATTACTGAGCTTGCACTTATCTGCAAAGATTCTGTGTACAGTGACATAAAAATCTACAGAATCTAGTAATCTTCGGAGACAACACACTAGAAACTTTTAAAAAACAAAAGGAAGAAATCGTGAGGATCTTCCACACTCCAGCCAGCAAAGAGACAGACAGCTGCATGGATCTGGTTGTGAGAAGTGCTGTCTAGGAGGTCAGGTCAGAAGGCAGCAATGGGTAACATTTTACCAGAAATGTGGGGCCAACACTTGGAGACATGAGCCCCCATCATCTAAACTGACTATGTTCAGAGTAAGCTAGCTTACTATATGTAGACAGTGGAATACAGATGAGGCCTTTTATTGGAGCAATACATTAAAAAGGCCAAAATCATGTGGGAGTCTCCCACAGACTGTCAGTGAGAGAAAAATCCTTTAACCAGTGAAACCTTATTTGACAACACTTTTACATTAACCTTGCACTCAGGCCGAAAATATAAGGGTGTAAGGTAAACAACTTTTACCCCGGGCTGAAAAGAACACGCGCATGGAAAAGTTTTTTGGTAAAATACGGTATGTTCGAACTATAACCGATATACTCTTCTGGCTAAAGTGTTATTATGTCGTCAAATTATTGAATTATTTCTTATAGCAATCAGAACATCTTTCCAAGGCATGGAAATAACAAAAACGATGTGATGAATGTGAAATTTTTAAGAAAAATCATAGATATTTTTTTGGAAATAATCATGAAAAATATAATCATTAGATTTGGGGAGTTTTTTTTATTCCTAAATTGTGTAGAAATGTTTTATCTTTCACGTGGAAGCAATAATTTTGATAAAAATGTGTTTGCTAATGAGCTGTAATTAATTAAAAATGCTAATGTTTTACAGAGTGCAATTTTCAGATTTTCCAACCTACTGATGTTGATGTTTTGTATCGTAACTAAGTAAGCTAGGGGCGTTGGGTTTGCATTTTCTTTGAGATTCATCATCTGTTGACCCAATGGCGTCAACTACGTTTTCTATGTTTGACGCTTTTTTTTTTGGTGAATTTTTCCCGAAATAACTTACATATGATGTGCCACGAGCGTCATCTGTGCACTTATGGAAAACAAATTTATTGCCACGCTACGCGTCATCAGATCACAAGAGGGTTAACACCTTACCTGCTCTGGCTACTTCACCTACTTGCTCCTCCTTGGTTGAAATGCTTCTGTAATGAAGGTTAAAGGAGGCATTGGCTTCCAATAAAGTAGCTTTGAAGCGTATATCCATGTACAGTACATCAATCTATACAAAAAGAGCTATATGATTCAAAGAATGGGCTCCCCTCAGAGAATAGGCTCCCTTTAGAGAATAGGGTGATCCTCCATACCTTCCTCAGCTACCCCAAAAAGATTCAGCATTCAAATGTGAACCCCCTGAAATTTCCATGTTGAAAGTGCAAATGTGACCTCCTGTCTTGGGGGCCTAATGATGGGGCATACCAGACTGTAAATGATAACACTGACCCTACTATATTATTACTACATATTTATGGACAGATCCAAGTAGCATATACCTATTATCCCCTTTGCAGAAAAAATTAATGTAGGGACTTGACTTTACATCCCATTTCTTCTGCAAGTCCCTCAACAAATTCCAGTCCATGGTAATCAAGAATTATTACTGCTAATTAACCCTTATGAACAGGATAAATATAGTATATACGTATGAAGGACATCCCCAGACTGAGCAAACTTTAAAGGTGGTCAATTTAAGAAAAAACACATCAATGGAAAGAGGAAGATATGCAAATGCATACGGTGTAAGAAAAAATTATAAACATTTTAATGTACCTTCCACCAGAAGTTGAAAGTGAATATTTATAACCCTGTGTAAGGCCCTTTTTCCAAGATACTTGTAAAAATATGCTAATTTTACAGTTATACATGTTTTTTCTAATAATTTATTTTATATTTTATTTTGTAAAATATTATTATACTAATTACAGCTCACACAATATCATAACAGATAAGAACTAAAATCAGTAACAAATTCACAGTATATTGTAAAATATTTGAGATTTACCTTCATTGGTTCCTATTACTTTAACAATGGGCAAAGAGATAAATTCCACTACTGTCCGGTGTTTTCTCCCGGTTAGCAGGAGGGAAAGTCGTTTACAGATCCTCCTTTCTAAGCTGAGACCTTTATGGGTAGATTTTTAAAAATATCTACCATGAAAATAACTCGCCCAACATTGCTAAGTACCAAGTACAAAAATACCAACCTATGGAAGATATGGTTAGATTATATTTCATACTGAGAGCCCAGTCAGAATTTCTAGGAAAACGCTATTAAATTTTCTTATCCTTTGTTGAAGACAAATGCCTTGTGGTTACAACAATCATGGCATACAAGGCAGCATTAACAGAACCATTGCTTTATGGATTTGGGATGGCTGTAGTGTAGAAGTTGTCACCTCCCTTTGCACTACAAAGACCCGCTCTCCAAAGGTTCCAATCACTTGGTCTTTGAACATGGTGCTTAGACTTTGATCAGCCCATTAAATCAGCAGACCCGATACAACCACAACTCACAAACTGATTGATTGATTGATTGTGTATTATATCTGGCGTCACAACATTTGGGTAATTGACACCAAAATAAATTAAATAGAAAAAATTAAATTTGTGATAAATTTCATATAAAAGTATCTATAAATATATTATATAAAAATTTTGTTCATATATATAAGTTCTTACATAGACAATCTATGTATAATTTAAATTTGGTTGAGGAGGCCAGCCTCCCTCATAAAGATATATAACTGCTCTATATTACAATCCTTTCCAAGAATTGTAGATAGGATAAAATTACCTCCTCTATCACATCCCCAAGACAGGAACCTATGTCTCAAATTCCCAAGTCTGGGACATTCAACCAGGAAATGTCTCACAGTCAAGGGCACAGTACAGTTCTCGCAAAACGGAGGATTTTCACGAGACATCAAGAACCCATGGGTGAGTCTTGTCTTGTATGTCCAATCCTCAATCTGCACAACATCGTTTCCTATCTCCTTGGCATATACGCATTTTTTGATTAGTTAAAATATCCTCCCACTGGGACTGCAAACATTTTTTAATTCTCTGACCTACTAGAGGATACAAATCCCGATATGGTAGTAGGCATCTTGTGGGTTCTGGGGAGCTGACCACAGACTTTGCAAGTTGGTCAGCTTTCTCATTCCCAGCCAACCCAACAGAACTTTATTTCTTTCCCTCTTCTTTTTAGTAAAAGCAGCCATTCCAATACTATATCTAAAATCAGAGGGTTTAAAGGGTTAAGAGATTCCAGCGACTGAAGAATATATATAATAAAATCATTTTAATTCCGAGTTAAAACTTCCTTTAAAGCCTTTAAAATTCCATATAATTCTGCTGTAAAAATCGATGCAACAGATGATAACCTGCCGCTTCTCTCTACATCAGGGAAGGCTACACCAAAACCGATGCCAGCATCTGACTTTGAGCCATCCATGAAAACTGCAGTGGAGTCATCATGTTGCAAAGAGTATTCTAAAAATATTGACCGCATGGCCTCACTGGACAATTCTGTCTTGGAAAAATTAAAATATCTACAAAATTTTACCTCTGGAAAGTTCCAGGGGGACTAACTGAATATTTTGCTGGTAAAATCTCGATTCTTGGCATATTTAATTCACGGACAATATAATTTACTCTAAAAGCGAATGGATGAGGTTGCTTGGGGTGACGTTCATAAAACTGCCAATGCCTTTCATTTCTCATACAAATGCTGGTTAAAGACTTAGGTAGCCTCTGGAATCTATACCAGCTCCGAACCAGCAGACGCTTGTAATGAAGATCCAGTGGCACCTCATCAGCATCTACAAGCATGCTCTCGGTGGGAGATGATTTAAATGCTCCAGTACACAACCGTACTCCTCCATGATGAATTGAGTTGAACATTTTAAGGCTATTTGGCTTCGCAGAAGTGTACACCTCACACCCATAACTTAATTTTGAAAAGACCAAGGCTTTATATAATCTCAACATCTGAGCTCAGTCTGCACCCGACGAAGTGTGAGACAGGACTTTCAGCAAATTCACTGCTTTCAAGCATTTTGCCCTAATATATTTCAGATGTGGAATCCAGGTCAGCTTCCTATCAAAAATCAAGCCAAAGAACCTTGTTTCACCAACATGGAATTCTCTGCCTATGAATGAACAGATCTAGATCAGGGTGGATTCCCCTTATACGACAAAAGTGCATAGTTACTGTTTTACTGGCAGAAAATCTAACCATTAACCTCAGCCCACTTTACTATATTATCAATGCAGAGCTGAAGGCGGCGTTCAGCCACTGCCATCCTTGATGCTGCAAAGGAAATCGACAGGTCATCAACAAAAAGGGTATATGTTATATCTGGGGGAATTATTTTAGAAACCCCATTGATTACCAAGGCAAACAAGGTTACACTTAAAACACTTCCTTGTGGTACTCCTTCTTGATTGAACACACCCGACATGGTTGCTCTAACCTGAACCTGAAATATCCTATTTTTTAAAAAAGCCTTAATAAAGAGGGGCAAATTGCCTCTCAGGTTACATTCATAGAGGACCCTCAAAATGCCATATCTCCATGTTGTATCATAAGCCTTCTCTAGATCAAAGAACACAGTGATGTGATGCTGCTTGTCAGCAAAAGCTTCACATATTGAAGATTCCATTCGTACCAATACATCAGTTGTGGAGTGCATACTCCGAAAACCACACTGAGCAAGCGACAGACATTTACCTCTTTCCAAGTACCACATCAATCATGTGTTCACCATTTTTTCCATGGTCTTACACAAACAAGATGTCAATGCAATTGGGCGATAATTTTCTGTCTTGAATGGATCTTTTCCAGGTTTCACAAATGGCAGTAATTTTAACTTCTCCCAAAGCTTGGGAAAGATATGTTCTCGGTAAATTCTGTTAATAAGGCTTAATATGAAAAGTCTGGTATTTTCAGGAGTATGCTTAATCATTGAACATGTTATATCATCCAGTCCAGGAGCTGATTCATTACATTTATTCAAGGCTGATTCAAATTCTCTAAAGTAAAAGGAGCATGTATTAAGGTATTAAAATCAATTTCGACCTGTTCCATTATCCGTCTTTGAGCTGAATAGGGTCTATCATCATTTTTCTTTGCAACATTAGCAAAATGATTGGCTAACTCATTTGCCACTAACTGGAGGTCTGCTATCTCGCAACCATTCATCTTGATAACTGGAGGTTGACAAGGAGTGAACTTGTCTGCTATTTTTCCAACTCTCTTCCAAACTAGAGTCAGAGAAGTTTTCGAATTTAGTGAAGATATGAATATTGTCCAAGATTCTTTTCGTGCTTTTTTTATTTCCATGCGAAAATGAGCTCTTGCTTTTCGAAATTCAACACGGTAATACTCACATTTTCGTCTTCGGTATCTGGTGAAAGCATATCTCATAGTTCTGTGAGTTTCCTGGCATTTACGAGTCCACCAAGGAACTGGTCGGCGGATAAATATGCCTGAAGTCCTCAGTATAGATTGAATACCAGCTGAGAACATTATTGTATTCAAACTACAATAAGCAATCTTCTTGACTGCATTAGCATCAGGAGCTTGTATTAGCAAACTGGGCTCTCAGACGGGGACAACCCATCATGTAACAGGCTGACCATCAATTAATATTGTCCTCTGGCCTGTCATCCCAGGCCAAGAATGAGAATCCTTTAAGAAGTAAATCTATTTAAGGTTACCTAGAGGTCACAGGAAACATCCCAGAAGGTCGGTTTTTTTTCTATACTCTAGCAACATTATTGCCACAAGCTTGAACAAATTTGACTAAACTGTGTATCAGTAGGTGGCATGGTTAGTCATGAACCATAGGTGCTACAACAGCAAACCACTGGTCTTCTAACAGGCAGGTATGCTAACTATCGCTGGGGAAGTTTTGACAATACTGCAACAATACCCAGCCTGCTTAGGTAAGTCACCACAGAACTCACTCAAAAAATCACGATTTTTAAAAGTAAATTGTATTTTTCCTAGCTATGCAAACCCATGGTCCTTTACTATGGGAAAAACTTAAGGCATAGCCTGGACACAGCCGCTGAATTCTTTAACCAGTCCAGTCGTTGGTAGTCCCTCTGACTGGACATAAACATTACAGTTTGCTTTTGACCCTGGTAGAAGATTGAGGGGTGGCATGAGGTGGGCAGTTAGTGTAAAAGACCTCGGGTTTGTATAGCTAGGAAAAATACAATTTACTTTAAAAAAATGTGATTTGTTCCTACAGGATATACAAACCCTCAGTCCTTTACTATAGGAAGACTCACTGATTGGTGGGTGGAATCTGAGTGATCTCCAGTGACCGGCTGGGGTTCAGCCTACATGAGATTTCCTTCCAGGTCGTAAGAGCTAGTAAGAGGTAGGAAAAAATCCAGCCACTGACTTTTGATCAGAGTCAAAGAACTGCAAGATCATAGTCAGTCTTCTGGGTTTAATTCATAAGGGGGAGAAAATGTGTTCCCCTTAAGAGAAAGCTAAGAACCATTATGTCAGACACATTAAGGCAAATACAAGTTATGAGTTTGTCTTATGTCCAGGTCCCCCTTCCCTGCCTTGTGAAGGGAAGGGGCAGATATTACTTCTATTAACTAATCAAAGAAAATAAATAGATTACTCTAAGGAGTGTCTTACCTGCATTGATCGCTCAGTCCAGCATGTAACAGTTCACATTACTCTCTACACGAAGGGAAAGAGTAGGATGGAAGAGATGAAAGGGGAGCCAGTCACTCCACCGGCATGCTCAATCAGACTTTACAATGAGGCGAGATGCGATAATGTCCAGTTGAGGAGCTGGGTAAGTTACACAACTTGTTGAGCAACCACACTGGTCTCAAGGAAAAGTGTCCAAGGACCTGTGGGTAATATCCTGAACTGACAGGTTTTATGGAATGTGAGGGATGGAGCAATGCCCGACCTCATGAAGACGAAGTGTACTGTTGTCGTCAGCAGCAGAGTAGTAGTATGTCTTCCTGGTCATCTCTTGCAGCTATCATCATCAATGAAGTCGCTCAGGGAGGGGGTGGTAAAGGACTCGAATCTAGCATCAGGAACCAATGGATTCTGATACTTCGGTCCGAAGCTCGGGACGAAGTCAAGCGTAACTGGTTCCCATCCACTATTACATCTTAAGAAAGACCATGTAGGTTGCCAACTTTCTTCGTCGATGCCAGGGCAAGCAGAAAGATGGTCTCGAGGATCAGATCCCTGTTTGAGTACTCTCAAAGGGGGTTGAATGGGGCATAGTCAGGCTCTGCAGCATGAGATTCACGTCCCACTCAGGAGGTCTGAGATCCCTGGGTGGGCAAGACCTCTCTAGGTTCTATGAGTAATGATATCTCAAAGAAGACGAGATATCAATACCCTTCAGCTTCAAGACTGGGGCCAGTGTGGCTGTGTAGTTTTATAGCTGAGACAGGAGGGAGCTTCTCTAGGAAAGGGAAAGGATGAAATTCACAACCTGTTGAAGAGTGGCTCTGACCGGAGAGATACCCTGTCCACGACACCAACCACAGAAGACGGCCCACTTTCCCTGGTATCCTGCAGAGGGCTGTCTGAGGCTTCCTGCCATCTCTGTTTGCTTAGTGAGAAATAGTCTCACTTGGAAGAGATGATGGATATCTCCCAGCCTTGAAGACACGGAAGACAAGGTACTGTTCAGCCTGTGGCTGGCATAGCAGTTCTGCCATGGGGGAATCTCTCTGTGTTTTGGAGAGAAGAGCCACCAGAGTCCTTCAAAGATTCGGGGTGATCAGTATGCCGAGGATGTCCCACGGATGTTGGAATGAGTCCTCTGTAACTGCCTATGGGTCCATGTTGAGCCGGGTGGCGAGCAAGTCTATGACTGGACGCCCCCAAAGGTTGAACAACCTTTCTGCCACGTCTTGGTGAAAAGACTGTTCGGTCCCTACCACCTGATTCTGGTGGCCGAGCTTGTCTGCCGTTATATTCCTCGTCTGGAATGCATCTGGTTGACCACTCTATCAAGTGTGCTGTTGCCCACTCGATTACCTGCACTGTCAAGATGAAACTTGAGAGAGGCAAGTCTTTCTTGCTTGTTGACGTGTGCCACTACTGTAGTGTCGATCATCAACACCACAGTGTCCTATCACACGTTCCCAAAACTCTTGGAGAACCAGGAAGGTTGCCTTGAATTTCAGGGCATTGATGTGAAGGTGGTTATCATGAAGTTCTTGTACCTCTGCTGTCTGCAACTGCTCTCGGTGTGCATCTCATCCTCGGTCGATGCATCCAATTCTTCAGGGACGACAGGCAATGTATCATGATGAGCCACAGCTGAGCAGGCTGTTCTTGTCAAGACAGGAACTGCCTCACTGGCTACCTGAACATGCTGGTACTAGAGTTTGAGGGGAACTCTTGTATATCAGCATGCACAGGTACCACATCCTCTGCTTGGGCTCGAAATCGGACTTCTCGCAATTTATCAGGGTCTTCAGATCCCAGCAAAACTCAAGGAGTCTATTCCTGTCCTGTAAAAACCACGAATGGGAGTTCACTAGGACCAGCCAATTGTCAAGATACTACCTCAAAAGACATATCCTGTCCAAATGCACCCAACCTGAGACCAGGTCAAACAGTGCTCTAAATTGGTAGACTGTCTCTGCGAGGACAAATTGGAGGTACTTGTGGTAGGGTTTGTGGGTGGGTATCTGGAAATACGCATCCTTCAAGTCCACCATCAGCATGAAGTCGTTCTCCCTGTTAGAGGCAAACATTGTTTTATCTTGAACCGAGTCTGGCCAAGAAACTGTTCGGGAGAAAAAGTTTAGGACTGGTCTCTCCCCCTGAGGTCTTCTCTACGAGAAGACCTGGCTGTAGAATCCTGGGGACCAGTCCGACACGACTTCTACAGCGTCTATGCTCAGTGTCCTTTTATACTTCTATTGTAGCTCGAGGAAGTAGAGAGAATATGATAGAAGGATCAGATGCTTTCATTCCCACTAACAGTGCTGCTGTCAAAAGGGGGGGGGGGGGGGGAGGGATGAGCCTTATCCTTGTGCCAACCAGCAGTGACAGCAAGGGGGTGGGTCTAGGAGAGCACGATCACCTTGGCGAGGTGCTTTCCTGATGTACTGATGTACATGTAAGGTTCTCTCCTTCCTGTAGCAGCGACGCAGCTAGCAGCAACGTGGCTAGCAGCGTCTTGGCTACCAGAGCTGTGACCAACAGCGACGCTGCTAGTAGCTTGGTGAGGACATGTATCATCTTCACAACACATCCCAGCGAATCCTTGAGTTAAGAGGGCCAAACAGGTGACCTGTTATTCTCCAGGTGTCTTGCTCCAAGGAACAGCGACATTGACCTTGGCCCCTGTAGAAGAACCAAGCTTGGTCTTCACAGGTGGGTCCGAGCCACAGCTCAGCCCCTGCTCTCGCCCCATTTCACTGCCATGGCGAGGAAAGACCCTTCCTTGACTGTGGATGTACATCCTCCCTTAGGTGGTTGAACATTCAGAGATGCTCGCGAACGAGACTCCAACAGTGTCCCTGTCCTTTGAGCATGGTGTCCTTGGGAGCAAAGGTTGGAGAACGAACCTTAGTTCGATCTCCAGAGGCCCCCCGAGACCCTTGTCCCTGGGGACAGCATCTCGGTTCCCACTTCCCAAGAAGCGGGAGAGCCAGTGAGAGAAAGCCCTGGGCTTAATTATCATAGCATCCACCTGTTCTTGATGAGAGAGAGGTGGAATCCATTAGGGGTCCATTCATAAAAGCCAGTACCAACTCCCGTAAGTAGCCATCTTGCTTGGTGAGTCGTACCCGCGTGAAGTCAGATTAATCAACAGATATCACAAGTTTAACATACGACTAGAATTTGAGAAATATCTAGAAGTGTTCGTGAACTATCGGTGATAAGATTAGTGTGAAAATAGTAGGATAAAGCGTCTTCTAAGTTAGTTTATCAAGTGTAATACTATAAATCAGAACAAGATGGCAGTAAGTTCCAACTGCGGGAAGAGGTGGCGTAATTTGGCGTGTCTAGCAGATTCGCAATACGATGAGGTAGCAGGAAGGGAACTGGCATTTCTCATCTATGAAATCAGCAACAGTCCTAACCAAAAAGATACAAAAGCATTCATAGATATATTAGAAGGATATAATCCTTCAAACTGGAACAAATCTAATGAAAACATCTTGAAAATAATTGAAGAAGTTCCAAATAAAATCCAAGTGGTCAAGAGACTCATAAAGAAAATATACATAAACCAACATATTCCGACAAAGAAAATGAATAAGGTGAATCTTGTGAATATCCTAATTGATGCATTAGGAAAAAGAATGCCAAAAGCATGCAAACAAACTGTGTAAGGTTTGGTATAGCATAGTCAATCCACAAAACCTAATCAGAAAATGTGCTGCATGCAACATTCCGACCCATCCACAGTGTGCTGAGGTAATACAAGATTTGAGAAAAGATACAAGAATTTTTTGTTCAACATGTCTATCATGGATAGACAATGTTATTAAATCAAGATTGAATGTACAAATAGTTGAGGATGAGAAGAAGAAGCAAGAAGGAAGAAAAGAAGAAAAAAGAAGGAAGAAGGCAAACGGAAAGAGAAGTAAACAAAAATGAAATGACAGAAAAAAATAAGGAAAACAAAACAAAGAACAAGATAAAAGTATGGATGCAGAGATACTCATTGATACTACATATGAGGCAATAAAGCAGCATACCTACGAAGAAATAAATTACGATATGACAACAGAAAAGCAAATCCCGAAGAGGCTCTACCCAGATCTATACAATGACGGGAAAGAGGAAAAAATAGACAAGAAAGACAAAATCTGCAACCTTTTGAAAAGAGGGAATTGCAGATTTGGAGAAAGATGTTACTACAAACATCCTAAGATATGTCAAAACTATGAAATATATGGTAAATGTGCATACTTAGATGGATATGGGGATGATTGCAGAGATCTGCATCCAAAAATATGTAAAAACCAAAAATAAAAGAAGGAAAAGGATGTAAGTTCGACAAAAAATGCAAATATATGCACCCTGTAGCCATGAATCATAATCAAATAAATAACCAACCAAGTAATAAAATCCAAAATAAGAAAGAAACAAATAAAGAGAGAAATCAAGAATATCAGGTAAAAGAGAAAAGCAAACCACCAATGAGATATGCAGAGGTGTCAGCAAAAAATTTCAAAGCATCAGCTCCGAAATTCTACTCAAGAGATAATAACTGTATTTATTATGCAAGAGGATATTGCAGAAACGGAGAAAATTGCAGATTCAGACACAAAATGAATAATTATGATGAAGGAAGATCAAATATTATGGAAAAGTTGGATTTTTTAATGTCAGAATTTCTGGAAATGAAAAAAAGAACAACATACCAGAACAGGAAAGAGACATGGGAAAATCCTTATTACTACCAGTATTAAATGAAGGAGAAAACACGCAAACCATCATAGTGATGAATGCGCAGGGTTTAGTTACGAGTAACTCAAAAAGAAAAATAGAGTACTTAGAAGAACTAACCCAAAATGAAAAGAAAATAGATATAATGAATATAAGTGAAACCTGGTATTCCCAAGAGACTGGGAATGATGATCAAATAAAAGGGTTCCAAACTTATAGATCAGATAGAAAAAATAGAAATCAAGGGGGAACCGCAATATATGGGAAAGACAAAAAACAAGGAAAAATATATGAGAAATATAGTAACTCAGAATGTGAACTAATAGCGGTAGAATTTGAATCTGAAAAATTGATGAACATAGTAATATATAGACCTCCTAATACTAAAGAGTTTGACTTAATAATTGAAAAATTGGATGATATATGTAGAAATCACAAGGACTGGACTATTCTCCTATCTGGTGACTTCAACTTTCCTTTCGTAGAATGGAAAGAACGAATAGGAGATTGTGGTTGTACTTATACATATAAAAAAGAGAGTAATAGTAGTGCAGAAGATAAGAGGCAATTTGAAAAGCTATTAGATATGCTACTAGAATACAACATTCAACAAATAAATCACCTGCCAACAAGAAAGGAAAATACTTTAGACCTAGTATTTGTGAACGAGATGAATTATGTTAAAGAAATAATAGTTTATAATGCGAATATTTCAGACCATAATGTCATAGAATTAACAGTTCATTCCAAAGCAAGTGAAAATAGAGATAAGCAAGAAATGAAAAAGTGGGAAGGATATGGAAAATACAACTTCTACAGTAAAAATATAAAATGGTCAGAAATTAATGAAGAATTAAACAAAGATTGGGATAACATTTTCGTAAGTGATGACATAAGGGTAAATACGGAGATATTATATAAAATATTGGAGAAAATAGTGGAAAAATATATACCGAAGAAGAAAAGTAAACATCATTCATGCATACCAAGAGACAGAAGGATCTTGTTCCAGAAAATCAGAAAGTGGAAAAAAGGTCTTGCAAAAGAAAAAAATGCATGGAAAGTTATAGAACTAAAAAGTAAGATAGAAAATGCAGAACAAAAGATTATACAATCAAAAGAAAATGAAAAACGGGACTTGGAAGAAAAAACCCTATTAAATATCAAGCAAAACCCCAAGCTATTATACTCATATGCGAAGAAGATGAATAAAAGAAGAAAAGAAATAGGCCCTCTGAGAATTGAAGGGAGATTAACGAATGAAAAAAAGGAAATTTGCAACATACTGGCAGAACGATATAAGAGAGAATTCACCCCTAGAATAGATAATGAAAATAATGATATAGAAGTAAGGGATGAAAATAGTGAATATTTAGCTGACATAGATATTAATGAAGCTGATATTGTGCAGGCTATTAATGAAATTAAAAATGGAGCTGCTGCAGGGCCTGATGGAATTCCTGCTATTTTGTTAAAGAAAGTAGTTCATTCTATCGCAAAGCCACTTGCAATATTATTAAGACAAAGTGTAGATACAGGCAAGATTTATGATGAGCACAAATTAGCATATATTACCCCTACTTTCAAAAGTGGATCAAGACTAGAGGCAAGTAATTATAGGCCTGTGAGTCTAACATCACATATTATGAAAGTGTATGAAAGGGTAATGAAGAAAAATATTATGAAACATTTAATAAAAAAATAATTGTTTAATAAAGGACAACATGGTTTGTACCCGGAAAAAGTACACAAACCCAACTGTTAGTCCACCGTGAGAACATATTCAAAAATATGAAAAGCGGAAATGAAACAGATGTGGTTTATTTAGACTTTGCAAAAGCTTTTGATAAAGTAGACCATAATATATTAGCGAAGAAAATTAGAAAACACAATATCGTGGATAAAGTAGGAAGATGGTTAAAAGAATTTTTACACAACAGAAAACAGATAGTTATTGCAAACGACGAGAAATCGGATGAAGTCAAGGTAATATCCGGTGTGCCGCAAGGTACGGTGTTAGCTGCAATACTGTTTGTTATTATGATTGAAGACATAGACAATAATGTGAAGGATTCGGTAGTGAGTAGTTTCGCAGATGACACAAGAATAAGTAGAGAAATTACTTGTGATGAAGATAGGAACGCTCTACAAAGAGACCTTAACAAAGTATATGATTGGGCAGAGGTAAATAGGATGGTATTTAACTCTGATAAATTTGAATCAATAAATTATGGAGACAGAGAAAGAAAGCTATATGCATATAAGGGACCTAATAATGAGACCATCACAAATAAGGAAGCAGTTAAAGACCTTGGTGTGATGATGAATAGGAACATGTTATGCAATGATCAAATAGCAACTCTGTTGGCAAAATGTAAAGCAAAAATGGGAATGTTGTTACGGCACTTCAAAACAAGAAAAGCTGAACACATGATTATGCTTTATAAAACATATGTTCGTAGTCCACTTGAATATTGCAATATGATATGGTACCCACACTATCAAAAGGATATTGCACAAATAGAGAGTGTACAAAGGTCCTTTACAGCTAGAATAGAAGAAGTTAAGGACCTAGACTACTGGGAAAGGCTACAATTCTTAAAATTATATAGTCTAGAAAGGAGAAGAGAACGCTACATGATAATTCAGGCATGGAAACAGATAGAAGGAATAGCAGAAAATATCATGGAACTAAAAATATCAGAAAGAGCAAGCAGAGGTAGATTAATAGTGCCCAAAACTATACCAGGAAAAATAAGGAAAGCACACAGGACATTAATCCACTACGCACCAGCATCGATAATGCAGCGTCTATTCAATGCGTTGCCAGCTCATCTGAGGAATATATCAGGAGTGAGCGTAGATGTGTTTAAGAATAAGCTCGACAAATATCTAAACTGCATCCCAGACCATCCAAGATTGGAAGATGCAAAATATACCGGAAGATGTACTAGCAACTCTCTGGTAGACATTAGAGGTGCCTCACACTGAGGGACCTGGGGCAACCCGAACAAGATGTAAGTTGTTTGCAGTTAGCTGGTTGGTGCCAGGTAGGAAAGCCCTACCTCCAGACAGGTACAGTCTCCTGAACGCTGAGTCTTCCTCCAGGACAATGGCCCCAGAGGAAGCAGTTACTCTAGCCTCTGTGAAGGATCACAAGTCTAGCCAGGAGAGCCTGAAGAGCTGCCATTACAGTAGTCTCCAGTGTTGCTGCTTCCTGTTGAGAGAGAGAGATTCTCTCGCTCGTCAGGTGATGCAGCGACAGACCGGGACCCAGATAATCCAGGTCCAGGTTACCTGGTTGTTAATAGAGGCTTCTCTGCGTGCATGTGCTAGCAGGACTGGTAGCAGTGCTGGATGTAGCAGTGCCTCTGCCAGTAGCAGCGCTGGTGAAAGACTTCTTCGGGGGCAGAGAAGCTACCTTTCCCTTTGAATGCAGTGAAGCTTCCGAAGGGAGAGGTGATGAGGCGGCAGGTAATGATGAGGACGAAGATGAAGTTGAAGACAACAGCACTCCTTGGATTCATCTTCTTCACCTTACTCTTCAACAGCTTCTGCAATAGAGTTGTCAGGGCCCCCCAAGGGGCAGCAGACGACTCATCAGGTTCAAGGGGTGGTACATGGGCAGGTCCAAGGGTGGGAGCAGGAGCAGTTGTAAGTACAGAGGCAGGAACAAACGAGAATGTCTGGAGGCCTCAGGACAGGTAGCAATGCCACATCATAACCAGAAGGGGAGGCACTGCAGGGACAGGAACCAGCAAGTGATAGGCTGTAGAAGTGGTCTGGTCCCCATTACTACTGTATGCATTATATTCGTCGGGTGATGAGACCGGACCAGGTGCACTGCAGGCACCTCTATTGAGATGTAACAGCAAGCCTGGATCAATAACATCCCATAAAAATCCACGCTAGTTCTAAGTCTGACACCTCACCTGCGAAAGTAAAAAGTTCAGAAATTAACAAAGAGGGTTCCCCCCTTGCGTGAAGATATACTTCAGAGCGAGGGAAGGACCTGAAAGGAGCGATCCCTAAGTCTGGGACCACAGCCCCCCCTTCTTCCCTCTCCGACTTGTCGGAAGGGGAAGCAGAAGATAAAGCTTCTTCCGGAGAGGCAACAGCGAGTATGGGATGATTGCCAGGAGAGCGGTAAATACAAAGGTAGAGGAGGTTAGTACCTCAATGTGGTGGGAGGTGTCTTACCCTTATCACAGGTCTTCCAATGTATTCCTCCTCCAAGCAAACTTCCCCCAGTGTGTCATACACCAAACGGAGGACTCTGCACACCAAAAAATGTTGCACTCACGCCTCCGGCATGATGGGCAAAGGGCTTGAAGATCAATCTATCGAGGCATGAATTTTGCTGCACCTCCTACCCTCTATCCTGGGGCAGTGCCCAGGGACTAGGTATAAGGCTATTGCAATTCATGGATCTGCATGGTTCAATATATCACACACATTATGACAACAACAATTATAACATAATTAAAATAACAAAGAAAAAAAACCCCAGGATTAAAAGAAAACAGCAGTAAACAGTCAGGCAGAGACCGGTAGAGAACATGTCTAACCGCCTTGTTAAAGAATTCAGCGGCCGTGTCCAAGCTACGCTTTAAGGGGGCCAGCTGGCTAATGCCATTTTTTAAGGACAGGACTTTGACATTCATACCGCTTAATAAGGTGACTTGGGATATCTCCAAACCGCATATGATTTTCGCCTCTGACCTTCAGTTTTGTGATGCCAGGGTGATTTATCCCAAAAATAACCATTTTTAAATTCTATCTCCTCCTTGATATTTAATATTAAGACCTGGGATTACTACTATACATAGACCTGATGTAGACCTCCAATCAAATGAGGAATTTTTTTCTAAAAGTCATTTTTTTGCCAGATATGAATTTTTCATTATGGTAAAAAAAATATACCCTATAAATCAGAAATAAAAATAGAGAAAAAAGCAAAACAAAAATTGGAAAAAGGGCTTCATTTGATTGTTCTATAATTTTTTTCTAAGTTATATACCAAATTTCAATGCTATAGCTTTAAAACTAAGTGAGAAGATAGAATTTGAAGGTCATATAGTTTTGAGATATAGGCGTTCAGTTTTCCTTTGTATTTTTATAAAGACAGTGTTAATAAATAATGATTATTATGAATTTATATTTCTGTTTTGGGTAATAATAAACCAAAACTATGTTATTTATCATAATTTAATCATAAATGATGATCTCTTTGCTCATATATCGTAGCCTGGGGCACTGCGTCAGGCAAGACGGGGCAATCCTTTCTACGCAACTCTCTCTCTCGGCTTATTACAGCGAATTTTCTTCTTTTGTTTGTTAGCGAGATGTTTTCCTTGTATTTTCCTCTTTGGCATGAAATTCTTGCCAAACAAAAGGTAAACAGACATAAAAGCAAGAGAATGTCAGAGGTGAAACTGAAACCTATACTTTCTTTTTACAAAGACATTGTTAATAAATCAAGAATATTATGAATTTCATATACCTTTTTTGGTATTAATAAACCAAAACTATATTACTTATCAAATGAAGATCCCTTTCCTCAAAGACCATAGCCTGGGGCACAACGCGACGTGTGCCACAGGCAAGATGAGCCATTACGTATTATGCACCCCTCCCCAAGACCCGCCCTCTCTCTCTTCATTAACTACACTAATATCGCAAATATTTTGATATTCTGAACTCATATTAAAGAGAGTTTTCTTCTTCTGTATGTTAGCAAGATTTTTTGCTAGTCTTTTCCTCTTAGGCATGATGAAATTCTTGCCGAAACAAAGATAAAATGATGTAAAAGCAAGCGAATACCAGAGGTGAAACTCGAACGTGTATAACCTTTCATGTTTCCTCTGCACTGAACAGTGGTAAGCTCAAGCTGACAACCTTCCCTTCTGTGACTCATGGAATCTCTACAGATGCCATTGCTCACAATTTCTTTGACAAAATTATCGAAATTTACGATAACAGAAGAAATACTACATTTTCTTGTACAGATCAATGTTTTTGGCTTATTGAGTTACGTTTACTAATTACCCTGTACGAGGAATTTTGACAAAATATTTTGTATACGCATTCTCCATTGCCATACGAAGCTCCATGAATTATTTCATGACTGCATTTTTCGCCCTATACCCCCATAAATAGGGGTAATGGCCGGCCCCCTTAAGTAATTCCTATAGTAAAGGACCGAGGGTTTGTATATCACGTAGGAACAAACATAAGTTTGCACAGGTTCTTCTTCTTAGCTACCAAACCTTAAGGCATTTGGAATAAAGAATGGGCTTGAAATGTTTTACTTGAACCTGTACCAGAAATGTTTCTGGGTAGTTGGGATTAAAATTTGAGAGCTTTTTTCATCTGTCAGTTTTTTTGTAAAGTTCTTTGAGGACGAGGCAGCAACTACACTATCAAAAAACAGGTTTTGACATAGGAAAAATATGTTTATTGTTGGCAGTCGCTGTTGAATCCTCAAAACACTCCCACTTCCCTAACAAAAAGACATGGGATTTGGGGAAGGGATCATCCTGCATTGACCAACAGAAAGGAATGGTGTCTTGGTCGGATTTGGTCATATGTAAACAATATGGCAGTGCATATGCACATAACCAACCACTTCTTGCAGTTTTGATGTAGTAGGTAAACTGGGTATTGGTGTTCACTGAAAGTGCCCTCTTATTACAAGTCCATTTATACTCTATCACTAATTGTAATGTTTATCATTGCGACACAAAAACCAGCCACAAGACCAGTTAAGAGAATTCTTTGACATTAGTCTGGTCACCATGGAGCTCTAGATAGACCATGGAAAGGCATTGCTTGAGGAGACTCAACAGTGGCTACCAAAAATAGGTTTTTTCTACGTCAAAACCTGTTTTTGTTTCGAAGGTATTTCAACGCAGTGTTAGTTAATATTTTCTGAAGCAACAAAAAATTTTTATTGCTGAAGAATCACTGACCAACAATTTTGCATTCAAAGTAATACGAAATTCATCCTATTCTGCATTTGATTAGTAAAATGTATACACTTAAAACTACGCATGTAATGTATTTAAAACACACACTTATGTCGCATATCAGCTTTATGTAAGCAAAAGGCCCTTCCATATACAGACTACAGCTAAAACCTGATTGACTGGCTGGTTCCCATGGAGACTGTTACCCAATGACAGCCCTCTACTTCTGTTCTATTTATAGACATGACATTGCAAATTGTGTGTGTACTGCACAAAGTTTGAACGTTGCCAGATCATGATTATTTAACTGCTGGTAGCAATTACTCAATCATTTGCTTTATACCTAGTGGTTGATATCTGCAAAATGTTTTTCTCTATATAAATAGTACATATAAAAGTTTTTGTAAATACAGTCACCTCTCAATCAACATAAGGGTTATGTTCCTGGAGAGCATGTGTTAATTAAAAACACGTTATTTAAAGATATTTTTCCTATAAGAAATAACAGTAATAAGGGGGGTTGTGTTCCTTGACTTGGGGAACTCTGTACTGCATTTTTAATATAATACTATTTAGGTCAGATAAAAAAGAAAGAACAAAATCTTTCGCTTTATTAATAAATACAGTACACAAAACCTTCACTTTATTAATAAATACATACAGTGCACTGTGCTATGTCTTTATATCGATGGCCATCGTCGGCAGCATGGTGTATGGTGCTACACCTTGGCTGTTCCTCCTCACCCCCTCGCTCATCTTCTGATTCATTTCTTGTTTTTTTTTTTCTCTCCTGTGCTCTTGGGTTTTTCTTGAAAATTTGCTCCAGTTTGGTCTGTGTTACTCAGTAAGTCTGCGCCCCCTCATATTGGGACCACCTTGACGTGGTGAGGGGCTCTTGAACCCTAGGAATTTGTTCCCGAGTTCAAACCCAAGTCCCCAAAAATATATCCCCCAAAAATTATACTATATATATATATATATCTATATATATATATATATATATATGTATATCTATTATATCTTACCCCCCTTTTTTTATTAAACTACACAAATTGGAAACTCTTACCTGCTGTCAATGGTGCCCTCTGTCTGCAACCATGTCATCAGGCTATTAAGATCTCATAAGTACAAAAATATACTATTTATTACCCAAAGCAGTTGAATATAAAATAGAACAAAATTATTAACAAGTCATAATGACAGAAAACCCAAATCTGCCCATAAAGAAACCAGTAAGATAACATTCTACCCTGACTAAGAATTCACTCCCAGACCCAAAATGTCAATTAACATAGTCAGGTTAGAGAATCCCGTCTCTAAATAAGCCATGGAATAGGACCCATCTGTAATAAAGATAATAATGAATAAAAGAAACACTTCACACATCACTCTTTTCAAAGTATTCACATAAAGAGAGTATTTCACACTTCTCTCTCTTTTCAAAGGTAACGGTTTTCTAAGTCTTTACAAAATATGTCCTACCTTTATGATGGGGCTTTCTCTCCCGACACTCGGCGTGTACCACCTGACCTCTTTGTGTTCACCGAAAAGAATGTGACTTTTGCAAGTGCCTTGGACTATTAGGCCTGTAACATCCGTACAAACAAATGTACATGCCTAACGACAGGGTGAGTGATCTCTCGGTTAAACTGCTTGCGTATTCAAATTCCTTTCACTCAAGTAAGCTGCCCAACAGCTCAGCCTGTCTCCAAGCAAGACATGATATGTGATTTCACTTAACATTACACACTTGTAAGATATATATATATATATATATATATATATATATATATATATATATATATATATATATACAGTGGACCCCCCATATTCGCGTTCTCCGGATTCGCGGATTTTTCTTTGGAACCTATCTAGAAATTATTCGCAGACGGACTCGCCCATTCGCGGAATTTTCCGACGAAAATAATCACTAATTAGTGTATTTTGATGTTTATTCTCATGACTAAATACATTTTTATGATACAAAAATAATTAACTAATTTTCAAATATTAATTTTGATTAATACTGTATTAGTAAGTTTAATAAATTTAAATATCACATAATAAAAATAATAATTCTCTCTCTCTCTCTCTCTACTACAAAGATGTATGTTTTTTTGTATGATAAATAAATGATTTACTATTTTCAAATATTAACATTAATTTATACAGCAATAATATCAATTCATTAAAGAAAATACCACAGTGAATTAGTAAGATTTTAGCTTATAAATTTAAAAAATTATGGAAGAATGAAGGAAATCCCAGTCAGATTCTTTCTAAAAAAAAAACTCAGATATACGTATCAAGTGACCGGAGGGAGAAGGAGCTGATTTGTTGCTGTCAAGTGGGCATGAAATTTCCACCCCTCTCTCTCTCTCCCTTTTACTGAGATGAGAGATTTTTATGGTACATATATGCGTAATATGTTTATTAATATTTTCAAATAATAATAATAATAACTGTAATTACAAAAATCATATGTGAAAGTATTTTACAAATACGTACTACGATAATCTCTCTCTCTCTCTCTCTCTTAAAGCGATGTATTTTTTTTGGATGATGATTTACTAATTTTCAAATATCAATATTAATGTAAACAGCAATAATATAAATTCATTAAAGAAAATACTAAAGTGAATTAGCAAGATTTTAGTTTATAAATAAAAAAGAATTATGTTAACCCCGTGTCTTGTTACGTAGCCAGCTTTGTTGGCTGGGTTCCAACTGTTAAATCCAGTGTTGCCATCTCTCTCTTTTGCTGATATATATGAGATAATTTCTATGGTACATGTGTATGTTTATTAATATTTTCACATAATAATATTAATATAACTAATCTCAAAATTCACATGTGATAGTATTTTAAAGAAGTACAATAATTATCCATTTCACTCTTTTAAATAAGGACAACCCTCTCTCTCTCTCTCTCTCTCTATCTCTCTCCTTCTTCTTCCTCTCCTTCTCTCTCTCGCTCTCTCTCTCTCTCTGTCTATTGGCTGTTTATATATTTCTAATGGTAAAATATATAAGATTACTTTAAAATGATATTAATAATACCAATTCAATGGTATATTTGATGTAGGATAATACTTTAAGTAGACATTTGTAAAAAGAAAATGGATGTCTCAAATAGTAACAGTATGAAAGAAAACGTGCATGACTGAATACTTATGGGGGGACTGAATTATTTTCACATACGTAACAAAGTCATTCAGTACGTACATAGTATGTATTTATGTATAAATATAAAATGTAAGATTTATTTTAAAACAGTATTAATAATATTTCAAAGATTAATATGAACCATAATAGGATATTTTATGTATATTTGATGAAGGATGGTTTTTTTAAGGATACTTTGGTGTTTACATGTTTAGGATAGGAGTTGATGAGCATTTTTAGAGGGGGGTTCCAAACATTCGCGGATTCTAACTATTCGCGGGGGGGTCTGGTACGCATCCCCGCGAATACGGGGGGACTGTATATATATATATATATATATATATATATATATATATATATATATATATAGATATATATATATAAATATATATATATATATATATATATATATTTATATATACATATTCATATATACATATATATATATATATATATATATATATATATATATATATATATAAATATATAATATATATATATATATATATATATGTGTGTGTGTGTGTGTGTGTGTATATATGTGTATATACATATATATATACATATATATGTATATATATACATATATATCAACTAAAAAAAAAAATTCCCCCTCGGTACATACATGAAAATATATCAATTCCGAGGTAGAGCGAATTTAGATATTAAAGGGCATTTGTAGCTCAAATGATATATAAATGAATCACGGTTCGATGTGATAAGTTTTCATAACAAGGCTACGTGGGCCAAAACGCTCAAATTGGCTAATTACGAAAACACCAAGTTCAAGGGTGATTTGTATGGTCAGAATCGATGTAAACTTATAGCGTATCTGTTGGCTGAATTGATAGCGTCACTGTCCGTCCTGATTTCAGTAATATTAATGTCAAGAGTTTAGTAATCAAAAATTCTCCTAAAGATCTTTCAGGCTGCATATATGAAATTCCTTGCAAAAAGTGAGATAAAGTCTATTACGGACAGACCGGTAAATCTCTTTCACAACATCTCAAACAGCATCAATATTCTGTGAGAACTGGGCAAATATCGAATGCATTATTCGTACATATAAGAGATTTAGATCATCCTATTAATTGGAGTCAAGCAAGAGCCTTAATCACATGTAATGACACAGTTAAAAGGAATATTGAATCTTGTTTCATAAAGTCAAATAATAGAAATGTTCTAAATTTAAGTCTTGGTTTATTTAAACTTGATGCTTTCATAATGAAAAAAGTTGTAGATAAATATAAGCAACAAAATTAATATATTCAGTTTTTTACATGTTTTGGACTGTAAAGATACTTTGTAATTTCGGTTAGGGTCAAATCTGTTTAGGTTTGTGACCGTGTGATATCCGATAATCCTGGATTATCTCTTTTAATTTTTACCCTTTTGACAATTAAACCATCAGGTATTCTTGATCTTCTTGTGTATCTGAGACCTTTCTCTCCAATTGTATTTCATTAGCTCTTTGACAATGTCTTAGTAAAGATGAAAGCACTTGGTTTCTGACTATCAATTTCCTGTGGGATTCGCTATATATATATAGATATATATATATATATATATATATATATATATATATACATATGTATATATATATACAGGGGGTCCTCGAGTTACGACGTTGATCCATTCTTAAGACGCGTTGTAACACGATTTTCAGCGTAAGTCGGAACATTAAAAAATACCACATGATTTAATGTAAATACGTATCAATAACAAAGAGAGAACAATTCCTACCTTTATTAATTTGGTTGGCTTGCACACTGGAGAGCCTTAAATCGCATAAACCAACCCCTACTAGCCACAAACTCTTCACTTTCACTTCCCTCCCCCTTTTCTTTTTTCAACGCTTCAAACAATCTTTTTGCCTTCTCCTGAATCACCATAAGGCTGACTGGGATACGCCGTTGATTTTGGTCTTCCAACCAAAGCACCAATAACCTTTCCATTTCAATTATTAGACCACTACGCTGCTTGGTTATCACTGTCGCTTTCATAGGAGCAGATCCTTTCACATGTTCAACGATGCGCTCTTTATCTTTGATAATGGTAGCAACAGTCGAACGACTAAGGCCAAGCGAGAGGCCAATGTTTGTTGGCGTTTCTCCCTTCTCAGATCGCTTTATAATGTCCACTTTAATTTCTATAGTGATGGCCTTTCTTTTCTTCGATGCACTACCATCAGAAGAGTACGCCTTGCGCTTGGGAGCCATAACAAAGGGCAAAAAGTTACAAAAACGATACAACACGAGGGAGAGAGAGGCAGCGTAAACAACCAAAATGGCGTATGGGCGTGCCCTTGGCACGGTTAACCGAATTATTCAGGTTTTTATAAAACAGCTTCCCATGCGACGCCGTCCCCGCGCCGCCATACTCGGCTCGCTCCCTCGTGTTATGATTTTCACTGATGCATTTATTGATGTTTTTGTTATTTTATCCACACGGGGGATGTTGTCCGAGCACGCTCTCAGCTTGTAGCCTACGTCAACCTTTCAGCTCAGTTGTTCATGCATGCATGTATCTTTTAGTTGTCAGGTTACCTCTTCGCTAGGCGCCCTTACCGAGGGACCCTGGTTCTTCTCCCTTTGTCCTCGAGCCACCCTGGCCGCCTGCCCCGCGTCTTTTCGTCACGGCATATAGGTTAGCTGCTCGAAGTTGCCAGGCTTGACCATCCTTCTGGGTTGGCTCCGCCCAGCTTCTCCAGGACATTACTCTTTCTCTCCCATCTCACTTTTCTTCCTTTCCCCCTGTGTTAGGATAGGATGTTTATTTTATATGTTACATGTTCATTGAGACGGCTTCGGTTGGCCTATAGGCCTCCTTTGATCGCCTGGCCTTTCTCACCGCGTGGATGTTCACCCAGCCGAGAGAGTTCCAGGCGACCGCATATGAGCCACCCCGCGTCGACCCTTCCAGTCCCTCTTCCCCCACCTTGGGGGAGGTACGCTCGCTCAGGCTGTCTCAGGCAGCCAATCCAAGCAACCCTCCCCATTCCCCCCCCTCGAGGGGGACCGGGGAGGTGGCTTGAGGGCTCTCAACGAGCTGCTCAGCTTCTCTGCCGCTCTCCCCAGAAGAGTAGGGGGGAGCCCTGCTCGGCCGAGCTTCGGTTGGCCACCAGGCTTGGTGGAGCTTGGTTCCCCTCGGCTCTCGGGTCCCGTTTCCCTATCATTAGTCACCATCTCCTTCCCTCTCCAGCGGATACAGGACCTGGCGTAGCCAGGTCCGCCTTGGGTTGGTGAACTTTTGTGGAGGCTCCGGCCTCCCTTAAAGGGTACGCTTGTTGCATGCATGTTCTTTTACATATAATGACATCCATTACCTTTAGTTTAAGTTTATTGGCGGAGTCCCCCAACCCCGCCAGGGATCATCTCCCAACTTATTCTAGTTTTAAGTTCCTCTACGGCAGAGTTATCAAACTCCGCCGTTTAACTTTCTTCCTGGTCTCCCCCTGCTCCTCACCCGGTGTTTGTTCGGACTACTCCTTGCTCCGGCGTATGGAATAGGTGGTTATCCCGATTCAGAGATTACATTGATCTCCGGCATTGCCGGAAACACACTGTTTCAAGCTGTTCTACAGATCCTGTCAGATGCCTCACCACAATACACGGCCAAAGAACAGGTAGAGACTGGACCATGTTACTTATTAACACCGGAGCACTCCGGCGTCATGGCATATCACAACCACGGACCTAGTCCAGAAGGTTAGTAGTGATACTCATGTATCATTTCACTTGCAGGTCACCCATTGTATGGAGTCTGGCTGCAATACTGTCCTTCAAGACCCCTGTGGGCACAAGGTCTGCCAGACCCACTCCACCTGCGCGATCCGCCTCAACGAGTCCCTGGTATGGCACCATGAGAGTTGCCTCATATGCTACGAGTTCGTAGACCAAGTCTCCTCTGAGGTAGGTGGCGTTTCAGAGTCTACACAGTAATACAATGACTACCAGTGACATTTATATCAATTTGATATGTCGGTTAAGATAAGTTACAGTTTAACCTAGGTAGTCTTAAGTGTTAACGCTAACCCTCTTTTTCAGAGCGCCCAAGCGGTCCGGGAGACTACTCTAGCTACCCTGAAGGCCTGGGTTGATGGGTTTGGCCGTAATGTTACCAAGGGCCAACCCTAGATCCTCTCCAAGGAGATAGCCACTCTCATCTTCCCCGGCGGGAAGAGCATGTCGTACGTGGACCCCAAAGTGGCAGCTCCCCTGATCGCTTCCATCCAAGAGGAAGTCTCTCAGCCCCCGGAGGAGGCTTCTACGCAGGAAGTCGCGCAGGAAGTAGCTGCCCTGGATCTGGACCTCGAGCCCATGGCTGTTGAAGGCATGGATACAGGTAAGAATGTTTGTGAGGCAGGTACTGTAGGGGCTCAAGGGCTTTCCTTGAGTCCATCTAGAGCTTCTTCCCCTTCGACTTCAACCTCTTTCCATGGATTCACCGGGGGACTTCAGTCGGTCAGGCCGAAGTCCACCTTGGCGATCCCTAAAGTCAAAGGCAAGCGAGACTTTAAAGCGCTGCAGAAGTCCCTGTCTAAGAGGTCAGGTATCAGCCTTGCTCGTAAGCTTCCTGCTCACCATCCTGGAGCTGACAAGGCTAAACTGGCTTCTTATTCTAAAGGGTCGAGGACCAAGTCTTCTAAGGAGAGGGCTCAGCCCTCCTCCTCCTCCGACCCTGAGGCATCCACCTCAAAAGGAGCCAGACCCAAGACTCCTAAGGAGAAGGTAGAACCTTCCTCCTTTGACCCTGACGTTTTCTCTGCAAATATTTCGGCAAATATTATGCAGCAGATGGGCAGCATGGTCGGGAACTTGGTGCAATCCAAGTTCCAGGAGATGTTTGTCCAATTGTCCTCCTCCTTAGAGGCATCAGGGCAGTCTATCCAAGCTATCTCGGATAGACTGGTTACCCAGGAGAACCTTTTTGCAGGTCTCCGGGAGAATGCACTGACAGGACTTCCACAGTCCGGCCTGGCAGCTCAGAGCTTGCTAATGCTGGACTCGTCTACCCTTCCTCCCTTTACACCAAACAACCCATGGAGGATTGCTTCGTATGCTCCTTTCGTGGACGGCATGCTCACGATTGAGGGCTGCAGAACTCAAAGGTTTGAGGACTTCGAGTTCTATCCGCAAGGAGGCAGCTATGAGGAGGGAAGACAAGGTCCCAAAAGAAACAGTAATTCTTTCCCGGGACCAGGCCCAGCAGGCATGGTTGCGTAACCTGGAGGAGTGGCAATGCACCAATACCAGGGTTACAGCATTCAAGAGCCCCTTCACAATCTTCACCGTAGATGAAGATACGCCCATCCCGTTCACGTCTAAGGTGGCAGAATTGACATTGCAGGCAGCAATGAAGGACGAGCCCATGCCCCAGCTCCAGGAGACAGAACCGACTTCCCTCCTGCTCCCTGGAACTGATGATTACTGGGTAGATCTTACAGCCACCTTCTCTGTAGGTAAGCTAAAGCCGGACTGCGCCATCACGCTATTTAGCGAGAGATTACCCAGGCTGTCAGAGAACCTCATTCAAACTGAGTATGACGCCAGGATGAGGCTTTGCAGGTCCCTCAACTCACTAGTTATGACAGAAGTATCGGCTCTAATCTACAGAGAAGAACCGTTATTCAAGATCATCGCCAAATCACTATTGTACTCTATGCAATGTGACTTGCATGATTTCGTCATAGCTAGACGAAATTGCAGGAAACATGTGCTGGCGGAGGCCATGATCCGCCATGAGCCCAACAAGCTTTTAGCCTTATCCATATGGGGCTCTGACCTCTTCCCGGCCTCGGTAGTGAACGAAGTTCACTGCGAGGCGGTCAGGTTCAACCAGAGCCTAAGGGTTTGGTTTGCTGGTGACTCGTCTCCAAACAGAAACCGGAGTTCACCAGATCGAATCCCAAGTCAAAGAAGAAGCCTAGGAAGTTCCAGCCCTTCCAGGCCCCTCAACAACAGACTCTGGTACAGGCGGTTCTGGTATCTCAGGTACCGCAACCTTCAACCTCTAAGGCGTAGCCACAACAGCAGTTTGTGCTGCTGACACAATCGCCGCAACAGGCACAGGCTTCAGCCTCCTATACTGTCTCCCCTGCCTACAACCCGGTGTTTGAAAACCAGTCATTTCAAGCCTTCAACAGGTTTGGCAGGGGTAGCAGAGCTAGAGGCGCTTTCCGTCAACGAGGCGGCGACAGAGCCACCAACCGAGGCAAGGGTTCCCGAGGAGGATGTGGTGCACACCCTTCCTCAAACAAGTGAGAATCCCCAGGTAGGAGGGAGGCTGTTCCTCTTTTGTCACCGTTTGAGGTTCAGCAAGTGGGCCCAAAGCATTGTGTCCAAAGATCTAGGATAGAGTTGGCTCAAAGTTCCCCCTCCATCCAACACCTTTTATCAGGAACCAACAGCAGAATTGGTAGAGTATTCTCAAGAACTCCTCTAAAAAGGAGTAATGTCAAGAGTCAAGCATTTAAAATTTCAAGGTCGCTTGTTCAGCGTGCCAAAGAAAGACTCAAACAAGCGAAGAATAATTCTAGACTTGTCCCGTCTGAACTTATTCATTCACTGCGACAAGTTCCGAATGCTGACCGTTTCGCAGGTGCGGACCTTACTTCCCCGTGGGGCCATCACCACCTCTATAGATCTTACAGATGCCTACTATCATGTTCCAGTAGCAAGGCACTTCCGCCCGTTTCTAGGCTTCAGACTAAGAAAACAGGCCTACTCCTTCAAAGTAATGCCATTCGGGCTCAACATAGCCCCCAGGGTATTTACAAAATTGGCGGAGACAGTTGTTCAAGAACTAAGGTCTCAAGGAATAATGCTAGTAGCTTATCTGGACAATTGGCTAGTGTGGGCCACAAGCATCGAAGCATGTCGCAAAGCAACGGTCAAAGTAATCCGGTTTCTGGAACATCTAGGCTTCCAGATAAACAGAACCAAGTCCCAGCTGACACCGGAGTCCCACTTCCAGTGGCTAGGGATTCAATGGGACTTGAACTCCCACACTCTATCAATTCTGCCGTTGAAAAGGAGAGAAATAGCCAAAGCAACCAGACAATTTCTCAAGTGCAAACAGACGTCCGGGAGGAACCAAGAAAGAATCTTGGGTTCTCTCCAATTCGCTTCAGTAACGGACGTTCTTCTGAAAGCCAGACTAAAGGACATAAACCGGGTTTGGCGATCAAGAGCAAACAAGAGATCCCAGGACAAACTAGCACCTATCCCGGCGATCTTACGGAAGAGACTCCGCCCATGGACGGAGATCAAGAATTTGTCAAAGACAATTCTGCTGCAATTTCCTCCGCCAGCCTTAGTGATCGACATGCATCACTAAGCGGCTGGGGCGGTTACTCACAGTACAAAAAGGTACAGGGAACCTGGTCCCTACCATTCCGCCAGCTTCATATCAATGTACTGGAAGCTATGGCAGTGTTCCTCACCCTGAAAAAGCTTCATCCAGCCAAGAAATCTCATATCAAGCTGGTGCTGGACAGTGCAGTGGTAGTACACTGCATCAACACGGGAGGCTCCAAGTCAAGCCACGTGAACCATGTCATGATAGCCATATTTTCACTAGCAGACAGGAACAAATGGCACCTGTCAGCCACTCATCTAGCGGGGGTAAGAAACGTGGTAGCAGATGCCCTATCACGTTCAGTTCCGCTGGAGTCGGAGTGGTCCCTGGACAAGGAGTCATTCAGTTGGGTTTGTCAACTAGTACCGGGGCTTCAGGTAGATCTCTTCGCCACCGAGTCGAACCACAAACTCCCTTGATATGTGGCCCCAAACCTGGACCCTCTGGCTTATGCCACGGACGCTATGGCTATAGATTGGAATGTGTGGAAGAAGATTTACATCTTTCCTCCAGTGCATCTTCTCTTGAAAGTCCTGAACAAACTCAGGACGTTCAAAGGTCACATTGCTCTAATAGCCCCCAATTGGCCCAAGAGCAATTGTTCCCGCTTCTACTGGAATTGGGACTCCGACCTCAACGGATTCCCAATCCCAAACTATCACAACTAGTGCAAACGCGGACTTTGTTCGCTTCCTCAGGAATTCAGAAAGCCCTAACTTTATGGACTTCATGAAGTTTGCAGCACAGAGGGATGCTAATATCGATCCCCAGAACATCTTGTTCTTAGAATCTGATAAACGAGAATCGACCTTGCGTCAATACGATTCAGCAGTTAAAAAACTAGGTGTATTCCTGAGGGACTCTAATGCACAAACCATGACCACGAATCTGGCCATATCCTTTTTCAGGACACTATTTGAGAAGGGTTTAGCAGCTAGTACTATTACTACTACTAAGTCTGCTCTTAAGAAGATCTTCCAGTTTGGATTCAAAATAGATCTAACAGATTCATATTTTTCATCTATCCCCAAGGCTTGCGCTAGACTCAGACCATCTGAGAGGCCCAAGTCTATGTCATGGTTCTTAAATGATGTCCTTAAATTGGCCTCGGACACTAATAATCACTCATGTGACTATATAGCTCTCTTAAGGAAAACATTATTCCTAATAAGTCTGGGCTCAGGAGCCAGAATTTCCGAACTGTCGGCTCTATCTAGAGATTCAGATCATATAGAGTTTCTCCCTTCAGGAGAAGTGTTACTTTCTCCAGATTGCCAATTTCTAGCTAAGAATGAGGACCCACTGGATAGATGGGCCCCATGGAAAATTGTCCCACTTCCAAAGGATCCGTCCTTATGTCCAGTTACTTCACTAAAAGCATATCTAAGTAGAACTGCCCTGATATCTTCAGGCCCTCTGTTCATTAGAGAAAAGGGAGGCACCATTTCCTTAAAAGGAATAAGGCAACAGATTTTATACTTTATAAAACAGGCCAACCCGCAGTCCTTCCCACGGGTACATGATGTTACGGCAGTAGCTACCTCTATTAATTATTTTCAACACATGAATTTTGATGATCTGAAGAAGTGCACAGGCTGGAAATCTCAGACAGTATTCAAACGCCATTATCTTAAGTCCTTAGAAGCCCTTAAATTTCCAGCAGTGACAGCCAGAAACACAGTTTCCCCTGACTGCTTAATTTAGTAGTAAGTAGTTTATCCTATGTCTCTCCTTATATCTCTCTTTCCTACCTGCCTCGCTAGTATTCTTGCCGTAGCTCAGTCGTCAATGTAGTCGTACTGTACCTTGGATGCCACATATTATATATACTTGTGATAATTTCCATATGTTTTGTATCTGGGACTAGTCCCAGTTTGCATTTAGTCTTACTATGTACTTTTAAGTAACTGTTATGTTTTTGTATATTGGATTAGTGTTAAGGTTCAAATTGCTCTGTTGTTACTTGTTCTGTAACCTTATATCTAGATTATAGCAATTAACCTTAATTGATTTTGATTATCCTATCCTTTTACTTGTGTGCTTCCTCTTTCCAAGCTTGTATGGCCATTTCTCTGGTACTATTTCACGGAGCGACACAGGCTGAGCCCAGAAAAGGGATTTTGACGAAGGAAAAATCTATTTCTGGGTAAGGACCTGTGTCACCCAGTGAAATCCCACCCTTTCCTTTTTAACCCCCCCTTTGTCTTGGCCCAAGCTTGGGTGCTATCTGCAGGAATGACGTCAGAGGCGCTAGCCGTAACGGTAGCGAGTAGTGGGCCTTAGATCGGCTCCTCTGTAGATGAGGGATATTGAAGAAGGATGAATCTAAATGGCAAAGGACCTTTGGTAGTGGTTTCACTCACCCCAGATACCATACCAACACCTTAAATAAGGTGAGCGAGCCAGAATACTCTGGCATTTCCATATTAGCTTTTTTCTCTGGTATCATAGCAATATTTATACCTTGGAAATTTGTGCTAAAGGAACATTTCACTGGGTGACACAGGTCCTTGCCCAGAAATAGATTTTTCCTTCATCAAAATCCCTTATATATATATTAATATATATAGATATATATATATATATATATATATATATATATATATATATATTGCTGATATTTATTGGACCTGTTAAACAAAAAAGATATCATAGCTGGGATTGTGTTTATATCTAAAGCTAAATAGTGGGAACCGTGGCAGTACCATCAACTACCCGATAATGTTCGGACCTGAGTGATATTATGCGGAACAAGGGGGTCTAGTTTTGCGGATAGGACTCTCAGCATTCTGTCCGGTTTGCCCATAATGTGATTAGGGTGGGGATGATTGTATTCTTGTAATACTCTCAGTCCTATCAAGTAGGTTTGGCTTACACTTGGGCCATCCTAATCATGTTGTGCCATCCCCTGTGGGGTAGGGTAGGGACGTTGACATTTGGGAGTCGGTTCTCACTTGTGCCATTAGTGGAAGAATCAACTCCATGAAAGACTGATGATATCTTTTTAAGGTTTCCATGTTTATTTTTTTCTCTCTACTTTAATCTGTATGATATCAATAAATAAAGATTTGAAGTACCCCCGGGCCCTTTGATGGTAGTGAATTGGCACAGTTGATGACTGCTGGAACGTCCCCTGACTACCTTTGTCTGGAAAAAATAAAAAACACCTTCCAGTGTAATTACACTGAAACCCTATGCTCCAGTACAGAGTAAAGGGAAATTGAGCATAAATATATATGAAATTGGATCTGGAATATTTGAAAATTCTTATGATAAATATTTGACTTTTAATCTGGAAGAATCTAGTTGTGATATTTTTAATGTATATTGAGATATTGTGAAGTGCTGTGGCAAAGAGTCTAAGATTTCTTATGAAGGCCGAGGAAAGCTGATTGTGGAATCTGCCTCGGCAAAAGAAACTGAAAAATTAATAACATTATCAAACCTTGGAGGAGTCAAAGTAGAATGTGCAGTACATGCTTTGGGAGATATGAATAGCAGAAACCCTCTTTGGGGTGACAACATCACCAATCAAAGAGGAAGACTCAAGTTCCATCATAGAAGATGAAAATGTGGGGATCCTCAACTCTGGGGAGTCTACACATTTTCATGTTCAAACAGGCACGTTATCAGCAACTGATTTTTCTATTTGTAGTGATGACTGCCTTATTGACTTCAATTGGAGAGCTATAAATGATAGATTTACCAGTTACCATTTCCCAGTAGTGGAGAGTGTAGCATCAAGCCCTCCATCTTCAAGGCTACCTAAATAAAACATTGGTAAAGCTGATTGGGCAACATTCCAGGAGCACAGCTCAATAGATGACCCTGCTGATGACTATCCCTGTGTAGATGATGCTCTTGACTGTTTGAATACAGTAATGTTCTCAGCTGGTCTTCAATCTATGCCTAGGACTTCAGGCATGTTTATCCTCCGGACAGTTCCCTGGTGGACTCGTAAATGCCAGGAAACTCGCAGAACTATGAGATCTGCTTTCACCAGATACTGCAGATGAAAATGTGAATATTGCCATGTTGAATTACGAAAAGCAAGAGCTCATTTTCATATGGAAATCAAAAAAGCACGTAAAGAATCTTGGACGATCTTCATATCTTCACTAAATTCGAAAACTCATCTGACTCTAGTTTGGAAGAGTTAGAAAAATAGCAGGCAAGTTCACTCCTTGTCAACCTCCAGTCAGCGGCAAATAAGTTTGCTAATCATTTTGCTAATGTTATGAAGAAAAATTATGATAGACCCTATTCAGCTCAAAGATAGATAATGGAACAGGTCGAAATTGATTTTAATACATTAAGACATGAGCAACACAATGCTCCTTTTACTACGAGAGAATTTGTATTGGCCTTGAATAAATGTAATGAATCAGCTCCTAGACTGGATGATATAACATATTCAATGATCAAGCATATCCCTGAAAATACCAGACTTTTCATATTAAGCCTTATTAACAGAATTTACCGAGAACATATCTTCCCCAAGCTTTGGGAGAAGTTAAAATTACTGCCATTCGTGAAACCTGGAAAAGATCCGTTCAAGACAGAAAATTATCGTCCTATTGCAGTGACATCTTGTTTGTGTAGGATCATGGAAAAAATGGTGAATACACGCTTGATGTGGTACTTGGAAAGAGGTATGCAAATATCTGTCGCCTGCTCAGTGTGGCTTTCTGAGTATGCACTCCACAACTGATGTATTGGTATGAATGGAATCTTCAATATGTGAAGCTTTTGCCAACAAATATCATCACATCACTGTTTTCTTTGATTTAGAGAAGGCTTATGATACAACATGGAGATATGGCATTTTGAGGGTCCTCTATGAATGTAACCTGAGAGGCAATTTGCCCCTCTTTATTAAGGCTTTTTTAAAAAATAGGTTATTTCAGGTTCAGGTTGGAGCAACAATGTCAGATGTATTCAATCAAGAAGGAGTACCACAAGGAAGTGTTTTGAGTGTAACCTTGTTCACCTTGGTAATCAATGGGGTTTCCAAAATAATTCCCCCAGATATAACATATACCCTTTTTGTTGATGACCTGTCGATTTCCTTTGCAGCATCAAGAATGGCAGTGGCTGAACGCCGCCTTCAGCTCTGCATTGATAATATAGTAAAGTGGGCCGAGATTAATGGTTTTAGATTTTCTGCCAGTAAAACAGTAACTATGCACTTTTGTCGTATAAGAGGAATCCACCCTGATCCAGATCTATTCATTCATAGGCAGAGAATTCCATGTTTTAGTGAAACAAGGTTTCTTGGTTTGATTTTTGATAGGAAGCTGACCTGGATTCCACATATGAAATATATCAAGGCAAAATGCTTGAAAGCAGACAGAACTCAGATGTTTTGATTATATAAAGCCTTGGTCTTTAAAAAAATTAACTTATGGGTGTGAAATGTACACTTCTGCAAAGCCAAATAGCCTTAAAATGCTCAACTCAATTCATCATGGAGGAGTACAGTTGTGTACTGGAGCATTTAAATTATCTCCCACCGAGAGCATGCTTGTAGATGCTGGTGAGATGCCACTAGATCTTCATTACAAGTGTCTGCTGGTTCAGAGCTGGTATAGATTCCAGAGGCTACCTAAGTCTTTAACCAGCATTTGTATAAGAAAGGAAAGGCATTGGCAGTTTTATGAAAATCACCCCAAGCAACCTCATCCATTCACTTTTAGAGTAAATTTTATTGTCAGTGAATTAAACATGCCAAGGATCGAGAATTTACCAGCAAAATGTTAAGTTAGTCCACCCTGGAACTTTCCAGAGGTAAAATTCTGTAGTTATTTTAATTTTACCAAGACAGAATTGTCCAGTGAGGCCATGCGGTCAATATTTTTAGAACACTCCTTGCAACATGATAACTCCATTGCAATTATCACGGATGGCTCTAAGTCAGATGCTGGAGTCAGTTTTGGTGTAGCCTTCCCTGATATAGAAAGAAGCGGCAGGTTATCATCTGTTGCATCGATTTTTACAGCAGAATTATAAACAATTTTAAAGGCTTTAAAGGAAGTTTTAATTTAGAATGAAAATAATTTTATTATATATAGTGACTCAAGAAGTGTTCTTCAGTCGCTGGAATCTTTTAACTTTTTAAACCCTCTGATTTTAGATTTACTGGAATGGCTGCTTTTAGTGAAAAGAAGAGGGAAAGAAGTCAAGTTCTGTTGGGTGCCTTCCCATGTTGGGGTGGTTGGGAATGAGAAAGCTGACCAACTTGCAAAGTCGGCAGTCAGCTCTCGAGAACCCACAAGATGCCTACTACCATATCGGCATTTATATCCTCTAGTAGGTCAGAGAATTAAAAATTGTTGGCAGTCCCAGTGGGAGGATATTTTAACCAGTCAAAAAATACACATTATCACGTCATCAGTGTCTCCTTGGTCATATCCTTATATGCCAAGGAGACAGGAAACAGTGTTGTGAAGATTGATGATTGGACATACAACTCACTCAAGGGTCCTTGATGTCCCGTGAAAATCCTCTGTTTTGCGAGAACTGTATTGTGCCCTTGACTGTGAAACATTTGCTCATTGAATGTCCCAGATTTAGGAATTTGAGACTTAGGTTCCTGTCTTGGGGATGTTACAGAAAAGGTAATTTTATTCTAGCTACAATTCTCGGAAAGGATTGTAATATAACGCAGTTATATATTTTATGTGGGAAGAGGGCCTCTTTAACAAAATTTAGATTATATACAGTGGTCCCCCCGTATTCGCGGGGGATGCGTACCAGACCCCCCCGCGAATAGTTAGAATCCGCGAATGTTTGGAACCCCTATAAAAATGCTAAAAACAGCCTATTTTGTTAGTTAAAACTTAAGAAAAACCACAAAAAATGTTCATACTTGTTTTTTTTAATAGTTTTATCACAAAAAGTGCATTTTATGATGAAATTGATAACAAAAACCAGGAATTTGTGGATGTTTATCATAGAAAAATACCGCGAATGTGCGAATTTTCCGCGAATAATGCAGGGAAACGTTCCCGAGAGAAATCCGCGAATGTGTGAGTCCGCGAATCCGGAGAACGCGAATACGGGGGGTCCACTGTATAGATTGTCTATGTAAGAATTTATATTTCTGGGCTCAGTTCGTGTCGCTTCGTGAAATAATCCCTTAAGTTCATTATTTCTAGGTAAATGATACTAACATTACCATTTAGAATTCTCTTTCATCAAAATCCCCCTCCCTGAGAGAGCTGACACACGGCTGGCGCCAGCAACTACTACTACACATCCTCACGCCGACCGCAGCGCCTCTCGTGGCCATCCTTTTTGTTAGCGAACTTCTGTACGCACGTGTCTGCAATTGCTCTGTGTTTTTGTGCACTTTTTGGGATTACTTTCGCTTGAGATGGAATTGCAAGTTATCGCTGCAGCTAAGTTAAGTACCCCGAAAGGTTATATACTAGTTTTAGCCAGCCAGGAGCTGTTTTTACCATTTTTTAGGTTCAATAATAGTCTTCCTGGTCTGGCGCATGGCTCGCCTTGCCGGCTCGCCTCGTGCTCGGTTAGTTACTTCGGTCTCCCATACCGTGGTAACTATTCCTTGTGTATATATGCCATTATCATGAGATATTTTTACGTGGTACAGAAGGTTCCACTCCATTCTATTGCTTTTCATCGTACTATTCGGAAATCCTTTGCCTAAGCCTTAGATTAGTGTTCATGCATGTATGTCCCTTTGTCTAGGTGTTTAGGCGTGTGGGTTATTATTTTGAATTATTTTATTGATATTACTCTTTAGTCCAGCCATCCTGGCCGTCGCCCTCCGTTTTATGTATCGGCAGAGGCCAGCTCCCGAGTGGTTTGCTCGTTCCCCTTCGGGGAGACTAGCCTACTTCTCCTGGACGTCCCTCCTTTTTCTCCCACTCGTGATTTCCTTCTTTTCTTTTTATTACGATGTACTTTATATGTGTTGCATGTTAGGGGCAATCAGTGTGGCCTAGGCTATGCAAATATCGATCCCCAGAATATCCTTTTCTTAGAATCGGATAAGAGGGAATCAACTTTACGTCAGTATGATGCTGCTGTAAAGAAATTGGCAAATTTCCTGAAGGAAACAAACACCCGAACCATGACAGTTAATTTAGCTATATCCTTTTTCAGATCCCTGTTTGAAAAAGGTCTAGCAGCTAGTACTATTACCACTAATAAGTCAGCTTTAAAGAAAATCTTCCAGTTTGGCTTTAAGATAGACTTATCAGACTCCTACTTTACGTCTATTCCTAAAGCCTGTGCTAGGCTCAGACCTTCAGAAAGGCCTAGTTCAGTTTCATGGTTCTTGAATGACGTTCTCAAACTGGCTTCAGATACTGACAACATTTCATGTAACTATTTAATGTTATTAAGAAAAACATTATTCTTACTAAGTTTGGCCACAGGAGCCAGAATATCAGAACTGTCGGCCCTTTCCAGAGATGCTGGACATGTAGAATTCCTCCCCTCAGGAGAAGTCTTACTATCTCCAGATCGTAGCTTTCTGGCAAAGAATGAGGACCCCTTAATGAGATGGGCCCCTTGGAAGGTCCTCCCTCTTCCACAAGACCCTTCTCTTTGTCCGGTGACGACCTTACAAGCCTATCTGTCCAGGACATCTTTTAGATCCTCAGGCCCCCTCTTTATGAGGGAAAAAGGTGGCACTATTTCAATAAAAGGGATTAGACAACAAATCCTCTATTTTATCAAACAAGCTAACCCTGACTCATTCCCTAAAGCCCATGACATCAGGGCTGTAGCCACCTCTATCAATTACTTCCAACATATGAATTTCGATGAATTAAAGAAGTATACAGGCTGGAAATCGCCAACAGTTTTTAAACGGCACTACTTAAAATCCTTGGAATCTCTTAAATTTCCAGCAGTGGCAGCGGGAAACATAGTTTCTCCTGACACTGTTCAGTAGTTGTAGTCGAAGATCCAGATCTCCTTTCTACCTGCCTCACTAACAATTCACCTAACCTTACCGTCATGTTCAATTGGGTCCTTCAGCCTTAGCTGCCTAAAAAGGCTACTTATGGTGATGTGCCCCTTATTTTTTTGCTAGGGGCACTCACAATTGTAAATATTGATTACTGACTGTAACCATTTAGTGTCGTTTTCCCTTATCTTTTTGCTAGGGAAACACACTTATGTATGTTAAGATATCTAATCATATTGTTTCATAAAATCTAGTTCTAAGTTATCATAAGAGGTTCGTGGTAGTGGTCTCACTCGCCCCTGCACCATACCGACACCCTCTTTTTATTTAGGGTGAGCGAGTCAGTTACTCTGACATCCCCCTATTTTGATTTTTTCTCTGGTAATGTTAGTATCATTTACCTAGAAATAATGACCTTAAGGGATTATTTCACTGGGCGACACGTCGAACCCTTGCCCAGAAATAGATTTTTCCTCCGTCAAAATCCCTTTTTTGAACAAATATATTTATATACATATATTTTTATATAGTTTTATATGAATTTTTTTAAATATAATTTTTTTTCTACTTAAATTTATTTCGGTGTCAATAACCTAGATTTTGTGATGCCAGGTTTAATGAACACGATCAATCAATCAATCGGTAAGTCCGCCTGCTTCCGCTAGATGATGCTGATGCGTGGGTGATTTAAATACAACCCTTGGGCACCAATTCGCATTAAATAGAAAATTTTGCGTTTTTTAAACATTTTAAAATATTTTCTAGTTCGCGTTAAATCGAAAACGTGTTAATTAAACAGGCGTTAATTGAGAGGTGACTGTATGATATTTACAGTATAAATAATCATATTGTAAATTTTTTTATATATAACTATTTAGTAGATTGTAAAAATATTTTGTACTTGTAGTAGAAGATCAATTTCATATTTCATATTTTGACAAAGGAAAAATCTATTTCTGGGCAAGGGCCCGTGTCGCTACGTGAAATGTCCCTTTAGCACACATTTCTAAGGTAAATTATTGCTAACATACCAGAGAAAAAAGCTAATATGGAAATGCCAGAATATTCTGGCTCGCTCTCCTTATTTTAGGGTGTCGGTATGGTTTCTGGGGCGAGTGAAACCACTACCAGAGGTCCTTTGCCATTTAGATTCATCCTTCTTCAAAATCCCTCCACTATAGAGGAGCCGACCTAAGACCCACTCCTCACTACCGTTACGGCTAGCGCCTCTGACATCATTCCTTTCGTTAGCACGATCCACACCACACGTAATTTTTCTGTTCTGTGTTGTGTTCGTTTTGGAATTCTCACATCTTCATCATGCAACGTCAAGATTCTTCTGCATCCAAGTTAAGTACTGCTATTAATGTTTTATAACATTTACGGACTGCCCTGGGCCCATATAACCGTTTTATTTAGGTTTTTTATGGACGGCATCCCATGTGGCATTGTTCCGCGGCTCACTCCCGCGTGTTCCATTGTTTCGTGCCCCATTCGGTCCTCTATACCGTTTGTGCTCGAACACTTTAGCAGTACATTATTATTCTTTCGATGATGCATTATTGACATTTTATTTACGTAATTTTATCTCTACACGGGGGTTGTTTTACGAGATCATCCTAGGCTCGTAGCCTATGCCGTTTCCTTCAGCTTAGAGTTCATGCATGCATGTTCTTTTAGTTGTCAGGTTTCTATGAGTTAGGCACTTTAGAAGGACTCTGGTCCTTTCTCTCATGTCCTGAGCCACCCTGGTCACCGCCCTGTGTTTCTATGTCTCGGCATAGGCTAGCTGCTCAGAGTCGCCAGGTTCACCCTTCCTTCTCGGTTGGTCCGATCCAGCTCCTCCAGGACATCTCTTTCTCTCCTCCATCATTTTTTCTTCCTTCTCCCCCGTGTTTTGTTAGGATGTTATTTTGTATTCATGCTTATCGAGATGGTTCTGGCTGGCCTAGGATCGTGTGGCCTTTCTCACCGCGTGGTTCATCTCACGGCCGAGAAAGGTTCCAGGCGACCGCTATGAGCCACCCAGCGTCGGTCCTCCATGCTCCCTTCCCCCTCCTGGGAGAGATACGCTCGCTCACGTTGTCCCAGACAACCGATCCGAGCACCCTCCCTTCCCTCCCCCCCACGCGGGGGGATACGGGAGTTAGCTGGAGGACACTCGACACCGGGTCGGCTCCATGCCGCTCTCCCCAGTAGAGTACCAGGGGGACCCCTGCCTGGCCGAGTCTCGGTTGGCCACCAGACTCGGCTATGCTCGGCTCTCCTCAGCTCTCGGGCCACACTCTCCTACCCCGGTCACCACCCTCCCGCTCCGGCGGATCAGGACCCCGGCACAACCAGGTCCCAGGGACCGGTGACACCAGGTGGGCTCCGGCCTCATTACAAGGATACGTTCTTTCATGCATGTTTATGTTTATATTTAACATCCATTATCCTAGTTTAAGTTGGTGGAGACCCCGCTACCTACCCGGGATTCCCCACCTACCTATTCTAAATTCAAGTTTTGATGGCGGGGTTGTCAACCCCGCCACTCATTTATTGGTCCCCTCCTGCTCCTCACCCGCCGTTCCAGGTACTCCTCGCTCTGGCGTAAGGATTAGGTGGTCCTCCTGTTTCAGTGGACTTTTGATCTCCGGCAACGCCGTAGACACACTGATTCAAGGTGTTCTACCAATCCTGTCGGACGACTCACCACATTACACAGCAGAAGAGCAGGTAGAGACTAATCCTTGTTATCTTTTAACTCCGGAGCATTCCGGCGTTATGATATGTCACATCACGGACTTAGTCCAGGATGTTAGTGATGATACTCATGTGTCATTTCACTTACAGGTCACCCATTGTATGGAGTCGGGCTGTAATGCTGTGCTGCAGGACCCCTGGGGGCACGAGGTCTGCCGGACCCACGCCACCTGTGCGATCCGGTACAAGGAGTCGTTGGTTTGGCACCATGAGAGCTGCACGATCTGCTATGAGTTCGTGGATCAGGTCTCCTCCGGGGTGAGTAATGTTCCGGATACTAAACTTTAATACAATGACTTCAGTGACCAATATCATCCGTGATATATAAATCATCTTACATCGTAAATTAATCTTAAGTAACCTTAAGTATTAATACTAACCCTCTCTTTCAGGGTGTCCAAGCGATCCGGGATTCCGCCCTTTCTACCCTGAAGGCCTGGGTTGGTGGGTTTGGCCGTAATGTATCCAAGGGCCAACCCTACATTTTCGAAAGAGATGGCCACCCTCATCTTCCCCAGCGGGAAGAGCGCCTCTTACGTGGACCCGGAGGCGGCGGCTCCCTTGATTACCACCATCCAGGAGCAAGTGGCGCTAGCCTTGGAGGAACCTACGACTCAAGATGTCCTGCAAGAAGTAGCCGCACTGGACTTAAACCTCGAGCCCATGACGGTTGATGGCACAGGTAAGAATGTAAGTGAGGCAGGTTTAGTAGGGGCTCAAGGTCTTTCCTTGAGCCCATCTAGAGCTTCTTCCCCTACTTCATCTACTTCTTTCCAGGGATTCACCGGGGATGTTCAGTCGGTCAGGCCGAAGTCCACCCTGGCGATCCCTAAAGTCAAAGGTAAGCGTGACTTTAAATCGCTCCAGAAGTCACTATCGAAGAAGTCAGGTTCTAGCCTTGCCCATAAGTCTTCGGCTCACCATCCCGGAGCGGACAAGGCTAAAATGACTTCTTACTTAAAAGGTTCCAAGTCCAAGTCTTCGAAGGACAAGGCTCAGCTCTTCTCCTCTGACCCTGAGCCTTCGACTTCTAAGGGAACCAGACCTAGTAGGACTCCTAAAGAAAAGGTAGAACCTTCCCCTTTCGACCCAGACACCTTGTCTGCTAATATCTCCGCCAATATTATGCAGCAGATGGGCAGTTTGGTCGGGAAATTAGTGCAAAATAAGTTCCAGGAGATGTTCACGCAGATTTCATCTTCTTTAGAGGAGTCAGGCTAGTCTGTCCGAGCTATCTCTGATAGACTAGTTACTCAGGAGAACCTCATTGCAGGACTCCAAGAGAACTCAGCGACAGGACTTCCACAGCCCGGCATGGTGGCTCAAACCATGCCGGACTCGTCTACCCTTCCCACATTTACGGCAAGCAACCCCTGGAGAATTGCTTTCCACGCTCCCTTCGTAGACGGCATGCTAACGATTGAGGGCTGTGGAACTCGAAGGATTGAGGACTTCGAGTTTCATCCACAAGGATTGCAGGCCCCCTTCATTGGCTATGCCCACCTTACAGAAGCGGCTATGAGAAGGGAAGACAAGGTCCCGAAGGAGACTGTAATTCTCTCTCGGGATCACGCACAACGTGAATGGCTACGGAACCTAGAGGAGTGGCAATGTGTCAACACCAGGGTTCAAGCCTTCAAGAGTGCCTTCACGATCTTCACTGTGGACGCGGAGACCCCCATCCCGTTCACATCAAAGGTAGCGGAGCTCACCCTGCAAGCCGCGATGAAGGACGAACCAATGCCACAACTCCAGGAGACGGAACCAACATCCCTCCTGCTCCCCGGAACAGACGATCTCTGGGTAGATCTTCCGGCCACCTTTTCGGTGGGCAAGCTGAAGCCAGACTGCGCCATCTCTCAGTTCAGCGAGAGATTACCCAGGCTGTCAGACAACCTCATCCAGGCTGAATTCGACGCCAGGATGAGACTGTGCAGATCCCTCAATTCACTAGTAATGATGGAAGTATCGGCTCTAATCTACAGAGAAGAGCCGCTATTCAAAATCATTGCAAAGTCACAATTGTACTCGATGCAATGTGACTTGTATGATTTCGTCATAGCTAGGCAAAATTGTAAGAAACATGTCCTGGCGGAGGCCACTATCCGACATGAGCCTAACAAGCTTTTAGCCTCATCCATTTGGGGCGCTGATCTCTTCCCAGCCTCAGTATTGAACGAAGTTCACTGCGAGGCAGTTAGGTTCAACCAGAGCCTAAGGGTTCGCTGGGGTTTGATCAACAAACGAAAATCGGAGTCGGCCGCATCAAACCAAAAATCAAAGAAGAAGCCTAGGAAATTCCAGCCTTTCCAGGCTTCCCAGCAGCAAACGGTAGTACAGGCGGTTCCGGTATCACAAGTACCGCAACCATCCACTTCCAAGGCGCAGCCACAACAACAGTTTGTGCTGCTAACGCAACCACCTCAGCAGGCACAGGCTTTGACCTCCTACGCTGTCTCCCCTGCTTTCAACCTGATCTTTGAAGGTCAATCCTTTCAGCCCTTCAACAGGTTTGGCAGGGGTAGCAGAGCTAGAGGCGCCTTCCGCCAAAGGGGCAGCGGAAGAGCATCTAACCGAGGTAAGGGTTCCCGGGGAGGACGTGGGGCACGCCCTTCCCCGAACCAGTGAGAATCCTGAGGTAGAAGGGAGACTGTTCCTCTTTCGTCACCGATGGAGGTTCAGCAAATGGGCCCAAAGTATTGTGTCCAAAGGTCTAGGTTGGAGCTGGCTCAAAGGTCCTCCTCCATCCAAAACCTTCCATCAACAACCAACAGTGGAATTGATAGAATATGCTCAAGAACTCCTTCAGAAAGGAGTAGTGTAAAGAGCCAAGCATTTAAAATTTCAAGGTCGCTTGTTCAGCGTGCCAAAGAAAGGCTCAAACAAACGAAGAATAATTCTAGACTTGTCCCGTCTAAACTTATTCATTCATTGTGACAAGTTCCGAATGCTGAACATTTCGCAGGTGCGGACCTTACTTCCCCGTGGGGCCGTCACCACCTCTATAGATCTTACAGACGCATACTATCATGTTCCAGTAGCAAGACACTTCTGCCCATTCCTAGGCTTCAGACTAGGGAACCAGGCATTCTCCTTCAAAGTAATGCCTTTTGGGCTCAATGTAGCCCAAGGATATTTACAAAACTGGCGGAGACAGTCGTTCAAGAACTCAGGTCTCAAGGAATAATGCTAGTAGCTTATCTGGACGATTGGCTCGTTTGGGCCACAAGCATCGAGGAATGCCACAAAGCAACGGTCAAAGTGATCCAGTTTCTGGAACACCTGGGGTTCCAGATAAACAAGACCAAGTCCCGGCTAACACCGGAGTCTCGCTTTCAGTGGTTAGGCATTCAATGGAACTTGAAGTCTCACACTTTATCAATTACGTTGTTGAAGAAAAGAGAAATAGCCAAGGCAACCAGACAATTTCTCAAGTGCAAGCAGACATCCCGGAGGAACCAAGAAAGAATCCTAGGCTCTCTCCAGTTTGCTTCAGTAACAGATGTTCTACTAAAAGCAAAATTGAAAGACATAAACCGCGTCTGGCGCTCAAGGGCAAACAACAGATCCCGAGACAAGCTAGCCACTGTCCCGGCGATCTTACGAAAGATCAAGAATTTGTCGAAGACAATTCCCCTCCAATTCCCTCCGCCGGCACTAGTTATCCACACAGATGCGTCACTAAGCGGCTGGGGAGGATACTCACAGTACAAGAAGGTACAGGGAACCTGGTCCCTTCCATTCCGCCAGCTTCATATCAATGTACTGGAAGCTATGGCAGTGTTCCTCACCCTGAAAAAGCTTCATCCAGCCAAGAAATCTCATATCAAACTGGTGCTGGACAGTGCAGTTGTAGTACACTGCATCAACGGGGAGGCTCCAAGTCGAGCCATGTGAACCATGTCATGGTAGCCATATTTTCACTGGCAGCCAAGAACAAATGGCACCTGTCCGCCACCCATCTAGCGGGAGTAATGAATGTAGTAGCAGATGCACTATCTCGTTCAGTCCCACTAGAGTCAGAGTGGTCCCTGGACAGACAGTCATTCAAGTGAGTCTGCCAACAAGTCCCAGGGCTTCAGGTGAATCTCTTCGCCACAGAATCGAATCACAAACTCCCTTGTTATGTGACTCCCAACCTGGACCCTCTGGCTTATGCCACGGACACCATGGCTATAGATTGGAATCAGTGGAAGAAGATTTACATCTTTCCTCCAGTGAATCTTCTCTTGTAGGTTCTGAACAAACTCAGGACGTTCAAGGGACACATTGCTCTAATGGCCCCCAATTGGTCCAAGAGCAATTGGTTCCCACTGCTACTGGAATTGGGACTCCGACCTCAACGGATTCCCAATCCCAAACTATCACAACTAGTACAAACGAGGACTGTGTCCGCTTCCTCAGGAATTCAGAAAGCCCTAACTTTATGGATTTCATGAAGTTTGCGGCAAAAAGGGATGCCAACATCGACCCTAAGAATATCTTATTCTTAGAATCGGATAAACGGGAATCGACCCTACGTCAGTATGACCAGCAGTTAAAAAACTAGCTATATTCCTAAGGAATTCTGAAACACAAACCATGACAACCAATCTGGCCATATCCTTTTTCAGGAAACTGTTTGAAAAAGGTTTAGCAGCTAGTACTATTACTACTACTAAATCTGCACTCAAGAAAATCTTACAGTTTGGATTCAAAATAGAACTAACAGACTTATTTTTCATCTATCCCTAAGGCCTGCGCTAGACTCAGGCCATCAGAGAGACCCAAGTCTGTGTCATGGTTCTTGAATGATGTCCTCAAATTAGCCTCAGACACTAATAATGACTCATGTGACTTTTTACCCCTCCTGAGGAAAACATTATTCCTTTTAAGTCTGGCCTCAGGAGCCAGGGTATCTGAACTGTTGGCTCTACCTAGAGACTCTGGTCATATAGAGTTTCTCCCTTCAGGAGAAGTGCTACTTTCTCCAGATCGTCAATTTCTAGCTAAAAATGAGGACCCACTAGATAGGTGGGCCCCATGGAAAATTCTCCCACTTCCACAGGACCCGTCCTTATGTCCAGTTACTACCCTAAGAGCATACCTAAATAGAACGGCCCTAAGATCTTCAGGCCCTCTATTTATAAGGGAAAAAGGAGGCACTATTTCCTTAAAAGGAATTAGACAACAAATATTATATTTCATTAAACAAGCCAACCCAGAGTCCTTCCCTCGGGTACATGACATTAGGGCAGTAGCTACCTCTATCAACTACTCCCAACATATGAATTTTGATGATCTGAAGAAGTACACAGGCTGGAAATCTCCGACAGTATTTTATACGCCATTATCTTAAGTCCTTAGAAGCCCTTAAATTTCCAGCAGTGGCAACGGGAAACACAGTTTCTCCTGACACTGCTTGAGTAGTAGTAAGTAGTTTAATCTAGATCTCTCCTTTCTACCTGCCTCGCTGACATTCTTGCCGTGGCTCTGCCACCATGTAGCCTTATTGTACCTTGGATGCCACATGTATATATTGTGATATGACAATTTGTCGAAAATTGCATTTTTCCTAACTATACAAACCTGAGGTCCTTTAACAATAGGAAGTAGCTAGCGGCAGCTGGGACGGTCGTAAGCTTCGAACAAGGGGAGAACGGTAGTTAACTGCTTGTATGATCGTGCGTGCGCCTGAGAGGTGAAGAATCACTTTTGCTTTAGGCCCATGCAAAAAGTTGCAGAGTGAGGGGTGGCATGAGGTGGGACTATATGTAAAGGACCTCAGGTTTGTATAGTTAGGAAAAATGCAATTTTCGACAAATTGTCATTTGTTCCGATACGTAATACAAACCATCGGTCCTTTAACAATAGGAAGACTCACTTCTTGGTGGGAGGAATCTGAGTCTTTTTGGTGAACAGACTGGTGTTCGTCCAACCCTGGAATGCCTCCCTGGTCGTAAGAGCGAGGGAGGGATCCAAGCCTCTGTCCGATTGATCGGGGTGTGCACCGCAGGATCAATGGTCAGACCTCTGGCCAAGTACTAAGAGAGAGGCAAGCGTATCTCTTCGTACCAGCAAGCAAGAACTTGTTCCTGTTTGCAAGAGACAATCATAAAATTATGGGTTTGTCTCAAGTTGGCATCCACTTCCTCCCCCTTGTTCGAGGAAGTGGTGGATATTTACTCCTATCCCTACTGAAAGGGATAGGATGGTTCTCTATTGAGTAGCTCACCTGCATCTCGTCCTTACCCAGCAGGGTGACGACCGTATCCCTCTACCCAGAGGTAGAGGAGAGAAAAAGATGGGAAGAGGAGCCAGTCACACTCTCATTCACTCATCCATTCTTACAGTCACACCAGGACTCGATGCTGTTCAGCCTGCGAGGGTCTGGGTTTGCTACACAACGTGTTGAGCAGCCACCACGGGTCCAAAGGAAAAAGATCCAAGGACCTGTGGGCAATATCTCGAAGGTAGAAGGAGGTGCATGTGGTCTGGTTGGACCAGACCCCTGCCTTCAGTACCTGCGCCACGGAGAAGTTCTTGTGGACAAAGCAGCATCTCCTTCGCATCGAAGGCGGTGAAGTCCATTAGGAAGGGGATTGTGAAGGACTCGAACCGATCGTCAGGGACCGAAGGGTTCCGAGTCTTCGCTACGAAGTTTGGTACGAAATCGAGCGTCACGGATCCCCATCCCCTGGATGCTTGACTTCGCAGGAAAAGTCATGCAGTTCCCTCAGAGGAAAAGAAGGGAATAGTCGCATGACCTATCCCTCTTCTCGACTTTGGTGATGTCCAGTACCCATACTGATCTATCCGTCTGCAGCGAAGTGTCTCGCATCCTCCTATCCCCATGCAGCGAAGTTCTTCTCGGTAGTGGATAGGACACCGCCACTCGATGGTGGGTGTCGATGGTATGGGTACTGGGACAAGCTATTAGGACGAAGTAATGATAGATCGGAACCACCGAACTAAGTCCACAGCGTAGTACGTAACTGACTCGGGCGCTCTGACAGCTGCCGACTGACTGGTTCGGTAGTAAGGCAAGTTGTCCAAGCATCCGAGTAAGTCACGTGACTTTCGCCCTTTAAAGGGTTATGCCGAGAGACCAAACAAATAGTGTATTTGTTTGTCACCTATGCCGGACGGTGAGGTGATTATTCTCTTAAGGCATGTGCCCAACAGGCGAAAGTCAATTGCCTTCTAGAGACCGAGGTCCCTGAAGGCAAGACATTCTCATAGTTGTTGAATCTCAGCTAAGGAGAAACAACACCATGTGACGTTGAAGACGAAGGTAGACATTGAATGCAACCTACGTCTTCACAGACGAATCGAGAGAAGGATTCTCAAGATTCAGAACCTGTGCTTACAAATGACTGAAAACGCTAACCGCTATTTCATTGCTGTCCGGTGAGGAGACGTCGTTGCAATGAAAATGGGGCGCTTTTCAGTAATGAAAACACAGGGGAGAGCCGCCTGAAGAACTGCTTCTCATGGGCTGAACATTTGGAAGTAGAGCTGTCAGGTCGGAGAGTAGGCGATGTCTTCTGACACATCTGTTAATTCGGGGTGAACAATGAACAATTGCACACCTCCGAATACAAGATATTTTGAAGACAAACTCAGATGTCTGCAAAATCATTCGCATTATCGCAGTGCGATGCAGCGGGAGACTAGTACAGACTTCTGTTACCATGCGGTAAACAGAAAGATGAAAGAGTCCAAGAGATATCTCTGTTGAAAATTCTCGCAATGTCGAAGGCGATGGAATCGAGCGTCACAGCAGTAGATGGTCCTTCATTATTGCGAGAATCCCCGTTAATCAGAGACCTAAGTCCATGATTGTTGGGCAGAGATACGGTTCGGTAGTCAATCAAAGCAGGGGAGAGAGAGACATAACTGACCGTGCATCTCGGAGGCCCAACTGATACTGAGCTGCTATCAGGCAGTTCAATACGCAGTAGCTAAGCCTTAGCTCTCGCTGACTCGTCATCCTGAGTTGCCAGGTAATCCATTATTCCACGAAGGAATGCGTTCGGCTAGAACCACCGAGCATAAAAGATATGCTCGAGCAATTATATTTAGGCGAAACGAATTTTGGTAAATACAAAAGTTGAAATGGTGTTGTCGTGACAAAACCATAAGTATATAAAATTGAAACTGCAAACTCCTGGGAGGTTGCAGGCAACCCCGAGTTGCAGTTCAATTAGAATACTCCTCGTCTAAGTCGCAATCCATAGAGTAACTAGGATATGCGCCTACCCCTCAGACAATTCAACTGCTTAGCAGAATCATGTCGCGAGGTTAATATACGTAGTATATTTGTAGGATTCTGAACAACGATCTCCATCCTAAATTCTTTTCCTTCAAGAAAACAAAATAAGGATTGGAGATCGACCACCTTCGATCTCTATCAAAGAGAGTGAAGGAGAAGTCTTCCTCGAAGGAAAGCTTCAATGGTGAACAGAATAACGAAGACGATAGTTCAAGCCAAACTGGATGTTCCAGTCCGTTCTTCTCTATTCCAGGTTGGTCGCCTACTGTGAGATACTCTTCATTCAGCAGCAGTCTTCTTCCCAATGCTAGAAATTCCAGGAATTCGAGCATAGGCGAGGTTCCCGATTATCGTGTAACAATTATCGGGGATTCTCGTCTCGCTCACTTTGGACCATGGTCTCGCCTAAGTGTTTGGAGATCGTAAAAAACTCGAACACTCTGAATGCGCTAGAAATTCCGTAGAATTCTAAGCACTCTGCGAAACCCCCACCGAATTCGTCAAACGATATCGGCTGGTGGTCCTCTCGATTCCTGTAGAAATCGAGGATGGGGCAGGATCCCTCCTCAACGACCGGGGTTTACGTCAGGTAGGACCCGAAGGTCCCCCCGGTAGCGCAGTCCCCAACGTGGGATCCTACAGAGAAATCTCTGTAGGATCCCTCCCATTTCCCTCGTAGCCGTAAGGAAAGAGGGAATGGGGGAGGAATGGATACTCGCTCGCCTTCCCAGTGGAACTAGCAGTTGGAGAAGAGTAGAAGCAGCCATCGCCTTGCGGCGATGGCTTCTCAGAGTCTGTGAAAACGTATCGTCAGGAGAAAACGTTTTCCCGAGGAGGGTTACGAACTCGCACTGTAGGTAAGGGTCTGCCGCCACTCTGAACGTCGTCTGGGTGGGGCTGATCGACACCTGACAGGAGAGAGCCGATACCATCCTCCGACTCATTCCAGTCCTCGTCGAGGTCGAAACCTCTCAGGAGGACCGAAGGAGTATTTAAATACGGTGTCCGAAGACACGTAGAAACACCGCTGTCGCAGTAGAGGAGATGGAAGTAGCTTGTTCGACCGGCCAGATCTGAGAGAGCCTTCTTATCCAGAGACGAGAGACTCTGGTTCAAGACAGAATCGGCAAGCTCCGATCGCGGCAGACCCACCATCGGTTTGGGTTCCCTCTCGGGCCCTAAAACGACTCGAGCCGAGACGTGGGCTCTGCTGGTGGGAGCGGCAATCCTTCCCCGAGGTCGTTGCGCTGACGAATCAGCGCCATAACCTCGACAAAGTTCCTCTGGATCTCGGAAGTCATAGCATCTTGCAGAGTAGGACCGTCAAGCCCCTCGAACAAGAGCATTCCGAGAACCTCCCCCTTAAGGAGGAGGAACTGCGATAGACCCCTCTCGGATTCCTCCTGCCACTTGCGCGTACGTCCTGGTCGGTCCGAAGATCGTACCTGGTACTTACGGCGTCGTGACGGGATCGTGCGGGGTATGCCCCTCACGATCACCCCGCTGTGCCTTGCTCTTCCTGGTGCAAACCGAGGAAGTTGCAGGCTCGGGAGAGGAAGACGTGACGCTCCTCTTTTGCTCGCTGGCAGAACCAGCGGGCTTGGAGGGCTGCAGGCGATCGCCAACTTGCAGGCCTAGTCGAGCTGTTTCCCAGGGAAACGGCTGGACTGAGAACAGCGGCCCCGATCTCGTGTGCAGAGGAGCTGCTGCTGGTCCCCCTATCCGCCCGGTCCCTGTGGGAGCGGCGGTCAGGAGACCTGCAGAGACCAATGTCACGGTGAGACCGGTGCGTGTCCTCGCGGCGCGTCATACCGCTGGTACCAGCCGAGGCTGGCACCAACAATCGGGAGGGGGGAACCTCTTCCCAGCCTCAGCCCGTGGCTGGTCAGAGACAGTCACGTCTACCAGGGTTACCAGCAGGTCGCTGCGAGAGCGGCCGCTGGTCTGGTGAGAGTCACATGAGCGGCTCTCACCAGCTTCTGCTCCGTGCCACGTACTTGGCGCTGAGCGAACTCTGGCGCCAAAATTGGCTATACGCTCTCCCGCGGGAGATCGTATACTCGGAAGTTCTCGCGAACGAGAGACCGAGCCGGAACCTGGCGTAACGGCAGCGCCGCAAACACCAGGCGAGGAAGTACCGGTGATAGTCGGTACGCCTTTGGTCCCCGTCTTCTTCTTCCTTGCGGAAGGGGAGACGGGCCCTGTTCCCGAAGAGAGAGGACCGCAGAAGAACCCCCCCGTCCCACGGGAGTGGAACGAGCCCTTAGAAGTTCCCGAAGGAGCCTTCTTAGGGGGGAAACCCGGGTTACCAGCTGGTCACTGCGAGAGCGGCCACTGGTCTGGTGAGAGTCACCTGAGCGGCTCTCACCAGCCTTCTGCTCCGTGCCGCGTCTTGGCGCCGAGCGAACTCTGGCGATGAAACTTTGGCTGCACGGTCTCCCGAGGGAGAGCGTACACTCGGGATCTCTCGCGAACGAAAGACTGAGCCGGAACCTGGCGTAGCGGCATCGCCGCTAGCACCAGGCGAGGAAGTACCAGTGTTAACCGGTATTCCTCCGGTCCCCGTCTATCTCTTCCTTACGGAAGGGGAGACGGGCCCCGCTCCCGAAGGAGCAGGAGGACCAGCAGAAGGACCCCCCCCGTCCCACCGGGGTGGGACGGGCCCTTAGAAGTTCCCGAAGGAGACTTCTTAGGGGAGGAGGCAGCCTTCTTCTTCTTCGGCTTATGGGCCTTAGAAGTCGAAGGGGAAGAGGCAGCAGCAGACGATGAAAACGAAGATGACACCTTCCTCTTCTTCTTCCTCTTCCTCGTCAGCTCACGCAGGACAGTCGTCAGGTCCTCCATCCAGGCTGGAGTCGGGGCTATTGCCGAAGCAACACGGCCCGACTGCACCTGTCCGGAATGACCTGGGACTGGGGAAGACACACCATGGGCAGGACCAGCATGGACAGGCGCAGGAACCAGGAGCGACAGGAACAGCAACCAGCTCAGGAGCGGCAGGAACATCGGCAGCGGTAAACACAGAAGGGACAGCCAAGCCAGCAGCAGGAACCACATCAGCGGCAGGTACGGCAGGCCCAGCCATCGCCTCATAGAATCATCGGCAGCCAGCGGGAACCTGGGCATTGGCGGCCGGTCCAGGGGCGAGCTGCTGGAACAGCGGAAGTCTGGGGCAGGCAACACGAAGAACCCAGGCGGCGGCGGCATACCCCCCCTCGGTACGGCGGCGCGGCATACCCCCCCTCGGTACGGCGGCAACCGGCCCTAGTAGCGGCAGACGGCGTCACCGACACAGCATTGGGAGTGTAGACCAGCGGGGGGAAGCAGCATAAGCGGCCGTGGAGGTAGTAGTGGAGACCGCTCCAAGGTCACCGCCCCAGACCTCGCTAGACGCTGCAGCAGCCCGTGGATGCTAGGCACGTCCTGGCGCCTCAGTGGTCCATACCTGTCCAAGGTCGTCTCCCACGGATGTAGCACCTGCGGTAGCACAGACAGATTAGTAAGAGGGGTTCCCTCACGCACGGGGGGGAGACATGCCCCACCCCGAAGGCAAGGAAGACCCCAAATATAAAATACAACGAGGAAGCTGAGCGGGGAGCAGGAAAGAAGACGAAGAATCGGATACCAAGAGAGTTGCAGGAGAGCTTTCCGACGACTTCCTGGCAGACCTTCGCTTCCCCTACCCCCGCACAGCAGTGAAAAGTAATATGAAAATGAAACAGAATACTGCACTTGCGATTCACTTCATAGAACTTAAGGGGGGAAAGATCAATTCCCGGGTAAGAGCGGAAACTTGATCCATAATAATATGCGATTTCACTTTCACAGAAAATAAATCGTAAGGATCAATTCCCGGTGATCTGAAATTAAATTTGATGCAATTAAATAAATGAAAATGAAAAGAATACTGCATTGCGAATCCACTTTCATTGCATTCTATTCATACAAAATAAGAGGCTCGTACCGAGCGCAATCACGCTCTCGGCAACGAACGCACAGGCAAAAATATAATGAAAAGATTACTTACATTTCTCAATTACACACTTTCGCCCAAAATACATGACTCGGCGCGAGCGCGCCCACCCTCGGCACCGAGACATAATTCAAGGGTATCAATTTCATGAAAAGAGCGGAAATCGCCGCATCTACGGCGATAGCTCCATGTTGGCTCATAATTAAGTAATGAAAATGAAAACAGTGTACTTACAGTTTGATTTTCAAGTCAAATAAACCATTAGTAGAAAACACAATATAAACAAAGCATACGACGATGAAGCGGGCAGAGCAATGATGAACACGTCCTTCACACCCGCGGCCGAAAGCAAAAGTGATTCTTCACCTCTCAGGGGCGCGGGCGCGCGCACGATCGGACAAGCAGTTTTTTACCGTTCTCCCCTTGTTCGAAGCTTACGACCGTCCCAGCTGCCGCTAGCTACTTCCTATTGTTAAAGGACCGATGGTTTGTATTACATATCGTAACAAATTTCCTTGTGTTTTGTTCTTAGGATTAGTCACAGTTCAAGTTAACATTCTTGTTTACTATTAAGTGTTAACCAATTTTGTATCGTATTTAATGTTAAGGTTTCAATTGCCCTTTGTTACTCAACTCGTAACCTTATCTTTAGATTATGGCAATTAACCTTAATTGTTTTTTATTATCCTACATATTCCTTGTGTACTTCCTTATTCCAAGCTTATGTGGCCATTTCTCTGGTACTATTTCACGTAGCGACACGGGCTGAGCCCAGGAAAGGGATTTTGATGAAGGAAAAATCTATTTCTGGGCAAGGGCCCGTGTCGCCCAGTGAAATGTCTCTTTAGCACACATTTCTAAGGTAAATTATTGCTAACATACCAGAGAAAAAAGCTAATATGGAAATGCCAGAATATTCTGGCTCGCTCACCTTATTTTAAGGTGTCGGTATGGTTTCTGGGGCGAGTGAAACCACTACCAGAGGTCCTTTGCCATTTAGATTCATCCTACTTCAAAATCCCTCCACTATAGAGGAGCCGACCTAAGGCCCACTCCTCGCTACCGTTACGGCTAGCGCCTCTGACATCATTCCTGTAGATAGCACCCAAGCTTGGGCCAAGGGGGGGCTATAACAGAAGGGTGGGATTTCACTGGGCGACACGGGCCCTTGCCCAGAAATAGATTTTTCCTTCGTCAAAATCCCTTTTTTAAGTTATGCCTAGATTCCGAGCCCAAAAAGTGGTTCATCCTCTTAATTCCTGGACCAATCACAGGTGAGGCCTGCTTTTCAATCCACATGAAGTGAGAATTATTGTAAATCTGCATTATAGGCCAGTAGCACTGTGTACCCATATCAATCATTTAACCACCAGCAAAAAGAAAATATGAGGCTAGTTTTAAATTGAAGGTTATAGAAGTAGCCAAGAATTCGAACAACTGTGCTGCTGCTACAACGTTCGATGTGACCGAGAAGATGGTATGAGAGTGAAGAAAGAATGAGGAAAATTTAAGAAAAATGCCCAGCAAAAAATGTGCAATAAGAAGCACTACTTGTGGGCTGAAGATGGAAAATGATGTTGCAGAATGGTTAATCCAGCAGAGACTAGATGGCTACTTTGTAACCAGAAATAAAATAAGATCGTATGCCCTAAAATGGTCTACGTTAAACAAAGAAGAAAGCCAATATTTCAAAGCAATAGTGTACTAGTGTAATCGTTTATGAAGAGGAAAAATCTAGTAATAAGAGAGAAACTAAAAATCACCCAAATATTTCTGAGAGATCTCAATCACAAAGTAAGAAGTTTTCACCAGTTCGTCATTCAGCTGAGAAAAAGGCATGTTTCTATTGTCACATATTAGAAATATGGCACTCCAATAAACTTTGACATGCTGGGTATCAAAACAGTAGATATGAAAGGAGTAAAACAGTACACATAAAAAATACAGGACATGAGAGGACAAGGTTTATGGTGGTATTATCCTGCATGGTTGACAGTACAAAATTGAAATTTATGGTTAATTTCAGTTGCAATAGAAAACCTAAACTAAAGTTTCCTCTTAGTGTTTTTGTTCATTTTCACAAGAAAGGGTGGACAGATGCAAGTGGTGTGAAATTATGGATTGAGAATATTAGAAACAGGCAGCCAGGTACCATACAAAACAAATGCTATTTATTGGTTTGGGATATGTTTTGTAGCCACATAACAGCGAATATACCAAAACCCGGTTATCAAAAACCAATACTGATACCGCAGTTATTCCTGGTGGTTTGACATCTATACTGCAGCCACTTGACATCAGTTTAAACAAGCCATTTAAAGGTAATGTGAGAGCAATAGAATGACTGGATGGTGAATGGAGAAAAATCTTTTACAAAAGGTAGAGCTGTGTGTCATGCCTCACTCAATGTTCTCTGAGATTTTGTTATAAAGTATGGGAGAAATTTAAAGTAGAAAGTGTCATAAAATCACTGTAAAAATGTGGCACCTCTAATTCCATGGATGATACCAAATATGATGATCTGGAATCCCTTCGATGATGCCATATGTGATGAATCTTGTGAGAAAGAAACTTTTCGATGATTGTGAGGAATTTTATCGGTTTTAGGTGCATAAGATAAAGGGCTGTATGTAATCCAAAATTTTGTTATTTACCACAAAAATCATAATGAATTTTTAATGAAAAATTAATATTATTACCCAAAATGTTATGAATACCATAATTACACTACCATTAAAATTTCTGAAAGTTACCGAAAGATAAAGGTTACTATGAATGCAACCATAACTAGATATTTACAATTTTGCAATTGGCCTTGCATAGATAAAGTTGACCTAATTTATATGGAATTCCTCTAATAGGCTATTTATTATGAAGATATGCCAATAATATACGTATAAGGTAAAAATGGTTTTATTACCTTTATTATCAGTTTATTTCATAATGTGAATCTTTTCATGTATGTTGGTAGTTATCACACCAAGGCAGAAGCTAGCCTACCAATGATAAACAACTTAAATTCAAGGTTTGATTTCTTGAATGGTAGTATAAGACGACCGCCAATTTTTAAAAGTTAATTTTAAGATTTAAAGGTCATCCATCTTATACTTGGAAATATACGGTACATTCCTAATATTTATCTCAACAGCAAAAGATCAATACATACATGCATATTCAAAATATTTTATCCCTTGTTCCTATTAAACTGCATACCACACATGGAAGGACACCAGAGATGCTGGGTTAAAAAGGCCTAACACTTAGTAAAATGGCATAAGCTGTATACTAATTATAATAGTACGTATGTAGAATGTCTGTATACCAAAAGAATTCATCTGAGTAAGGTAGTTACAAAGTAATTGCTAATTAATGATAACATACTATAAAATTTTTCTGTGACTATAGATAATTTTTTTCAAATAATGTAAAAAGTAGTTTTAATAGAGCCTTTGTTTCATTACTAAAGGTCCAAGGTTACTGGCATTATTCACTGAATGTTTTTTATTCAATATTTATAAATCATTTATATATATAAAAATAAAACTTCTTACAAGGTTCCTGACATAACCAACCCTCATCCTTATCCTACAAAGTTTGATAAACTAAAACAAGTCAAAATGTTCAAAACTACTGTACTTCTATACTATACATTACTCACTACATAAAGACAAAATACTATAAGACACAACCACGCTAAACATGGATAAATAATCTAAAAACATCAGCAAATCCTAAGAGTATACCACTGCTTTATTTCAGTATAATATTCAAGGTTGTCGTTAAAGATCAAGTTAAGAATTGTCTACCTTGATAAATACAACATTAACATTTCACAACAGGTAAAAAATTTAACTTATAATAATTTGATTTCATATATATTTATTTTTACAGAAAATCTTGAATTTTATGTGAATACTATACAATGGTTATTTTATAGTTTCTACAAGAGGATTTCATTTCCTCTGAAATGGATCTGTCCAAACTTTCATATCTGGAAAGGAAAGGAATTCCATTAGTTCCAATGCATATCTATTTCAATAAGCAAACTGTCTACTCATAAAATAAATTAATTTTATCTAAAATATAAATCTTCCATTAAAGCTGCAACCAATTGTCATATACTTTATGGAGTCAATCTGCTTTCACAACTTGGATTATTATTATGATATAAAAGTAGTTTAACCAGACCAGTGAGCTGATTTTCAGCTCTCCTAGGGCTGGCCCAAAGGATAAGATAAAATGCCAGGTCTAGGCCTAAGGCCAAGAACTGGGACCAAATAGGGTGTTATGATACAAAATAAAAAAAAACTGCACCACAGCAAATGATTTCATACCAGAACACACAAACACAATCAATACATTTACTCATATTCCCATACATACATATTAAAAAGGTATCTTGAAATTCAGTCAGTCAAGTATCTTTTTAAAATTTTGCTTTAAAATTCATTAAACGCTCAAAAGTTTTCATGCTTTTATTATATAATTATTTTTATATTTTATTAATTAAATCACAGTTCCTCAGAAAAGACAAAATCAGAGATACTGAAAATGTAAAAGATTCTAACAAAATTTTTGAATTGGTTTATTTACAAAAGCTGACAGTCTTTGCTGCTCATACTTTGGACACTCACATAACACATGTCCAACAGTTATCAACACCTTGCACTCTGAGCACTTGGGAGCAGGGTCATGTGGGCTGCTTATCAAGTGCCCAAGTGTCAGATGAATGTGGCCTATATGGAGGCATGTCAGGATTACTTGTGTATGTGTCTTTCTCTGATATGCTGAACAACATTTTATAACATCTTGTTTTATTTGTTTTATTATTTCTCGGCTCAGCCCAGTGAAATGTCCTCTTAGCACACATTTCTAAGATAAATTAATGCTAACATACCAGAGAAAAAAGCTAAAATGGAACTGCCAGAATATTCTCGCTCGCTCACCTTATTAAAAAGGTGTCGGTATGGTTTCTGGGGCGAGTGAAACCACTACAACGGGTCTCTTACCATTTAGATTCATCCCTCTTCGAAATCCCTCTAACAGAGAGGGGCTGATGCAAGGCCCACTCCCAGCTACGACTACTACTAGCGCCCCCAATGCTACCACCAGCGCCTCTACCGGTCATCCTTTTCGTTAGCACCATCCAGTTCACACATGTTTTTCTCAATTTGTGTTTTTGTGCTTTCTTTCTGGATTTATATCACCATGGAACGTCAAGCCATTGCTGCATCTAAGTTAAGTACTGCTAGAAGTGTTTCACATGTTTTTAGCCGGTTAGGGGCCCATTTAACCATTTTTATTTAGGTTATGAAGACGGCATCCCCAATGGCTTTGTTACCGAGTCACCTTGCGCGGCTCAATCCACGTGTTTCATTATTTAGTGCTTCTTTCGGTCCCCTATACCGATGGCGCTCGAATATTTTAGCAGTACATGTTTTCCTTTATGAATTTGCAGTTTTGACGTAATTGGCTTATTCATTTCTTTACACGGGGGTTTCCTCGAGTTCCCACGAGCTCGTAGCCTACATCGCTCCTTAGCTCAGAGTTCATGCATGCATGTTCCTTTGTATTTAGGCTCCATTAGGACATACGTTCTTCCTTTTTGTCCTGACCACCCTGGCCACCGCCCTACGTTCATACCTATCAGCCTAGGCCAGCTCCTTTGAGTCGCTAGTCGTCCTGCCTTCTTGGTTGGCCCGGTCTAGCTTCTCCAGGACTACTCTTTCTCTTATCCTGAATTTTTCTTCTTCCCCCTGTGTTCTGTTAGGATGTTTTTGTATTCATGCCTTTTGAGATGGTTAGAGGTGGCCTAGGCCACCTCAGACCGCCTGGTCTGTCTTACCGCGTGGCTCACACCACGTCCGAGACGAGGCCGGGCGATTGCCAAGAGCCACCCTGCGTCAGTCCCCTGTGCTTCCTCCCCCCTCTAGGGGGGGGGAGAGCTGCTCGTTCCCATTGTCCCTGGCAACCATCCGAGCTCCCTCCCTTCTTCTCCCTCTCCACAGGGAGGGGGGGGGGGGGATATGGGAGTTAGTAGGGGGGACACTCGATGCTGGCCCAGCTCGCACCGCTCTCACCCTTTGGTACCGGGGGGGTTTCCCTGTGCGGTCGCGCCTCGGTTGGCCACCAGGCTCGGCTGCGCTTGGATCTCCTCGGTTACTGAGCCGAGCTCTCTCTCACCCCGAGTCACCATCCTTCCCGCTCCGGCGGATAGGGGCTCCGGCTCCGCCAGGCCCCAAGTTTGGTGACTGTAGAATAGCTCCGCCATGTGTATTTTTACTGTTGCATGTTTTACTTTTATTTCATTTATTGACTGTATACATCCTTTATGTTTGCTAAGTCAGCGGAGACCCCGCTCACCACCCGGCTTCACCACCTACTTATTTTGATGTTTTTTTACGGCGGAGTCCATCCTCCCCGCCATAATTGCTGGTCCCCTCCTGCTCCTCCCCCGCCGTTCTCGTACTCCTCGTTCTGGCGTATAGATTAGGTAACTCGGTTTCGGTGATTTTTCGTCCTCTGCCAACACCGGAGACACGCTGATTCTAGTTTTACCAACTCTATCGGACACCCACCACTTCACACGGCAGGAGAGCAGGTAGAGACCAAGCCTTAAACTATCAAGTAACTCCGGTGTACTCCGGTGTTATGATATATCACTTCTTGGACTTAGTCCAACGAGTTAGTGTTGATACTCATGTATCATTTCACTTACAGGCCACCCACTGCCAGGAGTCAGGCTGCAACGCTGTCCTCCAGGACCCCTGTGGGCACAAGGTCTGCCAGACCCATGCTACCTGCGCCATCCGATTTGGGGAGCTAGCTGTCTGGCACCATGAGAGCTGCACCATTTGCTATGAATTAGTGGACCAGGTCTCCTCCGGAGTAAGTACATCGCTGGATACCAGGTTTTCTCATATGTAATTTTTGGCCTATACATACAGATCCTTCTGAGTGATATATCATTTGCAGTTGATAGCAGAAGTTAATCTTAAGTAGCTTAAGTATTAATCCTGACCCTCTCTTTAAGACTGCTCAAGCGGTCAGGGACGCCGCCCAAACCACCCTGAAGGCCTAGGTCGGCGGATTTGGTTGAAACGTTACCAAGGGGCAGCCTTATATCCTGGATAAGAAGTTGGCTGCTCTTGTCCCCGGCTGCAAATCGACTTCGTACGTCGACCCAGAAGCGGCGGCCCCTTACATCGCCGCCATCCAGGAACAAGTTGCCCAAGCTGTGGAGGAGCCGGGTAGTCAAGGAATAATGCAGGAAGTAGGAAGTAGCAGCTCTCAATTTGGACCTCAAGCCCATGGCGGTAGAGGCAGCAGGTAGGAGGTTGAGTAAGGCAGGTTTGGTAGGGGCTCAAGGTTTACCCTTAAGCCTTCTAGATCTTCTTCCCCTGTTCCTTCTTCTTCTTCCTTCCAGGGATTCTCCGAGGATGGGCAATCGGTCAGACCGAAGTCCACCCAGGCGATCCCTAAAGTTAAAGGGAAGCGTGAGATAAAAACGCTTCATAAGACTCTGTCTAAGAAGTCTAGTTCGGGTGGCTCTCATAAATCTCCAGCTCACCATCCTGGAGGAGAAAAACCCAAGACTTCTTTGTATTCAAAGGGATCCAGAGGAAAGTCTTCTAGGGACAAGGCTCAGCTCCTACCTGACCCTGAGCCTTCAACCTCAACAGGAGCACGTCCTAAGACTCCCAGGGAGAAGCAGGAACCTACTCCCTTTGACTCGGACTCATTTACTGCAAACATTATGCAGCAAATGGGTAGTCTAGTAGGGAACTTGGTTCAGGACAAGTTCCAAGAGATGCTTTCCCACATCTCTTCTTCCTTTGAGGAGTCAGGCCAGTCAATCCGGGCCATCTCGGATAGGCTGGCCACTCAGGAGAACCTCATAGCAGGTCTCCGTGAAAACCCTACGGTAGGTCTTGCACAGCCTGGTATGGCAGCCCAAGCCATGCCGGACTACAATACTCTCCCTCCTTACACGGCGAGCAATCCCTGGAGGATATCGTCATACGCCCCCTTCAAGGACGGGATGCTGACGTTGGCGGACTGTGGAACTCGAAGGCTTGAAGACTTCGAGTTTCACCCAGCAAATTTGCAACCCCCCTTCAGATGGGTTACGCCCGCCTTACGGAAGCAGCCATGAGAGGAGAAGAGAGAAGATAAGATACCTAAAGAGACGGTAATCTTAGGCCGGGATCAAGCCCAATGGGACTGGCTAAGAAGCCTAGACGATTGGGACTGTGTAAATACCAGGGTCCAAGCGTTTAAGAGCGCTTTCACTATGTTCGTAGTGGACGGAGAAACACCCATCCCGTTCACTACGAAGGTGACGGAGCTGACCATGCAGGCCGCTATGAGAGACGAGCCGAAGCCGCAGCTCCGGGAAACAGAGCCTACATCACTCCTCCTCCCTGGTATGGAAGATCTATGGGCAGATCTCCCGGCCACCTTTTCGCTCAGGAAATTGAGCGGCTACCTAGACTTCCAGACAGTCTCATTCAGGCCGAATTCGATGCCCGAATGAGACTATCCAGATCCTTCAATACTCTGGTCATGACAGAGGTTTCAGCCGTTACATATGGTGACGAACCTTTGTTTAAACTGATAGCCATCACATTTGCACACAGTACAATGTGATTTGTATGACTTCATCGTGGCAAGGCGTAACTGCAGGAAACATTTCCTGCAAGAAGCCAACATCCTTCACGAACCAAATAAATTACTGGCTGCTTCGAACTGGGGTGCTGAGCTTTTCCCAGAATCGATTGTAAACTCAGTGCAGTGTGAGGCTACAAGACTCAACCAGAGTCTCAAAGTTCGCTGGGGACTATACAGCAAAAGGAAACCTGAGTCGACTTCTTCAGCCAAGAAGTCAAAGAAGCCTAGGAAATTCCAGCCTTTCCAGGCTCCCCAGCAACAGGCAATGGTTCAGGCAGTTCCGGTCTCTCAGGTGCCGCAACCATCGACGTCAAAGGCACAGCCTCAGCAACAGTTTCTGCTGCTGACGTCTCCTCAAAATCAAGCCTCCACCTCCTACGCTGTCTCCCCGGCCTTCAACCCAGTATTTGAAGGCCAGTCGTTTCAACCTTTCAACAGGTTCGGCAGGGGTAGCAGGGCTAGGGGTGCCTTTCGCCAGAGAGGCGACGGAAGAGCATCCAGCCGGGGTAAGCACTTACGAGGGCACGGGACACGCCCTTCCCCGAGCCAGTGAGAACCCTCAGGTAGGAGGGAGACTGTTCCTCTTTTGTCACAGATGGAGGTTTAGCAGCTGGGCACAGAGCATTGTGCCCAAAGGCCTAGGATGGAGCTGGACCAAAGGCCCTCCTCCATCCAAAATCTTCTATCAACAACCAACAGTGGAATTGATAGAGTATGCCCAAGAACTTCAGAAAGGAGTAGTGTCAAAAGTCAAGCACTTATAGTTTCAAGGTCGCTTGTTCAGCGTGCCAAAGAAAGGCTCAAATAAATGAAGAATAATTCTAGACTTGTCCCGTCTAAACTTATTCATTCGTTGCGACAAGTTCAGAATGCTGACTATCTCGCAGGTGCGGACCTTACTGCCCCGTGGGGCCGTCACCACCTCTATCGATCTTACAGACGTATACCATCATGTTCCAGTAGCAAGACACTTCCGCCCGTTCCTAGGTTTCAGACTAGGGAACCAGGCATTCTCCTTCAAGGTAATGCCTTTCAGGCTCAATGTAGCCCCCAGGATTTTCACGAAATTGGCAGAGACAGTGATTCAAGAATTCAGGTCTCAGGGAATAATGTTAGTTGTGTATCTGGACGATTGGCTTGGGCCACAAACATCAAAGAGTGCCATAAAGCGACGGTCAGAGTAATTCAATTTCTGGAACACTTAGGATTCCAGATAAACAAGACCAAGTCCAGGTTGACACCGGACTCTCGCTTTCAGTGGCTGGGCATTCAGTGGGACTTGAACTCACACACACTATCAATTCTGTCGTCGAAGAGACGAGAAATAGCCAAAGCAACCAGACAATTTCTCAAGTGCAAGCATACGTCTCGGAGGAGCCAGGAAAGGATCCTGGGCTCTCTACAATTTGCCTCAGTAACGGACGTTCTGCTAAAAGCAAAACTCAAAGACATAAACCGTGTCTGGCGCTCAAGGGCAAACAACAGATCCCGGGACAAGCTATCCGCTATCCCAGCGATATTACGCAAACGCCTCCGCCCCTGGGCGGAGGTCAAGAATTTGTCAAAGTCAATTCCTCTTCAGTTCCCTCGCTGGATTAGTTATCCACACAGATGCTTCACTAAGCGGCTGGGGAGGGTACTCTCAGTACAAGAAAGTACAGGGGACTTGGTCCCTTCCATTCCGCCAGCTCCATATCAATGTACTGGAAGCTATGGCAGTATTCCTCACCCTGAAAAGACTTCAACCAGCCAAGAGATCTCACATCAAGCTGGTGTTAGACAGTGCAGTAGTAGTATACTGCATCAACAGGGGAGGCTCCAAGTCAAGCCATGTAAACCATGTCATGATAGCCATATTCTCACTGGCAGCCAAGCACAAATGGCACCTGTCCGCCACACACCTAGCGGGAGTAAAGAACGTGATAGCAGATGCGCTATAAATGTTCCATGTGTTTTTGAAAAATATGTGCTAATTTCATCATCATGTCATTTGAATCCATAAAATCTTCTAATTTTAATCCCTGCTCTATTTGATTTTGTACAATTACAGTCCTACATGGGGTTGTGAGCATTAAAATCACCTACTATTAACCTCTTGTGTACAGGCTGAAAATATAAGGGAGTAAGGTACACAACTATTCCCCTGGGCCTAAAAGAACATGCACATGGAAAAGTTTTTTGGTAAAATTCGGTATGTCCAAACTATAACTGATATATGCTTCCTGTTAGTGTTATGTTGGCAAATGATTGAATTATTTCCTAAAGCAATCAGAACATCTTTACGAGTTGAAATAATAATAACGATGTGATGAATGTGAAATTTTAAAGAAAAATTATAGATATTTTTGGAAATAATCATGAAAATTTATTAATTAGGTTTGGGGCGTTTGTTTTATACCTAAATTGTGTAGAAATGTTAGATCTTTCACGTGGAAGCAATAATTTTGCTATAAATTGTTTTAGCAACTGTTGCAATTCTCCCAAATGTAATCTGGTCTGGAGACCATTCACATTCCATTGTATACTATAATTACTGAAAATATTATGTTACAGTTTTCAATTGTTAGTTTCTTTTTGTGGATTTTCAATTTGCTATTTTCCTAAAATTTTATTTAGGACAGTTTATACCTGTTTTTCCTAATAAGACCTTAGGTATCCAATGCACATACAGCCTTTTTCGTGAGTGTCCAGACTAGTTGTTTCTTTATTTCTGTATCTCATAAAAGTTTGTATAGCATTTGCTAACTGTCTTTAGTTATGCAACTGGTTTTGTTGCACAATTCGATGAAACATTCATTACATCCACATATGTTCCTATGATTTTTTTTTTACCCTAGCTGCACCAATTATTGGTGAAAGAGTAAGCTCTTCTCCCATCACATAATCATTCATGTCATTGGTTTGCTCCTCTATTATTTCTTTGATGTTCTGGGCATCTGCTTCCACTGGTTTTATTATTATTTTAGGAGACAAAGGTATATTATCATTTTTTGGTTTATGTTCTTCCGTCTTTAGTTTAACTGATGTATATCTAATAACAGTTGGTTTTTTGTTGGTCTTGGGTGGAGTTTTCTCAAAAGGCCTTTTTTTCATCTTAACTTTCTTCTACTATTTCTGTGGTATTTGTATATTTCCTTGAGCTTCATTTTTCTTGATATGTCAAATGAATTTGAACAAGTATTTGCATAGTAGTTCATTTTACTCGAGATTTATCCATTAGGACTTTGTTACATTTAGCCATTTCCATTTTTGTTTCATTGTTTGTTCTTATTATATTAGAAAATGTTTGCTTCCTAGCAGGATCATGCATTCCTCTAACTTTTAATTAGAAAATGTTTGCTTCCTAGCAGGACCATGCATTCCTCTAACTTTTAATTTTAATTTGGCTTCTCTTATAGGTATTCCTGTTCTCTCCTGAAGTCATTTTAATCCTTAAATCTTGCCCACAATTCACGCATTTTGGTTCACCACATCCCCCACTGTGTGGTATGTTTGCCAGATCCACAATATGCACACACACAGATGTATTAGGGCAATATTTTCCTGTATGTCCATACTTATTACAGTTTTGGCACTGTAGTGGTTTTGGAATTCACGGCCTCAGTGCTCTGCTTTGGCCCATGATTTTCATTTTTAAAGGTACCTCTTGGCTTTCAAATTTTATTTTTGCTAATTACTTTGTCTACTATGGTAGATTCACATCAAGCGTACATTCGATGTCTAGGCCCATCCCTTACGACTCTCCTGATTGGCTATTGATAAGCCAATCACAGGGCTGGAAACTTTCAGTCTTTCTCGAGAGTTCACATAGGCAGGATGTATGTTCCACCTCTCTTGAGGGATACATCTTTCAAAAGTATCCCTTAGGAGAGGTGGAACATACATCCTGCCTATGTGAACTCTCGACAGAGACTGAGAGTTTCCAGCCCTGTGATTGGCTATCAACAGCTAATCAGGAGTGTCATAAGGGACTGGCCTAGACATCAGATGCACAGGTGATGTGAATCTACTATAGCTATGGTGTAAATTTCACAGTCTGTATGTTGCTGTATCTCTTTTGAAGAGAATCCAGTAATGTCTTCTTTTCTACTGGTTCCTCATCAATATAAGGGAGCATTATGGTACCCTGAACACTGTTTATATTGTCATGTTTTTTATAGCAGAGTCACTGTTTCATCCTCAAAGGAGTTACCCTCCATGGTGTGTGCCAGCGCCCCATGGTGACTAGACTACTAATATCAAAGAAATATATTTTAGCCTGGTCTTGTAGCCAGGTATTATGTTATAATGATAATAATCAGTCATGATAGAGTAAAATGGACTCAAAGACAAGAAGGTATTTTGTTTTGTCTTCAGCGAAGCTCTACCCAGTTTTCCACGTCAAGACTGCAGAAGAAGTGACTACTGTGCATGCGCATCAGCCATCTTGTTTTACAACTGGGCCAGTTAAAAGACCAAGAACCATCACCTCTCTAGTCATCGCAGATTAAGGTGTCTCCAGCTAGTGCTCCTCATTTTGAGACATCGATCTCCCTATTCTTTTTTCAGGGATCATGGAATCTCCGAAATGTGAAAGTTAAGTGCTTATTTTTAAGATTTAGTGAAAAATATTTTAGTTGAAAGCTGTAGAACAAAGATTTGTTTTGAATATAGAAACTGGCCTTTGTTTGGAGAGCACATGGTCAGTGTAATACATAATCCTTGCTAGCCTTTTTATAAAAGCAAAAATTGTTAAAGAATTTGTCGATCCTTTTGGAAGTTTTGGCCTAAGAATTGATCCACAATGTACGTATTATTAATTTAGTTAACCTTTTCACATAACATTGTCTACAATTTCCTAGGCATTAGCCTACATGAATTGTTAGCCTAACCGATTCATTGCAAATAATTTAAGACTATGGTAACTAATTTTTAGCATGTAACCTAGAATTATATATCAAAGGTGATTTAAATAACCCTGATTAGGTAGGTACGTAATGTTTCAGTGATAAGTTCCTAGAAGTTGATAAACAGGCTACACAATTTTCATTTTATATAGCCCTCATATTTAGCATGACCTAACCAAGGACTAGGTAATGTTAAGTGGTAAACTTTTACTAGACATCCTATCAGCCTAAATTCTTAGCCTAGACTACGTAACCTAAGACCAGTCAAAAATTGGCAACCGGTGCCAGATGAGATAGAGCCTAACCTTAAGGCTACATTTTAAGTATGTATTTGTGTTTTAAATAACACGTAACTTTTGAGTGTTGAAGGTAGAATTCTAATTAGATATTATTCTAGATTAGGCCTATAGAGTAAGTGCTAATTTACTTATAAGGTAAAATAATAACCTAAAAATAGGTTAGTACTGGTAGGATGGTGTTATATAGCCTAGCTTACATGTAAGGCAACATACTAAAGTAAACTAAGCTTAGCAAAATGACTAATGACTCGGTTTGCTATGACTTGGTAGCCTAGCCTGTATGCAAAACTTTCCCACCATTATCCCTACATTAAGGAGTCGGTTGCCTCATGCGCTTTCTCCACTGCCTTCTATCAAAGGGATCATCCTCCACCAAACCTCTTCTCTCCATATCTTCCTTCCCTTTATCATGCTATCTAATTCTCTGTCTCCCTCTCAATTTTCTTCCTCTAACAGTTCCTACCAAGCCCTCTTCACTCTCTCCTCATCATCAATTCACAACACGTGACCATACCATCTCAATTGTGACTCTCTTATCACCTCAGAAATCTTTACTAAGCCTGCCCTTCTTCTTATTTCATCATTTTCCATCTTATTTCATCATTTTCCAATCTCTCAAGCAGTGATAGTCCCATAATCCACCTCTGTGTTCTCATCTGTTCTCTTAAGCTTTACTTCCTCTTTTCTCCTTAAAGCCCATGTTTCTGTTCCACACATTTAACACTGGTCTTATCACTGTGATATATATCTTGACTTTTAGCTTGATTGGCATTTTCTTATCACATACCACTCCAGCTACCTACTGTCAACTTCAGCCTCATATCCTTCCTCTTGGCTTAGAGTAGATCCTAAGTAGTATTTAAACTTTTCTGCCCGTTTTATAATATAGTCTCTTCTTGTATTACTATTCTGTCTCTATCTTCCCTACTGCTCAGCAAAACCTCTATTTTATTCACATTCACCTTTAAGCCACCCCTCTCTAAAGACTCCTGCTACTCTCCAACCTATAAGTTGGAGAGTAGCAGGACCTTCTCTATAGGTCCTCCTATAGACCTATAGACCTTCTCTATAGATCCTCATTTTCAGCAATAATCACCAGATCATCGGTGTACAACAACTCCCACAGCTCTTCATTCCTGGTCTCTTCACTCAACACATCCATGACCAGCAAAACAAAATTGGCTTAATGCTGACCCCTGGTGAAATCCAACTCTAACTTCAAAGTTTTGTTTCCCAAATTGCTGTTACTACTTTTGTACTCGTTCTTTTATATATCATTTCGACCAGCCTAACCAACTTTTCTGGGACTTTACTTTTCCTTAAACATCAAAACATCACTTATCTTGGGGATTCTATCGTATGCTTTCTCTAGGTCTATAAATGCAAAATACAGCTTCTGGTTTTCCTCTAGCCTCTTTTCCTGTAGCTGTTTTACTATGAAGATGGTATCCACCATCCCTCTTACTCTCATGAATCCATACTGCTGTTTCCTGATCTTTACAATCTCTCTTAATCTCTCATCCAGTATTCTCTCTAGACCTTTCAATCCATGCTCTGTTAGTTTAATTCCTCTGTAATTACCACAATCCATGACATCTCCCTTCTGCTCATATATATATACATATATACCAACAGACTCTCCTCCCAGTCCCTTGGCATTTCTTCCCCTTCACATGTAGCTTTTAATAAATATAGCATCCATTTCTCCCCCTCTGTACCTAGTAATCTGATCATTTCAATTTGGAACTCTGATGGACCTGTTGATTTACCATTCTTCATTTTCTTTGATGCTCTCTTCACTTCTGTATCCTGTATCTCCATCACTGGTCCCTCCACCCTCTGTGCTTCCCCCATCTCCTCTCCCATTTTCAGTATTAAACAGTTGTTCAAAATACTCTCACCATCTCTTCTTAATGTCTTTATCCCTATACAGTATATTTCCATAACTATCCTTGATGACACCCAATTTACCCACATCCTGTCTCTGCCTTTTCCTCAAGTTTGAAATCTTATAGATATCCTTTTCTCCTTCTCTTCTAGTCTTTCATTCAACTGCTCTGCTGCCCTTCCAATAGCCTTACCTACCCTCCTTCTCACCTCTCTTTCCTCTCCTCTAT